>NC_136913.1:103107900-103685021 GCF_949752795.1 Hyperoodon ampullatus | reverse complement strand
AGTCCTGGCCCAACATTCCTGCCTGGCAACACTGAGCTGGAGCTGAGTACGGGCCATCTTCTTTGGAAGAGACATATTCTTCCCCAATTTGCCAGTCCCCACGCTCCTTGCTATTAAATTATCGGCCTGCCTTTGTCAGCATTTGTTTGTAACCCTGATCATTTAAAAACATGTTTTTTTATTATTCAAAATAATAGCAGAGAGAATCTTAGGATAAACCCCATGTACTCCTCACGCGGTATCAACAATTATCCATCACCAGTGTTGTTTCATCAACACCCTAACCAGTTCTCCAACACACTTGCATCTGCCCCTTGATTATTTAGATGCAAATCTAGACATCATCTCATCTGTAAATATTTCAGTGTGTGTCTCTTAAAGAACCAGAATGTGTGATTCCTAATCAGGTCTCTTTCCATTATGCCACATATTCCACAGGTAATACACCCTGGTGATAAGGATATATTATGGAGTAACAGTAGTGAACATTTCTGAGGGCTTCGTCTGTGGCTAGACATTGTGCTACGTACTTGTGTATGTTATGTCATGAAAGAAGATTTAATGACTTGTTATAGAACTCCCAGATGTCTTTGATTTCCATTTTGGTTGTTTTTTCATTGTAAAATATAAGTAAATTATGTTTTGTGGGGTTTTTTTTAAATAGGAAGTTTTTAAAAAAATATTAATTTAATTTATTTATTTGGTTGCATCGGGTCTTAGTTGCGGCAGGCAGGCTCCTTAGCTGCAGCTCGAGGGCTCCTTAGTTGTGGCATGCGAACTCTTAGTTGAGGCATGCATGTGGGATCTAGTTCCCGGACCAGGGATCGAACCCAGGCCCCCTGCGTTGGGAGTGTGGAGTCTTAACCACTGCGCCACCAGGGAAGTCCCTAAGTAAATTATGTTTTAAGTTCATTGTCCACCAAATTTAAGGATGCTTAGGCTCAATTTTTGGGATAGCTAGAGAAAGTGCTCAAAATTTGGTGATATCCAATAGTCAACTTAGATATATATGCCTTTTAGTAGAAATATTTCCAACATTTCACTACTGCAACTCTCAGGCAATTATGTCATCAATGGTCTGTCAATCTGGTACTATGGTTTGAGTGAAAGAAAAAAATTTGTGGTAGCATTTCATAGACTGCTAGAATCTAGCAGATCAATTGGACAGAAATCATAGTTGGACAGGCTACATTTCAGAGGATTATGCTTATGTTACTCAAATCTGATTCTAATTTATAAAAAAACATGTAGTGAATGTAGAGAAAAGGGAATCCTCGTTCACTGCTGGTGGGAATGTAAATCGGTGCAGCCACTATGGAAAACAGTATGGATATTCCTCAAAAAATTAAAAATAGAACTACCATATGACCCAGCAATTTTACTCCTGGGTATTTATCCAAAGAAAGCAAAAACACTAATTAGAAAAGATATATGCACCCCTAAGTTCATTGCGGCATTATTCACAATAGTCAAGATATGGAAGCAACCTAAATGCCCATCAATAGATGAATAGATAAAGAAGATGTATATATACACAATGGGACATTACTCAGCCATAAAAAAGAATGAAATCTTGCCATGTGCAACAACATGGATGAACTTAGAAGGTGTTATGCTAAGTGAAATAAGTCAGACAGTAAGACAAATACTGTATGAGTTCATTTATATGTGGAATCTAAAAAAACAAATGAACAAACAAAGCAGAACAGAGTTATAGATACAGAGTACATACAGGTGGTTGCCAGATTTTATGTGTTACTTATAAATTATCCATATATATATTTAATTGTATACAGAGACTAGAAGAAGTGGTTCAGTTCTATTTTTCTTTTTCCTTTAGGAAATCATGTTTCTGGTGGTAATAGGAAATTCCCAGAAGCTGGGGTTTACATATCCCAGTTTCCACTCACAAAGACCCAAAGTTCAAAACTTATTCCCCAAACATGGAAAAGGCAACAAAACACACAACTTCAGAATATCTAGGGCAAAGGTAAGTCCTGTAGCAGGTTTTAGAATGGTTGCCTCCACAATTTTTTCAGGTTTACTGACCTATATTCTGGCTTCAGTCACACACATGCATCTTGTAAGCTCCTTTCTGAGGGGAGAAAACCACAAATATTCAGTGTTTGGAGTTGAAGGTGAAATGAAATACACCATGTTCTGGTCGTGCTTGCTTTTTTTTTTTTTTCTTCTTTTTTTAATCTTAGTTTCCGGACCAGGGGTTGAACCCGCACCCCCTGCAGTGGAAGCCTGGAGTCTTAACACTGGACCGCCAGGGAAGTCCCCATGCTTGCCTTTAAATACCTATCCCACGGACTTCCCTGGTGGCGCAGTGGTTGAGAATCTGCCTGCCAATGCAGGGGACACGGGCTCAATCCCTGGTCCGGGAAGATCCCACATAACATGGAGCAACTAAGCCTGTGCACCACAACTACTTAGCCTGCGCTCTGGAGCCCACGTGCCACAACTACTGAAACCCGTGTGCCTAGAGCCCCGTGCTCTGCAACAAGAGAAGCCACCGCAGTGAGAAGCCCGCGCACCACAACGAAGAGAAAGACAATACAAACACAGCTTTGGATTTATTCTATAAAGAATTTTCCTTCTTTTATGCCTTTTACCAAAACACACCAAAATGTGAAAATTTTAAGAGTTCCTGGCCTGACTGACACTCTGATTACGGGCTGTGAGACCCTGAGCAGAGGATCCAGTTGAGCCATGCTCAAACTCCTGACACAAGGAAACTATCATATAATACATTTGTGTTGGTCTAAGCAGCTAAGTTTGTGGTACAGCAATAGAAAACTAACACATAGGTTGCAATGGGCTGAGTCAAAGTCCAGATATATGGATGTAAAAGGCCTAAGTTTCCCTATCACTACCTAGATCAAACAAGTTTCATCTCCTCTTCTTATGCCAACACGTGATGACTTTCTGGATTGCAATGTGGTAGATGGAATAGCTGACCAGAGATGTTCATGCCCGAATCCCTGTATCCTGCGAATATGTTATCGTATATGCCATCTGCAAAGAGGGTCTTTGCACATATATTAAGGTTATGGACCTTAACATAGGGAAATTATCCTGGATTAGCTGGATGGGGCTAATCTAACCACATGAGTTCTTCAAAGTCAAGAACTTTCCCTGGCTGGAGGCAAGAGACATGTAGCAGATAGAGCAGTTGGAGAGTCAAAATGTAAGCGGGGGCTTGCCTGGTGGCACAGTGGTTGAGAGTCCGCCTGCTGATGCAGGGGACACGGGTTCGTGCCCTGGACCGGGAGGATCCCACATGCCGCAGAGCAGCTAGGCCCGTGAGCCATGGCCACTGAGCCTGCGTGTCCGCAGCAGGAGAGGGCACAGCGGTGAGAGGCCCGTGTACCGAAAAAAAAAAAAAAGTAAGAGGAACTTGGCCAGCTCTTGTTGAAGGAAGGCCACATGAAAAGCATGAGAAGGGGGACTTCCCTGGTGGCACAGTGGTTAAGACGTTGTGCTCCCAATGCAGGGGGCCCAGGTTCGATCCCTGGTCAGGGAACTAGATCCCACATGCACGCCGCAACTAAAGAGTTCGCATGCCACAACTAAGGAGCCCGCCTGCCACAACTAAGACCCAGTGCAACCAAATAAGTAAATAAATATTCTTTAAAAAAGAAAGAAAAGCATGAGAGGGAATGAGGGCAGTGTCTAGTAGCAAAAACTGACTCCCAGCTGACAGACAACAAGGAAGCGAGGTCCTCAGTCCCACACCACAAGGAACTGAATCTGGCTAACAATCTGAATGACCTTGGGAGTAAATTTATCCCCAAAGCCTCCAGGAAGGAACGCAGCTGACACCTTGATTTCAGCCTTGTGACACCCAACAGAGGATCTAGCTGAGCTACATCTTACCTGGGCTGCCAACCCACACAGAAATGGGAGAGAATAAATTTGTGTTACTCTAAGTGACTACATTTGTGGTAATTTGCTATGGCAGCAATAGCAAATTAATACACGGTGTTCAGGAAGATTCTGAGGCTGTATCTGGGTACTGTGGGAAAGTGCTCAATGACTAATCAAAGATATGCGCCAGGGAAACAAGAGAGAGGCAACTTATACGGTCTCCATTTGTGACCCATGATCTCCATGCTCTGCTCAGGGGTAGAAGTCACCTAGCTATTCTTTCTGCCTGCAACGCCTTCCCCCCAGATATCTGCAACGGCTTGCTCTCTCGCCCTCTTCAGGACTTTCCTCAAAAACAATTCACCAGGGGGCCTTTTTTGCCCACCCCAACTAAAATTTCATCGCCTACCCCCTTCCTGGAAACCTTATACACCACGTCCCTGCTCCATTTCTTCTCTTTAGCTCTCCTCACTTCATAATGTCCTTATTTATTTTGCGTATTCCCTGCCTGTATCCCCACCAGCAGAATGAAAGCTCCATGCAGACAGAGGTTTTTGTGTCTTTTGTACACTGTTGTATCCCCAGAACCTAGAAGAGTGCCTGGCATATTAATCTCTGTTGAAATAAAATTACCATTAAAATGAAGAGGCTTTTATCCTGGTTTGTCAAGTTCACACATCCCGACATCTTATAGGGAGAGAATCTCCATATAATTGCAGCTGGCACACATTCCCGTGGTGGCGTCTGGTCTCCTATCACAGCTGGCAGCACAGCTGGGACCAAGTCACCACATCCCTCATCAGGTCCAAGGAGGACGGGAGGAGAAATTGGTCATAAGTTGCAGATGATTCTTCCTACACTAGTTCTTTAAACTGGGAGGAAGCTGAACAAATAACAGGGTTGGATGTCAAGTCATTTCAAACACACAGGAACAACAATGCCCCAGCACAACTTTCACCTGTATTTCAAAAATTTTTATATGTTGTCATATTTGCTTTCTCTGTCTGTCTCGGGAACCTTGCAAAAATAGTTACAGTTGTCATGACATTTATAACTCTAAAAGATTCCACTATACATCCCCTTAAAAAAGAAATGTTCCTACATAACCACAATGCTATTACATCTTAATAAAATTAGCAATAATGTAATAATATTAGCATATATCTAGTCCATATTCCAATTTCCACAATTGTCCCAAATGTCTTTTATAGCTGCTTTTAGAATAGGTATCTGTTTCATGCTTTGCATTTGTTTTGCATTTAGATGCAAAGAAGCTAGTGTTGAATGATTTTACAACTTCCTGGATTCATCAGTTTTCTTAGTCACCTCTACTTAACTCTAGTAAAGGAGTTGTCTAGGTATTACTAGTTATCTCTAGTACTAATATTTCATTCCAACAAGAAATATGAATTTAGGGTTGAGAGGATGGTGTCTTTCAGCTTGGGGACTTTAACTTACGTTATACCAATGAGCCAAAAATGGCCACTGTCTATTGGCCGCTAGGTGTTTATTTCTTCACTGGAGGCTGAGACCCATTACCTCAAAAGCCTGCTGGAGCCAAACAAATTTTTACACATCCAATTGTTTAAAACATATCCAAATTAACCATATTTTTATCCATTTAGAGCCTGGCTGTTTTACCTTCCCCATGAAATTGTGCCTAACATCTGCTAGCCATCAGTAAGATGAGCCCTGGGCCAATAAGACCACAAGCCACTGCTGCCCTTTGGTGCCCTCTGACCCAGATACTCTCTACGGTGCTGCAAAACAACGTCTACAAGTCATCTTTCTGGTTTAGTCTAGGTAGCTCTAGTTAACAAATTACCTAGATTCCACTGGATATCTGTACAATCAACTTGTTATTAGAACAAGGAATAAGAATTTAGACAGAAGATTGTGGTCTTCACCTTACTGGTTTGGACTGGTTATTCTAGTTATCACTAGTTATCTATAGCTAACAAATCATCTAGGTCCCCTTACATATCTATGGTACTGTGGATGAAAACTGTCGCCTGCCATATCAGTAAACAAGGGATGCTGCAGCCATCAAGCCAGCAGCCACTACAGCCACCCACAACAGTGCACCCTGAGGGGATTCAGGATGGAGAAAAGCAGGAAACTGGCCCTAGATAGCTAAGGTGCCTATCAAAGGAATGATTTCAATGAGCCCAGACTTTTGCATCTTCCCATACAGAGAGAAGCGCGTCTCAATAACTTGAGATGTATGGTTTCTTTAATTCACAGTAATCTTTTGATGTTCTGACTACCTGGTTTTTGTTGCAAAAAACCCTGTATATCCTGGCTCCTCCCTTACCTCCCTGGAGCAGTCCCTCAGAGCGGTCTGAGAAGCTGTCTTCTGGGCTGAAGTCCTCAGTTTTGTCTACCAAATAAAACATAATTCTCAACTTTTAGGTTCTGCATTTTTTTCAGTCGGCAGTACTAACTCATTATTCCAAAAGCAAATAAGAATTTACATTTTAGAAGAATGTAGTTTTCAGCTTTCTGACTTCAATGAGTACTAGTAGTTATCTCTAGATACCTCCTGTAAACTAGTTACCTATGTACCACTATTCATCTCAGACTTATGAGTTCTTTCAACACAAAATATAAAGTTAGATTGAGAAGGATATGTTTTCCAATTCAGGGCTTCAACTCCGTATACTAATATTGTTTAGGTAATTAGTAACCTAAGTTCTATTATTTAGCTATATTATTAACTCATTAATCTACCAGGAGAAAAAGAATTTAGGGTCCAGAAGAACCTACATTTAAGCTCCTAACTTCAACTACTTCTTCTAGATATCTCTAAGTAACTAGACACCTAGTGCCAATGTCTATAGTACGAAATCATTATTCCAAGAAAAATTAAGACTAATATTATTCTATTGCAATAAAATACACATAAATAAAACTTACCATCTTAACCATTTTTAAGGGTATAGTTCAGGGGCATTAAGTACACTCACATTGTTGTGCAGCCATCACCACCATCCATCTCCAGAATTTTTTCACCTTCCCAAACTCCATACAAAAACTCCCAAATACCACTTCTCCCAGCCTTTGGGGACTATTGTTCTACTTTCTGTCTCTATAAATTTGACTACTCTGGGTATCTCATATAAATGGTATCATACAATATTTGTCCTTTTGTGTCCGGCTTATTTCGTTTAGCTTAACGTCTTCAAGCTTCATCCATGTTGTAGCATGTGTCAGAATTTCATTCCTTTTTAAGGCTGAATAATATTCTATTGTATGTATACATCACATTTTGTTTGCCCATTCATCTGTCGATGGACATTTGGGTTGTTTCCATCTTTGGGCTATTGTGATTAATGCTGCTATGAATGTGTATTCAAGTCCTTGCTTTCAGTTCTTAGGGAACCGCTGTGGAATTGCTGGATCATGTGATAATTCTGTTTAATTTTTTTGAGGAACCACTATACCTTTTCTCATAGTGGCTGCACCATTTATATTCCAACCAGTAATACACAGGGTTTCAACTTCTCCACATCTTCACCAACGCTTATTTTCTGTTTTGTTGGTAACAGCTATCCTACTGGGTGTGAAGTGGTATCTCATTGTGGTTTTGATAAGCAGTAACAGTTAAGAAGAATGTTTTTAGCTTTCTGGCTTCAAATTTCTATTCTGTTTTTACATGATTATCTCTATTTAAATCTTACCTAAGCAATTGTCATTTTCTACATTACTAACTGAATATTCAAAACATAAGAATTGAGCAGAGTGCTTTCTAGCATCCTAGATTCAAACTGTTCTAGATATCTGGTATATTACTTACCTGGTTACTAATAGTTATCTTATTACTGATGCAGCATTTCAATGAGAAATGAGAAGTTTGGGTTGAGAAGATTGTGTTTTCCACATTCTGGCTACAAGTACTTATCTGTAGTTGTCTGTAGTTAGGTAGTTACCTCGTTACCAGTAGTTATCCATAGTACTAAGTCTTTATTCCCACAAGAGATAAGACTGTGCTGTGAGGAGTGGTTTTCAACGTCCAGATTTATAGATTCCTGGTTTTCTCTAGCTGTCCATAGTAGACAAATTACCTAGGTACCAACAGTTATCTATAGTCTAACTCATTACTGCAACAAGAATTAATATTTAGTTGTGAGAGAAATGGATTTCAGCTTCGTGGCTTCAAATTATTCTTCTAAGGAATATCTAGTCTCCCCTAATTAAATAAATAGATAGGTACCACTACTCACTGATAATACTCATTATTATCACAAGAAATAAAAGTTATATTTCAGAAAAATGTTTTTCTTTTTCTTTAGTTCTTTTTTTGGCCGTGCGGCATGTGGGATCTTAGTTCCCCCACCAGGGATCAAACCCGTGCTCCCCACGGTGGAAGTGCGAACCCTAACCACTGGATGGCCAGGGGAAGTCCCAGAATAATGTTTTTCTTAACAGCCTCATCTAAAGTATTTATTCCGCTTGTTTCTAGTTACCTTCATTTCACTAATTACCTAGGTACCACTAGATAACCATACTCTTTGCTCATTTTTCCACAAGTAATTTGTATTTAAATTTGAAAAAAAAAAACGTGTTTTCCAGGTTCTGGACGTCTATAAGTTTTTCTACTTATCTCTACCCATTTCTAGTTATCTAGCACCCTAGGGACACTCAGTTATCTGTAGTGTTATCTGACTTTCCCAACAAGAAATAAGCAGGTAGAGCTGAGAAGAATATGGTTTTCAACTTCCTGGATTCAATTAACTATTCTACCTATCACAGTCATCTTTAGTTTACTTGTTGGAATCCTGGAAGTGAAATAGTGGAGCTAAAAGAGAGTTCTTCACTGGATTTCCTGACTGGTAAGCCCAAGTTGGTCTCATTTGACTTCCTGTACCCCATGACATGGACTGGGGTTCCCAAAACCTTGAGTGGACACCTCAGGAGTCAGCTGCTATGATAACATAAACCTCATGACATACCCCTCATCCTAAGAATGCTGTAAGACATTACTTTTACTTTGGGATTCATCTGAGACTTTCCACTCCCTCCCATTAAGCCAAAGCAGTGGGGTGTCCCAGTGAGAGTGAATCCTTACCTTCACCACATCATCTTTCTTAGCAGGCATATTCTCATTTTCCTTTGTGGAACCCTTACACAAGATACCTTCATTCGGCAAAAGAGACAAATGTTCACAGACCCTGCAGTAGAAGGCTGGCCACCACAGAGAACCAGTCCCATTGGGTCATGTGGCTCTTCCAGGCAAAGTGCCTTTGTTTTCTGTACCTAGCTTAAAGGAAGAGACCATGGTGGTCTCCACACTGCAAGGGACTTTTGGGGTCATCCAGTTCACACCCTTCATTTTACAGATTTGGGACATAGGCTCAGAGCAGTGGAGTGGCCAGCCCAAAAAAGCACACAGAGTTCATCCCAGAGAAGACCAGTATTTTGGTGGCCATGCCCTCCACTGGGCCTTGTATCGTCCAGCTACGGGCAGTGCACATCAGCCCAGGTTCAGCTCCTCAGCCCTTAAACCTCCATCCTGCCCAAGAACTCTTTCCTTCAGAGGGCTGAAGACTCAAAGCTCCCACCAAAGCCTGATCACTGAGCCATTTTACCTGTAGGAAAAGGAATCAACCTCCCCTGCAGAGGCATTTGGCCTCCTGATGTCCACAGTTTCAGGCCCTGAGAGTGATGCAATTTGTACCCTCCTCACAAAAGGCTGAGTGTGCTTCCATTACCACAGCCCTCATTTCTCCCAATCTCCTTGCAAAGCCAAGTCTGCCAACTAGCGGCATGACCCATGATCAAGACCCAGCCCTAAGCTTGTGCTGAATTCGCTTTTTTTGGAAAGGAGGATAATGGAAACTGTCATGAGGCAATTAATACTCACTTTGAAGTTGATAATTTATGGTTTGCCTTGACCAATGTCACACTTGCTTCTTCTCAGATATCAGCATGAATCTATGGGGCGGGGACCCTGGGTGCGATGGTGTAAATATAATTTTCAACTGCAGTGAGCTGTCTCCACCTACCCACGCCCCCCCACCACGCCAAAGGTAGGTCTTAAGGTAAATGTCTGAATTCCTAACATTTACATGCCAATAGTTTAGACTCCAGGCGTACAAATCATGTCTCCTACCCACAAGCTTGCTTTCAAAATCAAGGGACACAAGACACTTAAGTGGTGGCATTCAGGCACGGGTATGTAATTGATATGCCTAGACCCATTTGAAGCACGGCCCCCAGACAAAATTAGAGCTGCTATTGAGAATTGCAGGTTTGGAGCACCACCTCCTCCTATTCCAGGCCCAAGAATCTTGGTTTAGGAAAAAAAAAATGGAGACAAGGTAGAGACCAAAGAAAAGTCTCTGTCCACCTCACCCTTGAACAAGAGAGACAAAGGGTGAAACAAAGGATATTTTTTCATAGTAAGTGGAAAGGAGGCTCTAGGGGAAAAAGATATCGATGTCAACAGCTGGGCCCAGAGCTATCGATCCGGTTTAGGGAGCTGGGTATTGAGGGGGGCTGGCAGCTCAGCACGTCCTCTGGATAGTAGTCGGGGGGGTACAAGGAGATGGCTCTGGCTCGCTGGGCTTTCTAAGAGAAAGGAAAAACAGGACTCAGGTTCATGTGCAGATGAGTTCCTTACATCCCCTTCTTCAGCCCCCATCACAAGGTCAAGCAACAGAGCCCTTTTTTCTTTTTTTCTCTCTTGCCTACCCTCCTTTTAACGCAACTGGTCACCTGCAGGGATTTCACCAGGACTGAAATATTCATAAGGAAGGAGGGAAAGTCAAAATGGGGGGGCGGGGGGGGGCGCTCACTGTGACTGGCCCTAGCCCAGGTCCCCAACCCCAGCACCTCAAAAAACATCCAGAATGGTCCTATTTCTTCATTTTAACAAGAAGAAATTCCTAAGAATATCCAATTAGGGAATTCCCTGGCGGTCCAGTGGTTAGGACTCTGCACTTTGACTGCCGGGGCCTGGGTTCAATCCCTGGTCGGGGAACTAAGATCTTGTAAGCCATGTGGCGTGGCCAAAAATTAAAAAAAAAAATAAAAATAAAGAATATCCGGGCTTCCCTGTTGGGGCAGTTGTTGAGAGTCTGCCTGCCGATGCAGGGTACATGGGTTCATGCCCCGGTCCGGAAAGATCCCACATGCCATGGAGCGGCTGGGCCCGTAAGCCATGGCTGCTGAGCCTGCCCGTCCGGAGCCTGTGCTCCACAACGGGAGAGGCCACAACAGTGAGAGGCCTGCGTACCACAAAAAAAAAAAAGGGCAGGGGGTCTGAATAGACATTTTTCCAAAGAAGACGTACAAATGGCCAACAGGAACATTGAAAGGTGCTCAGCATCACTAATCATCAAGGATATGCAAATCAAAACCACAATGAGATATCACCTCACTCCTGTCAGAATGGCTTTTATCAAAAAGACAACAGATAACAAGTGTTGGTGAGGATGTGGAGAAAAAGGAACCCTTGTGTGCTGTTGGTGGGAATGTAAAGTGATACAGCCTCTATGGAAAACAGTACGGAGATTCCTCAAAAAATTAAAAATAGAACTACCATATGATCCAGTCCTTGGTATTTATCCAAAGAAAACAAAAACACTAATTAGAAAATATATATACACCTGTATGTTCATTACATCATTATTTACATTAGCCAATATATGGAAGCAACCTAAGTGCCCATCAATAGATGAATAAAGAAGTTGTATATATATATATATATATATATATATATATATATATATATATATATATACACAATGGAATATTACTCTGCCATAAAAAAGAATGAAATATCACGACTTGTGACAACGTGGATGGACCTAGAGGGTACTATGGTATGTGAAATAAGTCAGACAGAGGACAACAAACACTGTATGATTTCACTTATGTGTGGAATCTGAAAAAGAAAACAAGTGAATAAACATTACAAAACAGAAACAAAGTCACAGATACAGAGAAAAAACATGTGGTTGCCAGAGGGGAGGGGGGTGGAAGAAGGAAAGAAATAGGTGAGGGAAATTAAGAGGTACAAATTTCCACTTGCAAAATAAATGAGTCACAGGTATGAAATGTACAGTGTGGGGAATGTAATCAATACCTATATGATATCTTTGGTGACATATCATAACTAGACTTATCGTGGACATCATTTTGAAATATATAGAAATACCCAATCACTATGTAACAGGAACTAACTGAGTGTTGTAGGTCAATTATACTTCAAAAAGAAACACACAAACTCATAGAAAAAGAGACCAGATTTGTGGTGGGGTGGGGGAATGGATGAAGGCAATCAAATGATACAAACTTCCAGTTATAAGACAAATAAGTACTGGGGATGTAACGTACAACACGATAAATATAATCAACACAACTGTATGTTACATATGAAAGTTAAGAGAGTAAATCCTGAGAGTTCTCATCACACACAAAAATTCTTTTCTATTTATTTATGTATCTATATGAGATGATCGATGTTCACTAAACTTGTGCTAATAATCTCATGATGTATGTAAGTCAAATCATTATACTGTACACCTTAAACTTATACAGTGTTGTATGTCAATTATATCTCAATAAAACTGGGGGGAGGAAGGAAATGCTACATTTCTTTCCGAGGTAGTCCAAAATAAAGATGTCATTATCCCACCCAAATAAACTAAATAAATGAAAATAGCCAGTTTCCCTCTAGCACCTGACTATTAAAATGCACAGAGGAAAAGAACAGCAAGACCTCCATCAAGGAACATACCAAGAGGCAGTTTCAAAAATTGCCATTTGTACAGAAGTATCCTGGAGTCACAAGGGAAGACGGTGCTGTAGGTGTGCGGGCTTCAGTAGTTGTGGCACACAGGCTCAGTAGTTGTGGCGCTCGGGCTTAGTTGCTCCGCGGCATGTGGGATCTTCCCGCAGGCAGACTTTTAACCACTGCGCCACCAGGGAATCCCTACCTGCTTCTTTTAAATAACGTGATTATCCTGGATCAGTGCTCAGGGACCACCACCTCCTGGCTTCAGGCAACACTCAACCAAGAGGCTCCCTTTCAGTGTTGAATTAGCTGGAACCAGGGTTCTCCCAAGGATGTTGAAGGTGACCAAATACACTTGAAGGCCGCATAATCCGTCAGCTCTGAGCTGGGGAAGGAGCTATGGTATGCTTTCCGCGTCTGGGGGTGGGGGAGAGGGCGTGAGAAGAGCTGCATGCGGGCCTAGACAGTCTCCTCTTGTGTTACCTTCGCAGAGGTAGGCCCCTCCCCCTCCGCTAGCGTGGGTTGTATCCCCATGTGCCCTCCACAACAGGGAAGGCGGTGAACAGAACTGGGAGAGAAGCCGACGGTGCCCTGCTCCCTCTCCTCCATAAAGCCTTGTGAGTAGTCACTGCAGAAGTGTCCCTTGGAGTCCTCCTTGTACCTGAGCTGGTCACCATGAATAGGCCTCAGGCCTGCTTTGAAACACACTGTTCTCTCATTCGAGACTCACACCACCCATCTTGCACATATAGGTGGTCCCAATGGGGCAGGGTGTGGGGAGCATGGGTGCTGGGGGAGAGGGTGGAAGAGAACAGGTGGGTCTGTGTAAACCCCTCACGGGCACCTGGGAAACTTCTGAGATGGGCATGGCCTATGATGGTGACTCAGGGCTGAAAGGAGGCCTCCTGGGCATTCGGTCTGAATGGCGTTGGCTTAGCAATTTCCATCACATTTACCAACTCCATGTGACACAGAGAACAAATATGCAGAGAATTCACAACTTTATTGAACACACAAAAACATGCCCTAAAACAGTGGGTCAATGACTCTACTTCTATTTAATACACTTGGCAGGCATTTGGGGAACTGTTTTGGTGGTGAGGTATGCAGAATTCGACTCTGGCTCAAAGGCACTTTGAAAAACACTGTCACAGAGACAATTTAAGAGGAACCACGGGTTCCTGAAGGACCGCCAATGGTAAGGGACCATGCCATGCCGCATGAGGGCACCTACATAGAAGCAAGTGTTTAAGCTGAAAGTGCGGAGGAGGCAACAGAATAGCAGGAAAGGGCGGCATGGGTGGCACGGGAGGCACGGGTGGCACGGGCGGCATGGGTGGCATCGGTGGGTTGGGTGGCTCGGGCGGTACGGGTGGCATGGGCGGCACGGGCAGCATGGGTGGCATATGTGCCTCGGGCAGCAGGGACAGCTCCAGCAGCAGTTGCTCCAGAAGAACGTTGACCCAGTCCAGCCCCTGAAGCAGGATGGCACTGCAGGGTTCACACATGCTGATGACAGCAGTGGGGACCAGGGGCACGAGGGGCACGTTTTTGAGCATTAGTGCCTTGTGATGTCTCCGACTCTTGGCCCTTCTATTCTTAAACCAAATCTTCAAGCAGAGAGAAAAAGGGATTGATTAGTATATTGAGCATTTCATGTTAGACCTGAAAAATCGCAGCAGGGAGCTCTTGGTGCCTTGAAGATTTTAAACTGCATCAGGAGAAGCTATTTCCTTCTTGCTAAAATATCTTAGCATATGTAGCTGAAGGCGCTCCCTTCAGCCCCCCTCCTCCCCAAGAGCGATCACCGACTATGTGCCAGGCTCTGGATTGGCATATGGCTTTGTCTCTCCCCTCCCACCTTTACTATTATTTCCCCCACTCTTAGACGCAGGTGGAGCTGACCAACTGCACTCTGTCCCTGCTGCTATTACTATGCCTGGTAGGTCTGCATCCAACTGACCGTCAGCTCCAGCTGCCACTAATCCCTACTCATTGGGCAGGTGTCACCTTAGTTATGGGGGAAGTTGAGCATAGGAAAAAGTGGGTGCCTTTTAAAATCATACTGAGGGGAACGGTCCCCATTTTGAAAAACCCATCTTTGGCTACAGTAAATAATCAATAGGAGTGGGTTGGATTTTTAAACAAAAGCTTTCCTCAAGGATGACTAAAAAGGGTCATTCATCCTCTGGAACCTTGGGATGGTTAAAAAGATGGAGATGGTATTGTGAGGGAGGTTTGGTCATGGGGGGCCCAGGGACTTTGTGGCTTGTCTTGCTGGACACCGGCAGAGCTGAAGCCCTGGACACTGCCTTAATATTAGACTATAGGGGTAACGAATGTTTAGTCGAACTCGGCCCAAATTTACTAAAACTCTTAAAATCTTTGCCCAGACAAGAGTTTGGGGGGTAAGAGGCATACCATTGTCACCACTGTCAATTCTGCACTCTCCACCCTGCCCCACCCTCCAAACCTTCCTGGGCTCAGGACCAGGTCAGCTCACTCTGCTCTGGCTACAGTTGCAGGACCTTGGACCAGAGCCTCTGGTGCCCAGCACGGTTGTGCCCTCTAGGAGCTGCTAATCAACCAGGAGATCCCCATCCTGTCCCTTATGCTTAAGGCAAGAGGGTGCAACCTGCATTTTAGGAAGACAGGCGACAACCACGTGAGTGAGGGGTCACAAAATGGCTCTCCCCCAAATATCTGCCAGCTATTAACAACTGAAAGTAAAACCTGTCCTGTGGACTCCACTGCTCCCTCAGCATCTCAGTTAATGGAATTATATCAGATTTAGTATTTCTGGATGTTTCCACTCGGCAAATTTTACATGAGACCAAGGGCCTCCTCTCTCTGTCGCCCCATTTTCCCTCTCCCATCTTAGTATTTGGGTCCTCCTGCTGCATGAATATGTAGTCAAAAAGAGCCAGTGTAATAGAGCTCATTCTGGGGGGTTCGAGTGTACCAATGGTCAAATCTGCATAAATATAAGCAATATGCAAAGCTGGCTATCTGAGGTTCAGGCTGACACTACTTCCATATTTCCAATACTGGTTTCATAAAACAACTCCTACTGTCTTTGCAAAACAAGGGAGGGTGTTCATTAAATGTTTCTTTGGGGCATTCATGCTGTAGAGTTTGGAAATAGCTGAAAACATTCTCCCTTTTTCTTCATTTGTTTCTTGTTGCTCTTTTTTCCTTCAGAACTCCATTAAGAGACTACTATGTAAACCCAGGAGAAGCAAGACACCAAAACTTCAGATTTTCTTTTCCCCTGAGCTTGCTTTGCCTGCTTGAGAAAGCAGAGGCCTGGGCCTCCCAAGCCCTGGCCAGACCTGACTGTGAGCCCAGCCCGTGGCCCTAGGCTGCCAGCACTGCTTTCCAGACCCCACCACCAGCTCTGCAGCCCGTGTAAATCACTGCCCTCACACACGCTCTCTGCAGCAAAGCTAGTGAACCCATCCTGATTCTTCTTTCCTTCCTTCCTTCTTTCTTCCTTTCTTTATCAATCCTGTTTTTTTTAAAAAAATATCCCTCTTCCACAACAAGCAAAGCCACTGCACTGAGAAGCCCTCGCACCACAACGAAGAGTAACCCCGGCTCTCCTCAACTAAAGAAGAGCCCACGCACAGCAACGAAGACCCAACGCAGCCAAAAATAAATAAATAAATATATTTAAAAATATATATGTATATATTCCTTTGATACAACTTACTGTGTTCTATGGACAAATAATCAGCTTCTGTGCCATGAGCTACCAACTAGTAACCACTACCTGAGTGAATGAGCAAGTATTTCAAATTAACACAGGTAAGCGACTAGCTGAGAGCCAACCACTGACCATCACAAACAAATTCTTCAAAACCAATACCTCCTAATTGTATGAAAAGGGAAGAAAAAAATTCTTAGACATTAGAAATTGCTCAAAATAATACTCACTGATACATTTGGTAGTTTCATAATGTTGAATTTACGCTGTATTTCCAAGACATATATCGATAGTATCCAATTATTCTCAAACCCGTCCACCTTTTGAGGTCAGTGGAAATTTATTCAAATTTGTTCTTTTTGTTTGTTTTATTGTTTTATATGTTTAGACAAATTCCTAAAGGTTGCAAACCTTTCCCCCATCTCCATCATACTGCACAACCTACTATGCTAGCAATGTTTTCAGGCTGCACATCAAAAAATTTCAGAAAATTAAAATGTACGGCTGAAACCCTCTACACTGCTCTACCAAACACATAAAAATAACAGCAAGAGGACCAGGCACTTGGAATTTTAAGCTATTCCCCTCCCCATCAGTCTCATCTAAACTAAACATATATTAGTTGCTCATATGTTGTGTTCCGAGGTGAATTATTCCCTTACCCAATTGCCTGAATACTTGTAAATTCACCCCTTATACAAAGAGCTTATGCCTGGCTTGAAAGTTTTTAAATAATTTAGTATACTTGAACCCTCTTCTAACCCAGCTATTTGGTGCATTAATTTGAATAATTGCCAAGTCAGAATCAGTCCCAACATGATTCCACAGAGAATTGCCCCCTAAGGGATACCAGTTTTGGAAGGAGTTTAACTTTACTGAAGATACATATATTCTGGCCCCAAAGCCCCAAAAGTCCAAACCTTATTTCCAAAACATAGACAAGGGTACAAAAACACACCAACTTGAGAATGTCTAGGACAAGGTATCCAATTCCTAAAGCAGGTTTTAGATTGGCTGCCCTGCCAAGTTGCTTGTTTCAGGTTTACTGACCTGCACTCTGGCTTCAGTCACTCCCAGGCGTCTTGCAAGCTCCTTTCTGAGGGGAAAAATATTGCAAATATTCAGCATTTGACATTATGCATGAAATGAAATATACAATGCACATTTCATGCTATGTTAAAATGTTTATTCAGAGAGTAGCCAACATGGTGGCATAGGAAAACCCCGAGCTTACCTCCTCCCATGGGTACACCAAAATTACAACTATTTACAGAGCAACTATTGATGAGAATGACCTGAAGACTAGCAGAAAAGATCTTCCACAGCTACAGATATAAAGAAGGAAACACAACGAGATGGATAGGAAGGGCCGAGATGTGGTACAGTCAAGACCCACACCCCCAGGTTGGCGACCCATAAACGGGAGGATAATTACAATTGCAGAGGTTCTCCCCAAGAAGCAAGGGGTCCAAGCACATTAGATTTCCTAGCTCGGGGCCCTGCACTGGGAAGAAAGCCCCCAGGGCGTTTGGCTTTGCAACCCAGTGGGGCTTACTTTCAGGAGAGCCAGAGGGCTGTGGGAAATAGAGATTCCACTCTTAAAGGGTGCACACAAAATCTCACATGCTCCAGGACCCAGGGCAGAAGCAGGAATTTGAAAGGAGCCTGGATCAGACCTATCTGCTGATCTGAAGAATCTCCTGGAGAGGCAGGAAGCAACTACAGCTCACCTTGGGGACATAGACACTGGCAGCAGCCATTTTAGGGTGCTCATTCTACCATGAGGACTCTGCTGCTGGCAAGCACCATTTTGGAATCCTCCCTCTAGCTTACCAGTACTGGGACCCGCCCTGCCCACCAGTCTGTTGACACCATTCCTGGGACGCCCCAGGCCAAGCAGCTGGCCAGGCAGGGACACAGAATCACCCACCAACAAGTCAGTTGCCATAGGGGCTCCTGGGTCCCCAGCTGCCCAAGAACCAGACCCGCCCACCAGAGGTCCCAGGACCCGGCCCCACCCACCAGTGAGCCAGCAGCCTCTGCACTGGGCGGTGCCTGGCAACCAACAGACCAGGGGTCCAGCCCCGCCTACCAGCACATCCACAGTAGTCAGCCCATCACAATAGAAGGGCCCATGCAGCCCATATAGAGGGCACCCCTGGAGCATATAGCTCTGGTGACCAGAGGAAGTGACACAATATATTTAACGTGATCAAAGGAAAAAAGCCTACAACCAAGAATACTCTACCTGGCAAGGCTGTCAGTCAGATTTGAAGGACAGATGAAGACCTTTAGAGACAGCAAAAGCTAAAAGAGTTCAACACCACAAAACCTGCTTTACAAGAAATGTTAAAGGAACTTCTCTAAGCAAAAAGAAAAGGCCATTACCACAAATAAAAAAAAAGAATGAAAGCAAGGTTATAAGCTTTTGCACAGCAAAGGAAACCATAAAGAAAATGAAAAGTCCATCGGTTTACAAACTGGGAGAAAATATTTGCACACAATGCAACTGACAAGGGCTTAATTTCCATAATATGCCAATAGCTCATACAACTCAATAACAAAAAAACAAACAACGCAATCAAAAAATGGGCAGAAGACCTGAATAGACATTTCTCCAAAGAAGACATACAGATGGCCAACAGGCACATGAAAAGATGCTCAGTATCACTAATCCCATATCTGGGCATATACCTGAAAAAGATGAAAGCTCTAATTCGAAAAGATACATGCACCCCAATGTTCAGAGCAGCACTGTTTACAATAACTAAGATGTGGAAGCAACCTAAGTGTACATCGACAGATGAATGGATAAAGATGATGTCGTATATATACACAATGGAATATTACTCAGCCATAAGAAGGTATGAAATTCTGCCATTTGTAACAACATGGACGGACTTAGAGAGTATTATCCTAAGTGAAGTAAGTCAGACAGAGAAAGACAAATATTACATGATATCACTGATATGTGGAACCTAAAAAACAGTACAAGTGAACTTATTTACAAAACAAAAACAGACTCACAGACATAAAAAAACAAACTTATGGCTACCAAGTGGGGGGATAAATTGGGAGCACAGGATTAACAGATGCACACTACCATATATACCAGATAAACCACAAGGATTTATTGTATAGCACAGGGAACTCTATTCAATATCTTGTAATAAACCATAATGGAAAAGAATAAGAAAAAAGAATATAGATATATAAATATATATGTATAATCTAATACACTGCTATATATAAACCTCATGGTAACCACAAACCAAAAATCTATAATAGATACACACACAAAAAACGAGAAAGGAATCCAAACATAACACTAAAGATAGTCATCAAATCACAAGGGAAGAGAGCAAAAGAAGAAGGAACAAAAAAGAACTCCAAAAACAATTAGCAAAATGTCAGTAAGTACATACCTACCAATAATTACTTTAAATATAAATGGAATAAATGCTCCAATCAAAAGACAAAGAGTGGCTGAATGGATACAAAAACAAGACCCACATACATGCTACCTACAAGAGACTCACTTCAGATCTAAAGACTCAGACAGAAAGTGAAGGGATGGAAAAAGGTATTCCATGCAAATGGAAATCAAAAGAAAGCTGGGGTAGCAATACTTATGTCAGATAAAATAGACTTTAAAACAAAGACCATAACAAGAGACAGAGAAAGACATTACATAATGAACATGGAATCAACGCAAGAAGATATAACAATTGTAAATATATATGCACCCAACATAGGAGCACCTAAATACATACAGCAAATATTAACAGACATAAAGGAGAAACTGACAGTAACAATAATATTCAGGACTTTCACACCCCACTTACATAAATGGACAGATCACCCAGACAGAAAATCAATAAGGAAACACTGGCCTTAAATGACATATTAGACCTCCATTAGGTCTAATATCTTATTTATTTATTTTTTTGCAGTGTGCGGGCCTCTGACTGTTGTGGCCTCTCCCGTTGTGGAGCACAGGCTCCGGACGCGCAGGCTCAGTGGCCACGGCTCACAGGCCCAGCCGCTCCGCGGCATGTGGGATCTTCCCAGACCGGGGCATGAACCCGTGTCCCCTGCATCGGCAGGTGGACTCTCAACCACTGTGCCACCAGGGAAGCTCAGGTCTAATATCTTAATAGATATTTATAGAGCATTCCATCCAAAAGCAGCAGAATACACACTCTTCTCATGTGCACATGGAACATTCTCCAAAATACAAGCCTCAATAAATTTAAGAAAATTGAAATCCTATCAAGCATCTTTTCCAACTATAATCCTGTGAGACTAGAAATGAACTACAAGAAGAAAACTTCAAAAAACACTAACATGTGGAGGTTAAACAAAATGCTACTGAACAACCAATGAGTCACTGAAGAAATCAAGGACGAAATAAAAAAATACCTGGAGACAAATGAAAATGAAAACACAATAATCCAAAATCTATGGGATGCAGCAAAAGCAGTTTTAAGAGGGAAGTTTATAGCAATTCAAGTCTACCTCAGGAAACAAGAAAAATCTCACATAAGAAACCTAACCACACTCCTAAAGGAACTAGAAAAAAAGAGAACAGGAGCTTCAAGATGGCGGAAGAGTAAGTCGTGGAGGTCACCTTCCTCCCCACAGATACATCAGAAATACATCTACACGTGGAACTGCTTCTATAGAACACCTACTGAACGCTGGCAGAAGACCTCAGACTTCCCAAAAGGCAAGAAACTCCCCACGTACCTGGGTAGGGCAAAAGAAGAAAGAAAAACCAGAGACAAAAGAATAGGGATGGGACCTGCACCAGTGAGAGGGAGCTGTGAAGGAGGAAAGGTTTCCACACACTAGGAAGCTCCTTCACGGGCAGAGATGGGGGTGGCAGAGGGGGGAGCTTCAGAGCCACAGAGGAGAGCACAGAAACAGGGGTGCGGAGGGCAAAGCGGGGAGATTCCCACACAGAGGATCGGCGCCACCAGCACTCACCAGCCCGAGAGGCTTGTCTGCTCACGCGCCAGGGCGGGTGGGGGCTGGGGGCTGAGGCTCGGGCTTCGGTCGGATCACAGGGAGAGGACTGTGGTTGGCGGCGTAAACACAGCCTGAAGGAGGTAGTGCGCCACGGCTAGCCGGGAGGCAGTCCGGGAAAAAGTCCGGAGCTGCCGAAGAGGCAAGAGACTTTTCTTGCCTCTTTGTTTCCTGGTGCGCGAGGGGAGGGGATTAAGAGCGCTGCTTAAAGGAGCTCCAGAGACGGGCGCCAGCCACGGCTATCAGTGCAGACCGCAGAGACGGGCATGAGACGCTAAGGCTGCTGCTGCCGCCACCAACAAGCCTGTGTGCGAGCACAGGTCACTATCCTCCCCTCCCCTCCCGGGAGCCTGTGCAGCCAGGGTCCCGTGATCCAGGGACAACTTCCCCGGGAGAACGCACGGCGCTCCTCAGGCTGGTGCAACGTCATGCCGGCCTCTGCCGCCGCAGGCTTGCCCCGCATCCATACCCCTCCCTCCCCCCGGCCTGAGTGAGCCAGAGTCCCCGAATCAGCTGCTCCTTTAACCCTGTCCTGTCTGAGCGAAGAACAGACGCCCTCAGTCGACCTACACACAGAGGCGGGTTCAAATCCAAAGCTGAACCCCAGGAGCTGGGTGAACAAAGAAGAGAAAGGGAAATTTCTCCCAGCCGCCTCAGGAGCAGCGGATTAAAGCTCCACAATCAACCTGATGTACCCTGCATCTGTGGAATGCATGAATAGAGAACGAATCATCCCAAATTGAGGAGGCGGACTTTGGGAGCAAACATATATTATTTTTTCCCCTTTTTCTGTTTATGTGAGTGTGTATGTGTATGTGTATGCTTCTGTGTGTGATTTTGTCTGTATACCTTTGATTTCACCATTTGTCCTAGGGTTCTGTCCGTCCGTTTTTTTTTTTTTTTTTACTTTTTACAATTTTTTCTTAATAATTATTTTTTATTTTAATAACTTTATTTTACTTTAGTTTATTTTATCCTCTTTAATTCTTTCCTTCTACTTTTTCTCCCTTTGATTCTGAGCCATGTGGATGAAAGGCTCTTGATGCTGCAGCCAGGAGTCAGTGCTCTGCCTGTGAGGTGCGAGAGCCAACTTCAGGACACTGGTCCCCAAGAGACCTCCCAGCTCCACGTAATATCAAACAGTGAAAATCTCCCAGAGATCTCCATCTCAACGCCAAGGCCCAGCTTCACTCAACGACCAGCAAGCTACAGTGCTGGACACCCTATGCCAAACAACTTGCAAGACAGGAACACAGCCCCATCCATTAGCAGAGAGGCTGCCTAAAATCATAATAAGGCCACAGACACCCCAAAACACACCACCAGACGTGGACCTCCCCACCAAAAGACAAGATCCAGCCTCATCCACCAGAACGCAGGCACTAGTCCCCTCCACTAGGAAGCCTACCCAACCCATTGAACCAACCTTAGCTACAGGGGACAGACACCAAAAACAACGGGAACTACGAACCTGCAGCCTGCGAAAAGGAGACCCCAAACACAGTAAGTTAAGCAAAATGAGAAGACAGAAAAAGACACAGCAGATGAAGGAGCAAGGTAAAAACCCAACAGACCTAATAAATGAAGAGGAAATAGGCAGTCTACCCGAAAAAGAATTCAGAATAATGATAGTAAAGATGATCCAAAATCTTGGAAATAGAATAGAGAAAATACAAGAAACGTCTAACAAGGACTTAGAAGAACTAAAGAGCAAACAAACAATGATGAACAACACACTAAATGAAATTAAAAATTATCTAGAAGGGATCAATAGCAGAATAACTGAGGCAGAAGAACGGATAAGTGACCTGGAAGATAAAATAGTGGAAATAACTGCTGCAGAGCAGAATAAAGAAAAAAGAATGAAAGGAACTGAGGACAGTCTCAGAGACCTCTGGGACAACACTAAATGCACCAACATTCGAATTATAGGGGTCCCAGAAGAAGAAGAGAAAAAGAAAGGGACTGAGAAAATATTTCAAGAGATTATAGTTGAAAACTTCCCGAATAAGGGAAAGGAAATAGTTAATCAAGTCCAGGAAGCACAGAGAATTCCATACAGGATAAATCCAAGGAGAAACATGCCAAGAGACATATTAATCAAACTATCAAAAATTAAATACAAAGAAAACATATTAAAAGCAGCAAGGGAAAGACAACAAATAGCACACAAGGGAATGACCATAAGGTTAACAGCTGATCTTTCAGCAGAAACTCTGCAAGCCAGAAGGGAGTGGCAGGACATGTTTAAAGTGATGAAGGAGAAAAACCTACAACCAAGATTACTCTACCCAGCAAGGATCTCATTCAGATTTGACGGACAATTTAAAAACTTTACAGACAAGCAAAAGCTAAGAGAATTCAGCACCACCAAACCAGCTTTACAACAAATGCTAAAGGAACTTCTCTAGGCAGGAATCAAAAGAGAAGGAAAAGACCTACAATAACAAAACCAAAACAATTAAGAAAATGGGAATAGGAACATACATATCGACAATTACCTTAAATGTAAATGGATTAAATGCTCCCACCAAAAGACACAGGCTCGCTGAATGGATACAAAAACAAACCCGTATATATGCTGTCTACAGGAGACCTACTTCAGACCTAGTGACACATACGGACTGAAAGTGAGGGGTTGGAAAAAGATATTCCATGCAAATAGAAATAAAAAGTAAGCTGGAGTAGCAATTCTCATATCAGACAAAATAGAGTTTAAAATAAAGACTATTACAAGACACAAAGAAGGACACTACATAATGATCAAGAGATCGATCCAAGAAGAAGATATAACAATTGTAAATATTTACGCACCCAACATAGGAGCACCTCAATACATAAGGCAAATACTAACAGCCATAAAAGGGGAAATCGACAGTAACAGAATCACAGTAGGGGACTTTAACACCCCACTTTCACCAGTGGACAGATCATCCAAAATGAAAATAAATAAGGAAACACGAGCTTTAAATGATACATTAAACAAGATGGACTTAATTGATATTTACAGGACAGTCCATGCAAAAACAACACAATACACATTCTTCTCAAGTGCTCATGGAACATTTTCCAGGATAGATCATATCTTAGGCCACAAATCAAGCCTTGGTAAATTTAAGAAAATTGAAATCGTATCAAGTATCTTTTCCGACAACAATGCTATGAGACTAGATATCAATTACAGGAAAATATCTGTAAAAAATACAAACACATGGAGGCTAAACAATACACTACTTAATAACCAAGTGATCACTGAAGAAATCAAAGAGGAAATCAAAAAATACCTAGAAACAGATGAAAATGGAGACACGACGACCCAAAACCTATGGGATGCAGCAAAAGCAGTTCTAAGAGGGAAGTTTATAGCAATACAATCCTACCTTAAGAAACAGGAAACATCTCAAATAAACAACCTAACCTTGCACCTAAAGCAATTAGAGAAAGAAGCACAAAAAAAGCCCAAAGTTAGCAGAAGGAAAGAAATCATAAAGATCAGATCAGAAATAAATGAAAAAGAAATGAAGGAAATGATAGCAAAGATCAATAAAACTAAAAGCTGGTTCTTTGAGAAGATAAACAAAATTGATAAACCATTAGCCAGACTCATCAAGAAAAAAAGGGAGAAGACTCAAATCAATAGAATTAGAAATGGAAAAGGAGAAGTAACAACTGACACTGCAGAAACACAAATGATCACGAGAGATTACTACAAGCAACTCTATGCCAACAAATTGTTCAACCTGGAAGAAACGGAGAAATTCTTAGAAATGCACAACCTGCCGAGACTGAACCGGGAAGAAATAGAAAATATGAACAGACCAATCACAAGCACTGAAATGGAAACTGTGATTAAAAATCTTCCAACAAACAAAAGCCCAGGACCAGATGGCTTCACAGGCAAATTCTATCAAACATTTAGAGAAGAGCTAACATGTATCCTTCTCAAACTCTTCCAAAATATAGCAGAGGGAGGAACACTCCCAAACTCATTCTACGAGGCCACCATAACCCTGATACCAAAACCAGACAAAGATGTCACAAAGAAAGAAAACTACAGGCCAATATCACTGATGAACATAGATGCAAAAATCCTCAACAAAATACTAGCAAAGAATCCAACAGCACAGTAAAAGTATCATGCACCATGATCAAATGGGGTTTATTCCAGGAATGCAAGGATTTTTCAATATACGCAAATCAATCAACATGATACACCATGTTGACAGATTGAAAGAGGAAACCCATATGATCATCTCAATCGATGCAGAGAAAGCTTTTGACAAAATTCAACACCCAATTATGATAAAAACCCTGCCGAAAGTAGGCATAGAGGGAACTTTCCTCAACATAATAAAGGCCATATATGAAAAACCCACAGCCAACATCATCCCCAATGGTGAAAAACTGAAACCATTTCCACTAAGATCAGGAACAAGAAAAGGTTGCCCACTCTCACCACTCTTATTCAACATAGTTTTGGGCGTTTTAGCCACAGCAATCAGAGAAGAAAAAGAAATAAAAGGAATCCAAATTGGAATAGAAGAAGTAAAACTGTCATTGTTTGCAGATGACATGATACTATACATAGAGAATCCTAAAGATGCTACCAGAAAACTACTAGAGCTAATCAATGAACTTGGTAAAGTAGCAGGATACAAAATTAATGCACAGAAATCTCTGGCATTCCTATACACTAATGATGAAAAATCTGAAAGTGAAATTAAGAAAACACTCCCATTTACCACTGCAACAAAAAGAATAAAATATCTAGGAATAAACCTACCTAAGGAGACAAAAGACCTGTATGCAGAAAATTATAAGACACTGATGAAAGAAATTAAAGATGATACAAATAGATGGAGAGATATACCATGTTCTTGGATTGGAAGGATCAACACTGTGAAAATGGCTATACTACCCAAAGCAACCTACAGATTCAATGCAATCCCTATCAAATTACCAATGGCATGTTTTACAGAACTAGAACAAAAAATCTTAAAATTTGTATAGAGACACAAAAGACCCCGAATATCCAAAGCAGTCTTGAGGGAAAGAATCGGAGCTGGAGGAATCAGACTCCCTGACTTCAGACTACACTACAAAGCTACAGTAATCAAGACAATATGGTACTGGCACAAAAACAGAAATATAGATCAATGGAACAGGATAGAAAGCCCAGACATAAACCCACGCACCTATGGTCAACTAATCTATGAAAAAGGAGGCAGGGATGTACAATGGAGAAAAGACAGTCTCTTCAATAAGTGGTGGTGGGAAAACTGGACAGCTCCAAGTAAAAGAAAGCAATTAGAACACTCCATAACACCATACACAAATATAAACGCAAAATGGATTAGAGACCTAAATGTAAGACGGGGCACTATAAAACTCTTAGAGGAAAACATAGGAAGAACACTCTTTGAGATAAACTGCAGCAAGATCTTTTTTTGTTCCACCTCCTAGAGTAATGAAAATAAAAACAAAAATAAACAAATGGGACCTAATGAAACTTAAAAGCTTTTGTACAGCAAAGGAAACCATAAACAAGACCAAAAGACAACCCTCAGAATGGGAGAAAATATTTGCAAATGAAGCAAGTGACAAAGGATTAATCTCCAAAATTTACAAGCAGCTCATGCAGCTCAATATCAAAAAAACAAACAACCCAATCCAAAATTGGCAGAAGACCTAAATAGACATTTCTCCAAAGAAGACATACAGATGGCCAAGAAGCACATGACAAGCTGCTCAACATCACTAATTATTAGAGAAATGCAAATCAAAACTACAATGAGGTATCACCACATACCAGTTAGGATGGGTATCATCAGAAAATCTACAAACAACAAATGCTGGAGAGGGTGTGGAGAAAAGGAAACCCTCTTGCACTGTTGGTGGGAATGTAAATTGATATAGCCACTATGGAGAACAGTATGGAGGTTCCTTAAAAAACTAAAAATAGAATTACCATATGACCCAGCAATCCCACTCCTGGGCATATTCCCAGAGAAAACCATAACTCGAAAAGACACATGCTCCCCCAATGTTCATCGTAGCACTATTTACAATAGCCAGGTCATGGAAGCAACCTAAATGCCTACTGACAGATGAATGGATAAAGAAGATGTGGTACATTTGTACAATGGAATATTACTCAGCCATGAAAAGGAACGAAATTGGGTCATTTGTAGAGACGTGGATGGATCTAGAGACTGTCATATAGAGTGAAGTAAGTCAGAAAGCAAAAAACTAATATCATATATTAATGCATATATGTGGAACCTAGAAGAATGGTACAGATGAACCAGTTTGCAGGGCAGAAATAGAGACGCACATGTACAGAACAAACATATGGACACCAAGGGGGGAAAGTGGGGTGGTGGTGGTGGTGGGATGAACTGGGAGACTGGTATTGACATATATACACTAATATGTATAAAGTGGATAACTAATAAGAACCCGCTGTATAAAAAAATAAATAAAATTCAAAAAAATAAATACATAAAAAAATTAAAACGGACATCACTAATCATCAGCGAAATGCAAACCACAACTACCATGAGATATCACCTTAGAGTAGCTACCGTCCAAAAGACTACAGGGGCTTCCCTGGTGGCACAGTGGTTAAGAATCCACCTGCCAATGCAGGGGACGCGGGTTTGAGCCCTGGTCCAGGAAGATCCTACATGCCACAGAGCAGCTAAGCCCGTGTGCCACAACTACTGAGCCTGCGCTCTAGAGCCCTCGAGCCACAACTACTGAGCCCATGTGCCACAACTACTGAAGCCTGCGCACCTGCAGCCCGTGCTCTGCAACAAGAGAAGCCACCGCAATGAGAAGCCTGTGCACCGCAACAAAGAGCAGCTCTGGCTCACTGCAACTAGAGGAAGCTCGCGCAAAGCATTGAAGACCCAATGCAGCCAAAACTAAGTAAATTAATTAATTCTTAAAAAGACTACAGATAACAAATATTGGTGAGGATGTGGAGAAGGGGGAACCCTTGTACACTGTTGGTGGGAATGTAAATTGGTGCAGCCACTGTGGCAAACGGTATGGAGGTTTCTCAAAAAACTAAAAATAGAACTACCATATGACCCAGCAATTTCAATCCTGGGTATATATCTGAGAAAAACAAAAACACTAATTCAAAAAGATACATGCACCCCAATGTTCATAGCAGCATCATTTACAATAGCCAAGATATGGAAGCAACCTGAGTGTCCATCAATAGAGGAACGGATAAAGAAGATGTGGTATATATATACAATGGACGTTAAAAAGAATAAAAATTTGCCATTTGCAACAACATGGATGGACTTGGAGGGTATTATGCTTAGTGAAATAAGTAGGACAGAGAAAGACAAATGATATCACTTATATGTGGAATCTAAAAATTAAAACAAACTATTGAATACAACAGAAAAGAAACAGTCTCATAGATATAGAGAACAAACTAGTGGTTACCAGTGGGGAGAAACAGGGGAGAAGGACAAGATAGGGGCAGTGGATTAATAGGTACAAACTACTATGTATAAAATAAATAAGCGACCTTCCTCCCCACGGATACACCAGAAATACAGCTACACGTGGAACAACTCCTACAGAACACCTACTGAACGCTGGCAGAAGGCCCCAGACCTCCCAAAAGGCAAGAAGCTCCCCACATACCTGGGTAGGGCAAAGCGGAGAGATCCCCACACAGAGGATCGGTGCCGAGCGGCACTCACCAGCCCGAGAGGCTTGTCTGCTCGCCCGCCGGGGCGGGCGGCGCTGGAAGCTGAGGCTCGGGCTTCGGTCAGAGCGCAGGGAGAGGACTGGGGCTGGCGGCGAGAACTCAGCCTGAGGGGGGCTAGTGTGCCGCAGCTAGCCGGGAGGGAGTCCGGGAGGACTCTGGAGCTGCCGAAGAGGCAAGAGACTTTTTCTTCCCTCTTGGTTTCCTGGAGCGCGAGGAGAGGGGATTAAGAGCGCTGCTTAAAGGGGCTCCACAGACGGGCGCGAGTCCCGACTGAGAGCGTGGAGCCCAGTGACGGGCGTGGGACGCTGGGGCTGCTGCTGCCGCCGCCAGGAGGCCTGTGTGCGAGCGCAGGTCACTGTCCACACTGCCCTTCCGGGAGCCTGTGCAGCCCGCCACTGCCGGGGTCCCGGGATCCAGGGGCGGCTTCCCTGGGAGAACGCACGGCGCGCCTCGGGCTGGTGCAACGTCACGCCGACCTCTGCCGCTGCAGGCTCACCCCGCACTCCGTGCTCCTCCCTCCCGCCCGGCCTGAGTGAGCCAGAGTCCCCGAAGAGGCTGCTCCTTTAACCCTGTCCTGTCTGAGCGAAGAACAGACGCCCTCCGGCGACCTACACGCAGAGGCGGGGCCAAATCCAAAGCTGAGACCCAGGAGCTGTGAGAACAAAGAAGAGAAAGGGAAACCTCTCCCAGCAGCCTCAGAAGCAGCGGATTAAAGCTCCACAATCAACTTGATGTACCCTGCATCTGTGGAATACATGAATAGACAACAAATCATCCCAAATTGAGGAGCCAGGAGTCAGTGCTGTGCCTCTGAGGTGGGAGAGCCAACTTCAGGACACTGGTCCACAAGAGACCTCCCAGCTCCACGTAATATCAAATGGCGAAAATCTTCCAGAGATCTCCATCTCAACACCAGCACCCAGCTTCACTCAACGACCAGCAAGCTACAGTGCTGGACACCCTATGCCAAACAACTAGCAAGACAGGAACACAACGCCACCCATTAGCAGAGAGGTGGCCTAAAATCATAAAAAGTTCGCAGACACCCCAAAACACACCACCAGACGTGGACCTGCCCGCCAGAAAGACAAGATCCAGCCTCATCCACCAGAACACAGGCACTAGTCCCCTCCACCAGGAAGCCTACACAACCCCTTAAACCATCCTTAGCCACTGGGGACAGACACCAAAAACAACGGGAACTACGAACCTGCAGCCTGCAAAAAGGAGACCCCAAACACAGTAACATAAGCAAAATGAGAAGACAGAAAAACACACAGCAGGAGAAGGAGAAGACAGAAAAACACACAGCAGGAGAAGGAGCAAGATAAAAACCCACCAGACCTAACAAATGAAGAGGTAATAGGCAGTCTACCTGAAAAAGAATTCAGAATAATGATGGTAAAGATGATCCAAGATTCTATTTCCAAGATACAAAATCTTGGAAATAGAATAGACAAAATGCAAGAAACAGTTAACAAGGACCTAGAAGAACTAAAGATGAATCAAGCATCGATTAAAAACACAATAAATGAAATAAAAAATACTCTAGATGGGATCAATAGCAGAATAACTGAGGCAGAAGAACGGTTAAGTGAGGTGGAAGATAAAATAGTGGAAATAACTGCTGCAGAGCAAAATAAAGAAAAAAGAATGAAAAGAACAGAGGACAGTCTCAGAGACCTCTGGGACAACATTAAACGCACCACATTCGAATTATAGGGGTTCCAGAAGAAGAAGAGAAAAAGAAAGGGACTGAGAAAATATTTGAAGAGATTATAGTTGAAAACTTCCCTAATATGGGAAAGGAAATAGTTAATCAAGTCCAGGAGGCACAGAGAGTCCCATACAGAATAAATCCAAGGAGAAATACGCCAAGACACACATTAATCAAACTGTCAAAAATTAAACACAAAGAAATCATATTAAAAGCAGCAAGGCAAAAACAACAAATAACACACAAGGGAATCCCCATCAGGATAACAGCTGATCTCTCAGCAGAAACTCTACAAGCCAGAAGGGAGTGGCAGGACATAATTAAAGTGATGAAGGAGAAAAACCTGCAACCAAGATTACTCTACCCAGCAAGGATCTCATTCAGATTTGATGGAGAAATTAAAACGTTTACAGACAAGCAAAAGCTGAGAGAGTTCAGCACCACCAAACCAGCTTTACAACAAATGCTAAAGGAACTTCTCTAGGCAAGAAACACAACAGAAGGAATATACCTACAATAACGAACCCAAAACAATTAAGAAAATGGGAATAGGAACATACATATCGATAATTACCTTAAATGTAAATGGATTAAATGCTCCCACCAAAAGACACAGATTGGCTGAATGGATACAAAAACAAGAGCCATATATATGCTGTCTACAAGAGACCCACTTCAGACCTAGAGACACATACAGACTGAAAGTAAGGGGATGGAAAAAGATATTCCATGCAAATGGAAACCAAAAGAAAGCTGGAGTAGCAATTCTCATATCAGACAAAATAGACTTTAAAATAAAAACTACTAGAAGAGACAAAGAAGGACACTACATAATGATCAAGGGATCGATCCAAGAAGAAGATATAACAATTGTAAATATTTATGCACCAAACATAGGAGCACCTCAATACACAAGGCAAATACTAACAGCCATAAAAGGAGAAATCGACAGTAACACAATCATAGTAGGGGACTTTAACACCCCACTTTCACCAATGGACAGATCATCCAAAATGAAAATAAATAAGGAAACACAAGCTTTAAATGATACATTAAACAAGATGGACTTAATTGATATTTATAGGACATTCCATCCAAAAACAACAGAATACACATTTTTCTCAAGTGCTCATGGAACATTCTCCAGGATAGATCATATCTTGGGTCACAAATCAAGCCTTGGTAAATTTAAGAAAATTGAAATTGTATCAAGTATCTTTTCCGACAACAATGCTATGAGACTAGATATCAATTACAGGAAAAGAGCTGTAAAAAATACAAACACATGGAGGCTAAACAATACACTACTTAATAACCAAGTGATCACTGAAGAAATCAAAGAGGAAATTAAAAAATACCTAGAAACAAATGACAATGGAGACACGACGACCCAAAACCTATGGGATGCAGCAAAAGCAGTTCTAGGAGGGAAGTTTATAGCAATACAATCCCACCTTAAGAAACAGGAAACATCTCGAATAAACAACCTAACCTTGCACCTAAAGCAATTAGAGAAAGAAGAACAAAAACATCCCAAAGTTAGCAGAAGGAAAGAAATAATAAAAATCAGATCAGAAATAAATGAAAAAGAAATGAAGGAAACGATAGCAAAGATCAATAAAACTAAAAGCTGGTTCTTTGAGAAGATAAACAAAATTGATAAACCATTAGCCAGACTCATCAAGAAAAAAAGGGAGAAGACTCAAATCAATAGAATTAGAAATGGAAAAGGAGAAGTAACAACTGACACTGCAGAAATACAAAGGATCATGAGAGATTACTACAAGCAACTCTATGCCAATAAAATGGACAACCTGGAAGAAATGGACAAATTCTTAGAAACGCACAACCTGCCAAGACTGAAACAGGAAGAAATAGAAAATATGAACAGACCAATCACAAGCACTGAAATTGAAACTGTGATAAAAAAATCTTCCAACAAACAAAAGCCCAGGACCAGATGGCTTCACAGGCGAATTCTATCAAGCATTTAGAGAAGAGCTAACACGTATCCTTCTCAAACTCTTCCAAAATATAGCAGAGGGAGGAACACTCCCAAACTCATTCTACGAGGCCACCATCACCTTGATACCAAAACCAGACAAGGATGTCACAAAGAAAGAAAACTACAGGCCAATATCACCGATGAACATAGATGCAAAAATCCTCAACAAAATACTAGCAAACAGAATCCAACAGCACATTAAAAGGATCATACACCATGATCAAGTGGTGTTTATTCCAGGAATGCAAGGATTCTTCAATATACGCAAATCAGTCAACGTGATACACCATATTAACAAATTGAAGGAGAAAAACCATATGATCATCTCAATAGATGCAGAGAAAGCTTTCGACAAAATTCAACACCCATTTATGATAAAAACCCTGCAGAAAGTAGGCATAGAGGGAACTTTCCTCAACATAATAAAGGCCATATATGACAAACCCACAGCCAGCATCGTCCTCAATGGTGAAAAACTGAAACCATTTCCACTAAGATCAGGAACAAGAAAAGGTTGCCCACTCTCACCACTCTTATTCAACATAGTTTTGGGCGTTTTAGCCACAGCAATCAGAGAAGAAAAGGAAATAAAAGGAATCCAAATCGGAAAAGAAGAAGTAAAGCTGTCACTGTTTGCAGATGACATGATACTATACATAGAGAATCCTAAAGATGCTACCAGAAAACTACTAGAGCTAATCAATGAATTTGGTAAAGTTGCAGGATACAAAATTAATGCACAGAAATCTCTGGCATTCCTATATACTAATGATGAAAAATCTGAAAGTGAAATCAAGGAAACACTCCCATTTACCATTGCAACAAAAAGAATAAAATATCTAGGAATAAACCTACCTAAGGAGACAAAAGACCTGTATGCAGAAAATTATAAGACACTGATGAAAGAAATTAAAGATGATACAAATAGATGGAGAGATGTACCATGTTCTTGGATTGGAAGAATCAACATTGTGAAAATGACTCTACTACCCAAAGCAATCTACAGATTCAATGCAATCCCTATCAAAATACCACTGGCATTTTTCACAGAACTAGAACAAAAAATTTCACAATTTGTATGGAAACACAAAAGACCCCGAATAGCCAAAGCAATCTTGAGAACGAAAAATGGAGCTGGAGGAATCAGGCTCCCTGACTTCAGACTATACTACAAAGCTGCAGTAATCAAGACAGTATGGTACTGGCACAGAAACAGAAAGATAGATCAATGGAACAGGATAGAAAGCCCAGAGATAAACCCACGGACATATGGTCACCTTATCTTTGATAAAGGAGGCAGGAATGTACAGTGGAGAAAGGACAGTCTCTTCAATAAGTGGTGTTGGGAAAACTGGACAGGGACATGTAAAAGTATGAGATTCGATCACTCCCTAACACCATACACAAAAATAAGCTCAAAATGGATTAAAGACCTAAATGTAAGGCCAGACACTATCAAACTCTTAGAGGACAACATAGGCAGAACACTCTATGACATAAATCACAGCAAGATCCTTTTTGACCCACCTCCTAGAGAAATGGAAATAAAGACAAAAATAAACACATGGGACCTAATGAAACTTAAAAGCTTTTGCACAGCAAAGGAAACCATAAACAAGACCAAAAGACAACCCTCAGAATGGGAGAAAATATTTGCAAATGAAGCAACTGACAAAGGATTAATCTCCAAAATTTATAAGCAGCTCATGCAGCTCAATAACAAAAAAACAAACAACCCAATCCAAAAATGGGCAGAAGACCTAAATAGACATTTCTCCACGGAAGATATACAGACTGCCAACAAACACATAAAAGGATGCTCAACATCTTTAATCATTAGAGAAATGCAAATCAAAACTACAATGAGATATCATCTCACACCAGTCAGAATGGCCATCATCAAAAAATCTAGAAACAATAAATGCTGGAGAGGGTGTGGAAAAAAGGGAACACTCTTGCACTGCTGGTGGGAATGTGAATTGGTACAGCCACTATGGAGAACGGTATGGAGGTTCCTTAAAAAACTACAAATAGAACTACCATATGACCCTGCAATCCCACTACTGGGCATATACCCTGAGAAAACCATAATTCAAAAAGAGACATGTACCAAAATGTTCATAGCAGCCCTATTTACAATAGCCCGGAGATGGAAACAACCTAAGTGTCCATCATCGGATGAATGGGTAAAGAAGATGTGGCACATACATACAATGGAATATTACTCAGCCATAAAAAGAAATGAAATTGAACTATTTGTAATGAGGTGGATGGACCTAGAGTCTGTCATACAGAGTGAAGTAAGTCAGAAAGAGAAAGACAAATACTGTATGCTGACACATATATATGGAATTTAAGAAAAAAAAAGGTCATGAAGAACATAGGGGTAAGACAGGAATAAAGACACAGACCTACTAGAGAATGGGCTTGAGGATATGGGGAGGGGGAAGGGTAAGCTGTGACAAAGTGAAAGAGCGGCATGGACATATATACACTACCAAACGTAAGGTAGATAGCTAGTGGGAAGCAGCCGCATAGCACAGGGAGATCAGCTCGGTGCTTTGTGACCGCCTGGAGGGGTGGGATAGGGAGGGTGGGAGGGAGATGCAAAAGGGAGGGGATATGGGAACATATGTATACATATAACTGATTAAATTTGTGATAAAGCAAAAAATAAAAATAAAAAAAAAAAAAAAAAAAAAAACTACCACTGGCATTTTTCACAGAACTAGAACAAAAAATTTCACAATTTGTATGGAAACGCAAAAGACCCCGAATAGCCAAAGCAATCTTGAGAACGAAAAATGGAGCTGGAGGAATCAGGCTCCCTGACTTCAGACTATACTACAAAGCTACAGTAATCAAGACAGTATGGTACTGGCACAAAAACAGAAAGATAGATCAATGGAACAGGATAGAAAGCCCAGAGATAAACCCACGGATATATGGTCACCTTATCTTTGATAAAGGAGGCAGGAATGTACAGTGGAGAAAGGACAGTCTCTTCAATAAGTGGTGTTGGGAAAACTGGACAGGGACATGTAAAAGTATGAGATTAGATCACTCCCTAACACCATACACAAAAATAAGCTCAAAATGGATTAAAGACCTAAATGTAAGGCCAGAAACTATCAAACTCTTAGAGGACAACATAGGCAGAACACTCTATGACATAAATCACAGCAAGATCCTTTTTGACCCACCTCCTAGAGAAATGGAAATAAAGACAAAAATAAACACATGGGACCTAATGAAACTGAAAAGCTTTTGCACAGCAAAGGAAACCATAAACAAGACCAAAAAACAACCCTCAGAATGGGAGAAAATATTTGCAAATGAAGCAACTGACAAAGGATTAATCTCCAAAATTTATAAGCAGCTCATGCAGCTCAATACCAAAAAAACAAACAACCCAATCCAAAAATGGGCAGAAGACCTAAATAGACATTTCTCCACAGAAGATATACAGACTGCCAACAAACACATGAAAGGATGCTCAACATCTTTACTCATTAGAGAAATGCAAATCAAAACTACAATGAGATATCATCTCACACCAGTCAGAATGGCCATCATCAAAAAATCTAGAAACAATAAATGCTGGAGAGGGTGTGGAAAAAAGGGAACACTCTTGCACTGCTGGTGGGAATGTGAATTGGTACAGCCACTATGGAGAACGGTATGGAGGTTCCTTAAAAAACTACAAATAGAACTACCATATGACCCTGCAATCCCACTACTGGGCATATACCCTGAGAAAACCATAATTCAAAAAGAGACATGTACCAAAATGTTCATAGCAGCCCTATTTACAATAGCCCGGAGATGGAAACAACCTAAGTGTCCATCATCGGATGAATGGGTAAAGAAGATGTGGCACATATATACAATGGAATATTACTCAGCCATAAAAAGAAACGAAACTGAGCTATTTGTAATGAGGTGGATAGACCTAGAGTCTGTCATACAGAGTGAAGTAAGTCAGAAAGAGAAAGACAAATACCGTATGTTAACACATATATATGGAATTAAAAAAAAAATGTCAGGAAGAACCTAGGGGTAAAACGGGAATAAAGACACAGACCTACTTGAGAATGGACTTGAGGATATGGGGAGTGGGAAGGGTAAGCTGTGACAAAGGGAAAGAGAGGCATGGACATATATACACTACGAAACGTAAGGTAGATAGATAGTGGGAAGCAGCCGCAGAACACAGGGAGATCAGCTCGGTGCTTTGTGACCGCCTGGAGGGGTGGGATGGGGAGGGTGGGAGGGAGGGAGATGCATGAGGGAAGGGATGTGGGAACATATATATATGTATGACTGATTCACTTTGTTATAAAGCAGAAACTAATAAAAAAAATAAAAAAATAAAAATAAAAAATAAAAAATAAAAAAAAACAGAACAGAATATGCAAGAACTGTAGACAATTTAAAAGGTATAACCTAGTGTAATGGGAATACCAGAAGGAGAAGCAAGTGAGAAAGGAATCAAAGAAATACTTTAATACTGGCAGAGAATTTTTCCAAGTTAATGGCAGACACCAAACAACAGATCCATGAAGTTCAAAGAACATCAAGAAGGATAAATATCCAAAAAACTACACCGAAGAATTTCATATTCAAACTGTAGAAAATCAAAGATGAAGAGAAAACCCAGAAAGAAGCCAGATGAAAATATTCCTATGGAGGAGCAAGGAGAAGACCCATATCAGACTTCTCTTCTGAAAATATGCAAGCAAAAAGGGAGTGAAGTGAAATATTTAAAGTGTTGGAAGGAAAATACCACCAACTAGAACTGTGTATCCATCAAAATTATCCTTCAAAAGTGAGGAGAAATAAAGACTTTCTCAGACAAACAGCAATTGAGGCAATTTGTCATCAGTATACTTGCCTTGCAAGAAATGTTAAAAGTGCTTCAGAGAGAAGGAAAATGATAAGGGTCAGAAATTCAGATCTACATAAAGAAAGGAAGAGTGTTAGAGAAATAATAAATGAAGGTAAAATAAAATAATTTATTTTTCATAGTCTTAATTGATCTAACAGATACAGTTTGTTCAAAATAATATTAACAAAACTGTATTCAGTGATCATAGCATATGGATAAGTGAAATGAATGACAGCAACGTTATAAAGTACAGGAGAGAGGAATTGGGAATACTGTGTATAAAGTACTTGCACTACCAGTGAAGTGATATAGTGTTATTTGAAAATGGACTTAGGCTCATTGTAAATGTATTTTGCAAATTGTAGGGCAACCACTAAAAAATTTCCTTAAGTATGACTGATATGTTAAGAGAGGGGAGAAAATTGAATCATAATAAAAAGCTCAGTTAAAACCAAAGAAGGCATGGGAATTCCCTGGCAGTCCAGTGGTTAGGACTCCAGGCTTTCACTGCTGAGGGCCTGGGTTCAATCCCTGGTTGGGGAATTAAGATCCCACCAGCCTCGTGGCCAAACAAAACAAAACAAAACAAAACAAAAGAAGGCAGAAAAAGAGTGGAAGACAAAATGGAAACCAAGAACAATGACAATGGATAGGAAACAGTTACAAAAATGGTAGCTATTAATCCAAATATATCAATAATAATTTTAAAAGGGAGTGATGTAAATATGCTAATTAAAAGACATAGAATGTCAGATTGGATTTAAAAAAACAACAAGACCCAACTATATGTTGTCTATAAGAAACCCACTTGAAATATAAAGACACAGATAGATTTTTTTTATTAGTTTCTGCTTTATAACAAAGTGAATCAGTCATACATATACATCTGTTCCCACATCCCTTCCCTCATGCATCTCCCTCCCTCCCACCCTCCTCATTCCACCCCTCCAGGCGGTCACAAAGCACCGAGCTGACCTCCCTGTGCTCTGCGGCTGCTTCCCACTATCTATCTACCTTACGTTTGGTAGTGTATATATGTCCATGCCTCTCTTTCGCTTTGTCACAGCTTACCCAGATAATTAAAAGAGACAGAGAAAAATATACCATGCTAACACTAAACAAATAAAGTTGGAATAGCCAAATTAATTTCAGACAAAACACACTTCAGGACAAGGAAAATTATCAGGGATAAAGACGGGCATTGCATAACAATAAAGGACTCAATTTTCCAAGAAGACATAATAATCCTTAATATATACGTGTTTAACAACACGGTCAAAATACATGAAGCAAAACCTGACGGAACCGCAAGGAGAAATAGACAAATTACTATTGTACTTGAAGACATCAACACCCCTCTCTTAGTAATTAACAAATACAGCAGGTAGAAAATCAGTAAAGATATAGTTGAACTAATTGCACCATCAGTAAACTGAATCTAATTGACATTTATAGACTACTTCATCCAACAATAGTAGAATGCACATTCCTCTCAAGCTCACATGGAACATTCACTAAGATAGACTACATTCAAGGCCATAAAACACACCTCTAAGTAACACATGGGTCAAAGAAGAAATCTCAAGAGAATTTGAAAAATTATTTTGAACTAAATGGAAACGAAGTACAACTTGTCAAAATTTGTGGGATGCAATGAAATCAGTGCATAAAGGGACATTCATCATATTGAATGCGTATATTTTTAGAAAAGAAGATCTAAAATTAATAATCTAAGTTTCCACCTTAGAAAACAGAGAAAGAAGAGCAAATTAAATCTAAAGTAAGCAGAAGGAAAGATATAAAAACCAGAGCAAAAATTAATAAAATTGAAAACAGGAAAACAATAAAGATAATCAATGAAACAAAAAGTTGGTTCTTTGAAAATATTAATAAAAGTGACAAATCTCTATTCAGGCTAATGAAGATAAAAAGAGAGAAAGTATAAATGGCTAATATCAGAAATGAAAACGGGGGACTTCCCTGGCAGCCAGTGGTTAAGACTCCGTGCTCCCAATGCAGGGGGCACGGGTTTAATACCTGTTCAGGGAACTAAGATCCTGCATGCCGCATGGTGCGGCCAAAAAATTAAATAAATGAATGAATAAAAAATAAATAAAAAGTGGGGGTGCTATCAAGTACTCTTACAAAAAAAATGAAAAGGGGGCCACACTAATGATCCCATGGACATTAAAAGGACAATAAAAGAATATTATGAACAACTCTATGGCCACAGTTTGCTAACTTAGAAGCAATGGACCAAGTCCTTGAAATATACAATCTACCAATACTCCTACAAGGAGAAATAGACTATCTGATAAACCCAAATCTATTTTTTAAATTGAATCAATAATTAATAACCTTCCAAAACAGAAAGCACTAGGCACGGATGGGTTCACTGGGAAATTCTACCAAACATTTAAGGAAGAAATGAGGGGCTTCCCTGGTGGCACAGTGGTTGAGAGTCTGCCTGCCGATGCAGGGGACGCGGGTTCGTGCCCCGGTCCAGGAAGATCCCACATGCCGCGAAGCGGCTGGTTCCGTGAGCCATGGCCACTGAGCCTGCGCGTCCGGAGCCTGTGCTCCGCAACGGGAGAGGCCACAACAGTGAGAGGCCGCTGTGTACCACAAAAAAATAAAATAAAAAGACATACATACAATAAGAAAAGAAAAATGAAAAGTGGTGGCTTTTTTAAGTTAGTGGATTAAGCTGTTATTTTTCAAAGAAAACACAGTGTCTCTTTCCTAAGGCAATGGTAAGCAGTGTGTGAACACACAATATTATGGAAATATAGAACTCTCGCACTTCAAAAAGCAAGATAAGAACTTCCAGTTTCCAGCCTCAAATGTAAAGGGTATGGAAGTCATTCTCATCTTCACAACAAGAAAAACCTGAACAAACTAAAAACAACTCTTCTTAGATCGGAGAATTGAAGTCACAGGGCAAACTGCTGCCATGAAAACTTGAGAGACAGATGGATAAAGAGAAACACAGTTTACCAGGAACAGAAGCCCAAGAGCAGAAACCCACAGTTGGAGCCAGTATAAGTAGGGACACATTACACTGTAATTGAGGAATTTCTAGAAGCTCAGTATGGACTACCTTGAGAGCTAACACTGAGGGCAGAGTTCCTTAAGGGGACTCCACACTCTCATGACTTTTACCTCTAGGAACAGCCACCAAGTTGTCACTGTAAAGATTGGAGAAAAATCCCCTCTTGCTTACAGCAAGGGGAGAGGAAAACTAACCTTTTTTTTTTTTTGCTGCACCCCTCGGCTTGTGGGATTTCAGTTACCCAACCAGGGATTGAAGGTGGGCTCTCGGCAGTGAAAACAAGGAATCCTAAACACTGAACCACCAGCGAATTCCTGAAAAGTAACCATTTTGAAATATACCCAGAGCTCTGTTTTCTTCAACAAAGACTTGCCCTGAAGGGAAATTATTTTACCAGAGCCTAAGTGACTTGGGTTTCACCAAAGCCCAGCTGACCAGGGGGCAAGGAAGTGCCCAATTCCAGCTCCTTCTAGCCTTCCTGTCTCAGCTGAAGGGAAGGGTGGGAGATCTGAGAAGCACTTGTAAAGGTCACAGCCCAGGGAGATAGGCTCACTAAAAGACTGAGATCTAATCATAGGACTATAGACTGCTTCCCCTCCCCCCAACCGTACCACCACATCAACAGTGCTCCTGTATAACAGTGGATGATAGCTGAAAAGAACTGCAAGCCTCAGACCCTATTTAAGAATTAGCCTTGAGGGCTTCCCTGGTGGTGCAGTGGTTAAGAATCCACCTGCCAATGCAGGTGACACGGGTTCGAGCCCTGGTCCCGGGAGATCCCACATGCTGCGAAGCAACTAAGCCCATGTACCACAACTACTGAGCCTGTGCTCTAGAGCCCGCAAGCCACAACTACTGAGCCCGTGTGTCACAACTACTGAACCCTGTGCCTAGAGCCCATGCTCCACAACGAGAGAAGCCACCACAATGAGAAGCCTGTGTGCCGCAAGAAAGAGTAGCCCCCGCTTGCCACAACTAGAGAAAGCCCGCATGCAGCAACAAAGACCCAATGCAGCCAAAATTAAATAAATTAAATTAATTAATTTAAAAAAAGAATAAGCCTCAGGACTTCCCTGGTGGTGTAGTGGTTAAGACTCAATGCTCCCAATGCAGGGGGCCCGGTTCAATCCCTGGTCAGGGAACTAGATCCCACGGGCATGCTGCAACTAAAGAGCCTGCCTGCCGCAACTAAGAAGCCCACCTGCCGCAAGTAAAACCTGGTGCAACCAAATAAATAAATAAATCTTTAAAAAAAATAAAAGATTAAGCCTCTAAGGAAACTCAAAGATGACAGGGGAAACAAAACAAGGACACTAGTGGAAATTTTAGCCTCTGACACCTACTACTAACAGTAAATACAGCCTAATTCCAAGCCAGATAAACACAAAACCTCACACCAAAAAACCATCTACTTCAGTTCTTTTATCCAATACATCATGTCTGGCTTTCAACAAAAAATTATAATGCATGCTAAAAATAAAAATAAACATATTCTGAAGAGCTAAAACAAGCATCAGAACCAAACTCAAATATGGCATAGATATTTGGAATTATTTGATCTAGAATTTTTTTTTAATCTTTTTTTTTTTTTTGGCCGCGCCATGCAGCTTGCAGAATCTTACTTCCCCGACCTGGCATCCAACCTGCACCCTTGGTAGTGAAAGCACAGGGTACTAACCACTGGACCACCAGGGAATTCCCTGATGTAGAATTTAAAATAACTATGATTAATATACTAAGGGCTGGAATGAAAAACATTGACAAAATGCAAGAACAGATGAGTAATGTAAGCTAAGAGATAAAAACTCTAAAGAAGAATCAAAAGGAAATGACAGAAATCAAAAACACTGTGACAGAAATGAAGAATGCCTTTGATGGGCTTATCAATAGACTGGACAAGACAGGTAAGAATCAGTGAGGTAGGGCTTCCCTGGTGGCGCATTGGTTGAGAATCTGCCTGCCAATGCAGGGGACATGGGTTCAAGCCCTGGTCCAGGAAGATCCCACATGCCATGGAGCAACTAAGCCTGTGTGCCACAACTACTGAGCCTGCACTCTAGAGCCCACAAACTACAACTACTGAAGCCTGTGCACCTAGAGTCTGTGCTCTGCAACGAGAAGCCACCTCAATGAGAAGCCCGCGCACCGCAATGAAGAGTAGCCCCCACTTGCTGCAACTAGAGAAAGCCCGCACACAGCAACTAAGACCCAATGCAGCCAAAAATAAATAAATAAATAAATAAATTTTTAAAAAGGGGCTTCCCTGGTGGCGCAGTGCTTGAGGGTCCACCTGCCGATGCAGGGGACGTGGGTTCGTGCCCCGGTCCGGGAGGATCCCACATGCCACGGAGCGGCTAGGCCCATGAGCCATGGCTGCTGAGCCTGCGCGTCCAGAGCCTGTGCTCCGCAATGGGAGAGGCCACAATGGTGAGAGGCCCGCGTACCGCAAAAAAAAAAAAAAAAAAAAAAAAAAAAAGAAATGATACCAATTCTCTTCAATCTGGTCTACAAAACAGAAGGAGAGGGAAAGTTTCCTAACTCATTCTATGAGGTAAGCATTACCCTAATACCAAAACCAGACAATACATTACAAGAAAGGAAAACTGAAGACCAATATCTCTCATGAATATAGATGTAAAAATATTCAACAAAATATTAGCAGATCAAATTCAACAATGTATGAAAAGATTTATATTCAATACACGATGACCAAGTGGGATTTATCCCAGGTATGCAAAGCTGTTTCACACTCAAAAGTCAATTGTTGACTTTTGAGGCTAAAGAAGAAAAATCACATATTCATATCAACAGATGCAGAAAAAGCATTTGACAAAATCCAACACCAATTCATGCTAAACACTCTCAACAGGGAATTCCCTGGCTGTTCAGTGGTTAGGACTTGGTGCTTTCACTGCCGTGGGCCTGGGTTCGATCCCTGGTTGGGGAACTAAGATCTCACAAGCTGCACGGGGCGGCCAAGAAAAAAAAAATACTCTCAACAAACTAGGAATAGAGGGGAAGTTCCTTAACACAATAAAGGACATGTATAAAAAAACTAACAGCTATCATCATAATGGTGAGAAACTAGGTGCTTTCACCTTGAGATCAGAAACAAAGCAAGAATGTCCCCTCTAACCACTCCTATTGAAGAACATACTGGAAGTCCTAGGTAATGCACTAAGACAAAGTGAAATAAAAGGTATAGGGGGCTTCCCTGGTGCCACAGTCGTTAAGAATCCACCTGCCAATGCAGGAGACGGGTTCAAGCCCTGGTCCGGGAAGATCCCACATCCCGTGGAGCAAGTAAGCCTGTGTGCCACAACTACTGAGCCTGCGCCCTAGATCCCACGTGCCACAACTACTGAGGCCAGCGTGCCTAGAGCCCGTGCTCCGCAACAAGAGAAGCCACCGCAATGAGAAGCCCACGCACCGCAACGAAGAGTAGCCCCCGCTCGCTGCAACTAGAGAAAGCCCGCGCACAGCAATGAAGACCCAATGCAGCCATAAATAAATTAACTAATTATTTTTAAAAGTTCACTGTTATTTAAAAAAAACAGGTATAGGGATAGGGAAGGAAGAAATAAAACTGTCTTTGTCCTCAGATGACATGACTGTCTAGGTAGAAATTCCCAAGGAATTGACAAAAAAAACAACCCTCCTGGAACCAATAAATGATTATAGCAAGATTGCAGGACACATTCAATCATTTTCCTATATACGAGCAATTAGCAATTGGAATTTGAAATTAAAGACACACCATTTATATTAGCATGCCAAAACTGAGATACTTATGTATAAACCTAACAAAATATGTGCAATATCTCAATATCTATATATGGAAAACTATAAAACTCTGATGTAACAAATCAAAAGATCTGAATAAATGGAGAGATATTCTATGTTCATGGATAGGAAGACCTGATTTTGTTAAGATGTCAGTTCTTCCCAACTAGATCTATAGATTGAACATAATCCCAATCAAAATTCCAGCAAGTTACTTTGTGGAAATTGACAAACTGATCCTAAAGTTTATATGTAAAGGCAAAAGACCCAGAATAGTCAAATTAATACTGAAGAAGAACAAAGCCAGAAGACTGACACTACCAACTTCAAGACTCACTATAAAGCTACTGTAATCAAGACAGTGTGGTACTGCCAAATGCATAAACAAATAGATGAATGAAACAGAATAGAGAGTTCAGAAATAGACTCACATAAATATAGTCAACTGATCTTTGACACAGGAACAAAGATATTACAATGGAGAAAGAAACAACTGGTGCTGGAACAACTAGACATTCACATTCCAAACAAACAAAAAAACAAATCTCACATCTTTCACTTCTAGAAGATAATATAGGAGAAAAATCTAGGTAACCTCAGGTTTGGCAATGGGTTTTTAGATACAACACAAACAGCACAATCCATGAAGAAAAACTGATAACTTGCACTTCATTAGAATAAAAAATGTGTGCCCTGCAAACATTGTTAAGAGAATGAAAAGAGAAGCCACAGACAGGAAGAACATGTTTGCAAAACACATATCAGATAAAAGACTTGTATTCACAATATACAAGGAACTCTTAAAACTCAACAAAACAAACAATGCTATTTAAAAGTGGGCAAAATGTTTGAACAGATAACTCACCAAAGAATATAAAAAGTTGGCAAATAATATGAAAAGATGCTCAATATCATTAGTAATTTGGAAATTGAAAATTAAAACAAAATTTCACTACACACCTATTAGAATGGCTAAAATCCAAAACACTGACAACACCAAATGCTGGCAAAGATGTGCAGCAGCAGGAACTCTAATTCATTGCTGTTGGCAATGCAAAATGGTTCAGCTACATTGGAAGACAATTTGGCAGTTTCTTACAAAACTAAACATACTCTTACCATACGATCCAACAATCCCACCCCTAGATATTTATCCAAGTAAGTTGACAATTAATGTCTACAGAAAAACATTTCTCTTGAATGTGTGTAATAGCTATTCATAATCACCAAAACCTGGAAGCAACCAAGATGCCCTTCAATAGGTGAGTAGATAAACTATGGTACATCCATACAATGGGATATTATTCAGTGATAAAATGAAATGAGCTACCCTCCTACACTGTTGGTGGGAATGTAAATTGATAATAGCCACTATGGAGAACAGTATGGAGGTTCCCTAAAAAACTAAAAATAGAGCTACCATATGATCCAGCAATCTCACTCCTGGGCATATATACAGAGAAAACCATAATTCGAAAAATGCATTTACCCCAATGTTCATTGCAGCACTGTTTACAATAGCCAGGACATGGAATCAACCTAAATGTCCTTCGACGGATTAATGGATAAAGAAGATGTGGTACATATATACAGTGGACTATTTTAGCCATAAAAAAGAACGAAATAATGCCATTTGCAGCGACATGGATGGACCTAGAGATTGTCATACTGAGTGAAATAGGTCAGACAAAGACAAATATCATATGATATTGCTTATATGTGGAATCTAAAAAAAATGGTACAGATGAACTTATTTACAAAACAGAAATAGAGTCACAGATGTAGAAAACAAACTTATGCTTACCAAAGGGGGAAAGTGGGGGAGGGATAAATTGGGAGATTGGGATTGACATATACACACGACTATATATAAAGTAGATAACCAACTAGGACCTACTGTATAGCACAGGGAACTCTACTCAATACTCTGTAATGATCTATACAGGAAAGGAATCTAAAAAAGAGTGGATATATGTATACGTATCAATATAAGTGATTCACTTTGCTGTACAGCAGAAACTAACACAACATTGTAAATCAACTATACTCCAATAAAAATTAATTTTAAAAAAAGTAAATTAAATTTTAAAAAAGAAAAAAGAAATGAGCTACCAAGCCATGAAAAGACATGGAGGAACTTTATTTTTTTTAATATTTATTTATTTATTTGGCTGCGCTGGGTCTTAGTTGTGGCATGCGGGATCTTTTAGTTGCAGCATGCAGGCTCTTGGTTGCAGCATGCGGGATCTAGTTCCCTGATCAGGGATCGAACCCGGGCCTCCTGCATTGGGAGCACGGAGTCTTAACCATTGGACCACAAGGGAAGTCCCGACATGGAAGAACTTTAAATACATATTGCTAAGTGGAAGAAGCCAGTCTGATTCCAACAATATGACAATCTGGAAAAGGTACAACTGTAGGGACAGTAAAAATTTCAGAGGTTGCCAGGGGTGGGGGAAGGGGAAGAGAGCAGAAGAGTAAGAATGTATAGGTGGAGCACAGGCGGGTTTTAGGGCAGTGAAACTATTCTGTATGATACTGTAATGGTAGACACATTTGACCTTAAGCATTTGACAAAATCCATAGGAATCAAGACACAAAGAAGTGAACCCTAAGGTAAACAACAGGTTTTTGTTAATTACAATGCATGAATGTGGTTCATCAATTGTAACAAATATACCAATGCAAAATGTTAATAATAGAGGAAACTGTGGGGGGCAGGGAGCTAGCTAGGGTGGAGGGGGAGTGTATGAGAACTGTCTGTACTTTCTGCTCAATTTTGCTGCAAACCATCTAAAAAAATAAAGTCTACTAATTTTTTTAAAAAGCAAGACAAGATCAAAGCGTGAATATTGCTAGCATCTCCACTTGTTTGAATCCAATGTTTTCAAGATGTGCCTATTTTGGATTTTAGGATTCTTGGTGTAGTTTATCTGATAATAGATATAAAAGTACTTCGTGTGGTGTTGGTTAAATTTTGCAAAACCTTATTCTGGGAAACTCGTGTTCTTTCATTTTTAAAGCAAAGGAAGGAGGAAGGGAGATGTGGAGAAGGAAAAGGAAAGAAGAAAAGAAGACGGCAGCCCGAGGAAATCAAACACCATATTTAACATTTGCCCTTAAAGGAATAGCAAATGTGCAGCACATTTATCTTTTAATATCATCACAACCAAAGTTTTATACCTTAAATGCCACAAATAAAGACATTAGTAAATTGGAATTAAGCAATGCAGGAGTGGAGGGCTGTATCTTCTTTGCCTCTGTATTCAACCGTCTTTCCCTTTTCTCCTCTTTCACAGAGAGATGTGAATTGATAGTTGTTTAATTTTATTTGGAATCTGTGATACCACAACCATTGGCTGTGCTTCAGGATCTGAGTTATTTGCCAATTTTTGCGGCTTCCTCAGTCTCCACCCTTCTCAGACATTGAGGATGAGCTTTCCCACGCTCAACACTAGCCTCTAGCAAAGCTGGTCAACATCTTATTCCACTAGGGGCCTGGTGGGCAGCAAAACACTCAAATTCTCCATCCAAGCCATGCTCTGTGCAGTGCATTATTCATTCTTTCCTCTATCTTTTGAATACACACACACAGACACTTTAGCTCAAATATATCCTGCAATGGTCACATCATTCCATTTCATCCTGTGTTAATTTGGGCCATCAGAACACTCCCATAAACTCCAGCTGCTTTTCTACCTGTTGGCAGACATAGCTCCTCCCAGTGAGGGTAAGCTAGAAATAATTGTCCATTTATGGCACAGTTTTCCAATGTGAAATTCATATTGGCTGACCCAAGAGTTTGATAAATTTCCCATACATCTAGAGGCCTAATATGATCAAATTCCTTCCTATAAATGGAGCATCAATTCATTATCAGAGAAGAAATCCTGGTGTTAGAGGGACTGACAAAGCTGGCACCATAGCAGAGTTACTAGAGACCACAAGTATGTATCAACCAAGAAGTATTTGGGAAGAAAAAAATTTTCAAGTATGTAGTTCAGATTTTGAGCCTGTAAATCCTTTCAAAACAGATTACTAATTTAAAACTTTTAGTCTTGGAACTTCTTAAACAATCGTTGGTATAATTGGAAAGCACCTACACATTCAAATGGACACAGACTACAAAAGAGTCCCCCTAACTTCTACCACCTCAACCCGCATTTCCACAACCCAGATCCCAGCCTTGGTGCTCTGGGTGGTAGTGATGAACCTGTCCAGGCAACTGGATTACAAAGAGAAGTAGTTAATGAAAGCCGAATGCCCTCATAGCCCATAACACACAAATGATTTAACTCCTGTAAAGAACGAATCAATGTGAGTGTGAATGATTCCTTGTCTTCGCTGGGCTGGGCTTCCACAGGACTCAACATCTGCCTGACTCTATTCACTACCTACACCTGCCTGTGTGTTCTGGCTTCCTCCTCACTTCCTAGTCAAAAAACACAGGCTGGGCTTCCCTGGTGGCGCAGTGGTTAAGAATCTGCCTGCCAATGCAGGGGACACGGGTTCGAGCCCTGGCCCGGGCAGATCCCACATGCCGCAGAGCAACTAAGCCCATGCACCACAACTACTGAAGCCCGCGCGCCGTGCTCCGCCACAAGAGAAGCCACTGCAGTGAGAAGCCCACGCACTGCAATGAAGACCCAATGCAGCCAAAAATAAAATTTATTTAAAAAACAACAACAACAACAACAAAAAAAAAAACAGGCTGCTCCAAGGAAGCTGAGCAATAAGTGTAACATGCAAATCAGAGGTGTAGGGTTAGGATTTCTCATTGGAACTAAAATGCATGCCTACCAGCCATTGGGCAGGTAGACCAAGCACTGTTCCGAAGTTGGCTTTTACAGGCAATTGATGTGAAAGTGTACAGCCAGGTGTCACAAAAGTTAGGCATAGGTTTTCCACTGAAAACTGTCTTATTAGAAATTTCCCTAAATCCCCATCCCAAATAACATAACTTCTCTTACTCAATTCAGTTATTGGTCCTCACCCCATGGCTAATTGTATTTACATAGAAGATATCCAGTAGTGTGGTCTGCTTTTTCCATTTAACATTATATTGTACATCTTTCTCTTAAATTCCAAAAAAAGGAGATTTCCAATAATCAATGGTATTAGTTTTCACGGTCTGATAGGTTACTTCTTAAGAGGAAAACCCCAGAGGCCATCTAACTACTGATAGACTGGATTCAGAATTCCCACAGCAGTGGCAGGTGAGGGGCAGGGCAGGGAACTGAGTACAGGACAGAAGAAGACACGGAGGGTGGAAGAGAGATTGACTGAGATTAGAAAAGGGAAAAATGTTCTACCACCTTTCATTGACATCTAAGAATCTGGACTTTTTAGATATCTTGGTTTGCACCTCAGCTCTGCCATTTACTTGATTTATGGCACATTTGTCTCTCTGAGACTCATTTATTAAAAACATTTGAAATGTAGAATATTAACCCTGGTTGTTATGTGGAATACAGATAGTACATGTAAAGTGCTGTGCACATAGAATGTGCTCAATATAATGGTGTCCATTACTATCATCATTATTGATTTCCTACCATTAAATGTACTTTACAACTGGAAATAATTTTTAAAAAATAATTTCCAGAGCAAACTCATTCTGCCTTCAAAAATTAAGGTCAATAGAAAGGAAACCATCAACAAAATGAAAAGACAACCTACTGAATGGAAGAAAACATTTGAAAATTATATGACCAATAAGGGGTTAATATCCAAAATATATAAACAGCACATACAACTCAATATCAAAGAAACAAACAACCTGATTTTAAAATGGGCAGAGGGGGGCTTCCCTGGTGGCGCAGTTGTTAAGATTCTGCCTGCCAATGCAGGGGACATGGATTCGAGCCCTGGTCCGGGAAGACCCCACATGCTGCCAAGCAACTACGCCCGTGCACCACAACTACTGAAGCCCGTGCGCCACAACTACTGAAGTCCATGAGCCACAACTACTGAAGCCCGCGCACCTAGAGCCCGTGCTCTGCAACAAGAGAAGCCACTGCAGTGAGAAGCACGGGCACCACAACGAAGAGTAGCCCCCGCTTGCCACAACTAGAGAAAGCCTGCACAGCAATGAGGACCCAATGCAGCCAAAAATAAATAAATTAAATAAATAATTTTTTTAGAAAATGGGCAGAGGACCTGAAGAGACATTTTTCCAAAGAACACCTACAGATGGCCAACAGGCACATGAAAAAATGCTCAACATCGATAATCATCAGAGAAATGCAAATCAAAACCATGAGATACAACTAATATAACATTATAAATCAACTATATGTCAATAAAATTTTAAAAAATAAATCTTAAAAATTAGTATAATTTGTGTTTTAATGCTCTTTCATTTAAAACAGTATAAAATGAAGAGAAATAATGACCATTAACCATGTATTGCTGAGCTAGTATATATCGACTGAAGAAAAACACACAACCTAAAAGTTGCCAGTTATGTTTCATTTGGGGACCCTACTGAGGACTATAGCCTGGGAGACAGCCTCTCAGCTCTGAGGAACTGTTCCAAAGTGGTAAAGGAGGAGCCACGATATATAGGAGTTTTTGCTGAAAAACAAAAACAAAAAACCTGTAGTTGAACATCAAAAGATTACTGCTAATCACAAAACAACCAGACATCTCAAGTTAATGACTTTAGTGCTTTTCTCTGTATGGAAAGATACCAAAGTCTGGGCTCATTGCAATTATTCCTTAGATATGCATCTTCCCTATCTAGGGCCACTATCCTGTTTTTTCAACACCCTGAATTCCCCTCAGGGGTAGGGTGTGGGGGTCAAGGCGGCTGCAGTGGCTGGTGGCTTGAGGGAGGGCAACATTCCTAGTTTATTGGTATGGCAGGCAACATTTTTTTTTTGTCCCCACATATTATGGGACTAGTTTAAGGAGCTAGACAAGGAGAGGGTTATAAATTCCTTTTTCTGGAGCACATCGGTGGCGATGGGTGGCTGAGGGATAAATATGCAGTTTTCCTCTGTGCTGCGAACCTAACTGGAATGTTAACAGGCTCAAATGAGTAATACAGAATTTGTGACCTTTAAGCTAACTGGGCAATATGGGGCTTAGACATTGTAGCTCTCCACCAATTTAGATAAACCCCCTTTAATTTACTTGGAATTGTAAAGAAAAAAAAAGTGTGTGTGTGTGTGTGTATGTGTGTGCGCGCGTGCGCGTGCCCGCGCACTCATACATACATACATAGACACATTTATTTATTAGTTACAACGTAGTTATTGTTCATACGGCCGCTCAGTGACACGTGTCCTGTGGCCTGTCGTCCTTCCCTTCAACTATTTCAACTCAAAGCTGAAAAAAGTACAGTCTCGGGCTTCCCTGGTGGCGCAGTGGTTGAGGGTCCGCCTGCCGATGCAGGGGACACGAGTTCGTGCCCCGGTCCGGGAGGATCCCACGTGCCGCGGAGCGGCTGGGCCCGTGAGCCATGGCCGCTGAGCCTGCGCGTCCGGAGCCTGTGCTCCGCAACGGGAGAAGCCGCAGCAGTGAGAGGCCCGCGTACCGCAAAAAAAAAAAAAAAAAAGTACAAGGTCTCCAGTAGAGCTTAGACTTGAGCAGCCTCACTCGGAACCCGAAGGATGAGCCGGCCTGGTTGCCCCACCGGCTTCTTTATACGGATACACACATCCCGTCCCATTGGCAGGACCGCCTAGGTCCGGGGAAGGAATTTGTCGACGTACTCGGAACTGTTTACAACGTTTTCTCGGGCTCGGGTGGTGTCGTGGTTGCTGGTCCTGGTAGCCAAGGCGACGGAGATCTTCCCAGCTCGCGAGAGCGCCCCCTTCTCCCACGGCTTCGGGGACCCAGCAACAGCTATGGCTCCGGTGTCTGGCTCCCGCAGCTCGGAGTGGGAGGCCTCGGGCTCCGGGGTGAAGCGTCGCAGTTCGTCGAAGAGCCCTAAGCCCAGCAGATCCTCTCGCTCCCCGCGGGGCCGCCGCTCTCGCTCGCACTCTTGCTCTCGGTCCGGGGACCGGAATGGCCTTAGCCATCAACTGAATGGCCCCAGCCAAGGCTCCCGAAACCAGTCCTACCGCTCCCGTTCGCGGTCACGCTCTCGAGAGCGGCCCTCCGCGCCGCGGGGCGCCCCTTTCGCTTCTGCCTCCTCGTCCGCCTATTATGGCGGCTACTCACGCCCCTACGGGAGCGACAAGCCATGGCCTAGCCTCCTGGACAAGGAGAGGGAAGAGAGCCTGCGGCAGAAGTGAGTGAAACGAACGCACCTTATCTTTCGTGAGCCCACCAGCCTTCAGTGTCCGATTTATCGTTCATCTTGCTCCCGACTATACCCATTTCGCTCTCTCTCCCTGACTTGCGCCCATTTTCATCCCTTCCTTTAGTCCACCCACGATAACAGCTTATTCGCCTTTTCTGCCCTAGGTTTTCACTCAAACCCGGGCCTCTTCATCTAGTGCCCTGGTCTCCCTCAACCCCCTCCTGCCTCCTGGCTTGTAGCGGACATGGCCAAGAGCCTCAGACGTACTGGAATTATAGCATTTACTTGGTGTGTCGTTATCATTCGTGAGCATGTTTTATTCCCCACTAGACTGAGCTCATGGAAAGGAGGAGCCCGGTTTTATTGATCACAAAATTCACAGTGCCTAGCACTTTGTAGGCGCGCAACCATTGCTTGTTGAATGATCAAACAGGTTTGAGATGATAGGGTAAGTGAGTGGAATTGTTTTGTAGCGATTTGGGAAGGGTTGAGATTAAGGTTTAAATTGGAGGGGAGGAAAACCTCTGAAACAAGATGTTTGAATAAATGTAGGAAAAGTGATCTGCTAAACTGTAGATTGGACTACACTGAGAAAGATCTTGTTAAGTGGTCTCAATCTTGACCATGAGAAATGAGGTCAGGGTGAGATCAGATCTCCTCTAATGAGACTGAGTATTGGAGTGGAGAATGAATAGTTTAAGAAGGAGAGAGGAAAAGGGTTATAATTATTGCTTTGTAAGTTTAAAATTTTTTTTTTACTTTTTAAAAATTGAATTATAGTTGATGTACAGTGTTTTAAGTTACAGGTGTACAATATAGTGATTCACAATTTTTAAAAGTTATACTTCATATATAGTTATTATATGCTTTGTAAGTCTTAATATCTAACACTTATTGCTTGTTGAATTGTGTATCAGTTACTGTACTGAGTGCTTTACCATACTGTATGTGTTTTTTAAAAACCAGGAAATTAAAAAGTATAACAGGCATTTAGGAGCAGGTTAAGGTTCCAACAGGTGAGAGATGTCTTCATGAATCTTTTTCTTCCAGGAGTGGGAGGTAATAAAACGTAGTGATGAAGAGGACAGGCTCCAGAATCAGACTGCCTGAGTTTGAAGCCATCCTTTGCTGCTTAATAGTTGTGTGACCTTGGGCAAGTCACTTAACCTCTCTGAGTTTCATTTCTTCACCATTTAAAAGGGGATAAAATAGCACAAAAGCTTTTTAAGAGTTGTAATGACTTAGTGCCTGGAACATAATAAATAGTCCTTAAGTGTTAGCTGTTAGTGTTTTGGGCATGGGAGCAGAAACAGTAAAAACAGTCCTGAGTTAGGTTGGAGACCTACTTTTCCAAATTAGAATTTCCAGAAAGTTACCCCCAGGCTGTGTCGATCAAAAAGCATCCAGTTTTCTTATTAGACATTCCTCACCAAAAGATGTCAGAATTCCTTGGATGAAATTTGCATTTGTACATTTAGAAGATAAATAATTTATCTTAAGAGTACAGATGAAGTCAGGTGGCGGGAGGGATAAGAACTTGACTGCTTGCTTTTTTCAGCCTGTCAGACATTCTTTGTCCTATATGTATATATTCAAAGTTTGTCTATAAGTATGTCCCCATTAGATTTTTTTTAATCTTTATTGGAGTATAATTGCTTTACAATGGTGTGTTAGCTTCTGCTTTATAACAAAGTGAATCAGCTATACATATACATATATCCCCATATCTCCTCCCTCTTGCGTCTCCCTCCCACCCTCCCTATCCCACCCCCCCATCCCGCCCCTCTAGGTGGTCACAAAGCACTGAGCTGATCTCCCTGTGCTATGCGGCTGCTTCCCACTAGCTATCTATTTTACATTTGGTAGTGTGTATATGTCCATGCCACTCTCTCATTTTGTCCCAGCTTACCCTTCCCCCCACCCATGTCCTCAAGTCCATTCTCCAGTAGGTCTGCGTCTTTGTTCCCGTCCTGCCCCTAGGTTCTTCATGACCATTCTTTTTTTTTGTTTGTTTTTAGATTCCATATATATGTGTTAGCATACGGTATTTGTTTTTCTCTTTCTGACTTACTTTACTCTGTATGACAGACTCCAGGTCCATGTTACTTCAAGTGGGAAACCTGAGTCTGACTCTGCATGATTACACCTTTTACCCTGAATAAAGAAGAAAACTAATTTATTTTTAATAAATCAAACCAATTATATTTATTTTGTAAGGTTTTTTTTTAAACAAGTGGCATCACAGCAGCTAAACTTTGAGGAATTAAGCCTTAGTTTTTTTGTGTTTTGTGTGTGTGTTTATAAGTAATATCAAAAATTAAAAGAAGAGATCACAAACACAAGAAAAACAAAAAATTTTGTGTCTTCCAAGAGTAGATAGAGGATTTACTCCTTTTTGAAAAAGGAATTAAAGGGAAAACAGAGAAAACAAGTGCTGTATCTCATTGAGTACAGTTTTTGTCAAATAAAACTTTTCTTTCACTTTCAGAGCTCCTTTTATTTTCTACTTCTAATGCTTTGTTGTTATTTTCTTCATTACTTCCTGAGTTTCTGAAAACAGAAGGTTTGACCTTATCAAAAGTAGAGAATTCTCTTCACTTTCATAAGGATACATAAACAAATGAAGTTATTTCCAGATGTAAGACTGTCTCTGTCACATATTGCAGAAGGTGAAAGAAGCAGTTAGGAGCTCTGTCGTGCATGTGGCAGAAGGGACACACTCGACAGCCTCCCAGGCTGAATTTCTGGCCCGGCCTGTCAGGCTGTCTGTAGTCTGTACCATTTGATAGGACTGTCAGAACATCAGATCCTAAGTGTTGAGTTTTCATTTAAACCAAGTTTTTATTAGTTTAAAGTTTCAACTGTAAAGGGAAAATGGAACTTAACTGGACTCCTTTGACTTTTATTGTATATTTAGGATACAGTTTAGCCATGGAGTTATAATTTAACTGCTTATCTCTTCTAGGAGATTAAGTGAGAGAGAGAGGATTGGAGAATTGGGAGCTCCTGAAGTATGGGGACTTTCTCCAAAGAATCCAGAACCAGAGTAAGTGATTTAAAAATATATATTTTAAATGCAACATTTGTTTAAATCCAGAGTCTATTGTCAAATTTTTTGTTAAGAACTTTAACTACAGCTCTTTTTTTTCCTCTTGTGATTTATGCTATTCTACTCCTTAAGTTTTAAAAACATTGGACATACCTAAGGATTAAAACATGCTCCTAGTGGATTTTAGCATGCTAATTGTTCTCTTTAAGTTGTAATTCATGAGGTGCTAATTTCCTATTCATAGAAGAGTTCAGTGTTGAAACAAACACATTTATATTATTTTGAATTATTTTTTCTCAATCCAGTAACTGATTGAATGTCAGACATTAGCATTAAAAAGCGTTTTTTTAAATGAATATACTGATATGGGTTTGTTTAGTTTCCTGCATACAGCATTGTTGAAGGCCTAATGCTTTTTCTTTTTGCCCATTTTTTTTTTCTCTTTGGTGCTGTTCATAAGCTGCTTCTTCCCTCTCCTTTATCTCTGTGTTTTCTTTAGATTGAGTTGAGACAATGTGCTTGACAGGTAAACCTGTTATTTGTAACAGGGTGATAAAGCATTATTATCTGAAAGTTCTTTTTTCTTCTTAAAAAAATTATTTTTTTCCCACCACCTGTTATTTTTTTATTGAGGTATAATTGACATACAATATTAGTTTCAGGCATACAACATAATGATTTGATATTTGTATATATTGCAAAACAATCACCACAATAAGTCTAGTTAACATCCATTACCATACATAGTTATAAAATATTTTTTCTTGTGATGAGAACTTCGAAGATTTACTTTCTTAGCAACTTTCAAATATGCAATACAGTATTATTATTATTATTTTATTTTTATTTTTGACTGAGTTGGGTCTTTTTCACTGCTCCCGGGCTTTCTCTAGTTGCGGCGAGCGGGGGCTACTCTTTGTTGCGGTGCACGGGCTTCTCATTGCGGTGGCTTCTCTTGTTGCAGAGCATGGGCTCTAAGTGTGCGGGCTTCAGTAGTTGCGACTCACAGGTTCTAGAGTTCAGGCTTAGTAGTTGTGGCACATGGGCTTAGTTGCTCCGCGGCACGTGGGATCTTCCCAGACCAGGGCTCGAACCCGTGTCCTCTGCATTGGCAGACGGATTCTTGACCACTGCGCCACCAGGGAAGCCCCAGTATTATTAACTGTAGTCGCCATGCTATACATTACATCCCCAGGACTTATTTATTTTATAACTGGAAGTTTGTACTTTTTTATACCCTTCACACATTTTACCCATGCCCCACCCTCTGGCAACCATCATTCTGTTCTCTGTATCTGCAAGCTTGGTGGTTTTTTGTTTTTTGTTTTTTAGAGTTCACATATAAGTGAGATCATATGATATTTGTCTTTCTCTGTGTGACTTATTTCATTTAGCAAATGCCCTCACAGTCCATCCATGTTGTCTAAAATGGCAAGATTCTTTCTTTTTTAAGGATGAATAATATTCTACTGTGGTGTGTGTGTGTGTGTGTGTGTGTGTGTATTTCTCACAGTTCTTTTTTATCCATTCATCTGTTCATGGATATTTGGTTGTTTCTATATCTTAGCTATTGTAAATAATGCCACAGTGAGCATGAGAATGCAGATATCTCTTTGAGATACTGATTTTATTTCCTTCAGATATATATCCAGATGGAATTGGAATTGTTGGATTATATGGTAGTTCAATTTTTAATTTTTTGAAGAACCTCCGTACTGGATTCTATAATGGCTGTACCAATTTATATTCCCACTAACAGGGTACAAGTGTTCCCTCTTCTCCACATCCTCACCAACACTTGTTATCTCCTGTCTCTTTGACAATATTCATCCTAACAGGTGTGAAGTGATATTTCGTTTTGGTTTTGATTTGCATTTCCCTGATCACTAGTGATGTTGAGCATCTTTTTATGTACCTGTTGGCCATCTGTGTGTCTTCTTTGGAAAAATGTCTATTCAGATCCTCTGCCTATTTTTAAATCACATTTTTTGTTTGTTTGCTATTGAGTTGTATGAGTTCTTTATATATTTTGGATATTAACCCCTCATCAGATATGACTTGCAAATATTTTCTCCCATTCAGTGGGTTGCCTTTTCATTTTGTTGATGGTTTCCTTTGCTGTGCAGAAGCTTTTTAGTTTGATACAGTCACACTTACTGATTTTTGCTTTTGTTACCATTACTTTTGGTGTCAAATCCAAAAAATCATTGCCAAGACCTATGTCAAGGAGCTTACCACCTATGTTTTCTTCTAGGAGTTTTATGGTTTCAGGTTTTACATTCAAGTCTTTAATCCATTTTGAGTTAATTTTTGTGTAATGGTGTAAGATAGTGGTCCATTTCATTCTTTTGCATGTAGCTATCCAGTTTTCCCAGCACCATTTATTGAACAGACTGTCCTTTCCTCATTGTATATTATTGGCTCCTTTGTCATAAATTAATTGACCATATATACATGGATTTATTTCTGGGCTATCTGTTTTGTTCCATTGATCTATATGTCTGTTTTTATGGCAGTACCGTACTGTTTTGATTACTGTAGCCTTGTAGTATAATTTGAAATGAGGGAGCATGTTGCCTCGAGCTTTGTTCTTCTTGCTCAAGATTGCTTTGGCTGTTCAGGGTCTTTTGTGGTTTCATGCAGATTTTAGGACTGTTTGTTCTATTTCTGTGAAAAAATACCATTGGAATTTTGGTAGGGATTTCATTGAATCTGTAGATTGCTTTGGGTAGTATGGATATTTTAACAATATTAATTCTTCCAATCTGTGAGCATAGAAAATCCATTTCTTTGTGTCTTCTTCAATTTATTTCATCAATGTCTTATAGTTTTCAGTGTACAAGTCTTCCACCTCCTTGGTTAAATTTATTTCTAGGTATTTCATTCTTTTTGATGGAATTGTATTCTTAGTTTCATTTTCTGATAATTCGTTATTAGTGTATAGAAATGCAACGAATTTCTGTGGATTGATTTTGTATCCTGCAACTTTACTGAATTCATTTATTGGTGCTGACAGTCTTTTGGTGGAGTCTTTGGGATTTTCTATATATAATATCATATCATCTGCAAATAATGACAGTTTTACTTCTTCCTTTCCAATTTGGGTGCCTTTTATTTCTTGTTCTTGCCTAATTGCTCTGGCTAGGACTTCCAGTACTATGTTGAATAAAAGTGGTGAGAGTGGACATCCTTGTCTTGTTTAGCTTTTCACCATTGGGTATGATGTTAACTGTGGGCTTGTCATATATTGTCTTTATTATGTTGAGATACTGAAACTTGTTCTAACAGATGCCTTTAAAATACTCAAAGAGGGCTTCCTGGTGGTGCAGTGGTTAAGAATCTCCCTGCCAATACAGGGGACATGGGCTTGAGCCCTGGACCGAGAAGATCCCACATACCGCGGAGCAACTAAGCCCAGGTGCCACAACTACTGAGCCTGCGCTCTAGAGCCCGTGAGCCACAACAACTGAAGCCCACGTGCCTAGAGCCTGTGCTCTGCAACAAGGGGAGCCATCGCAATGAGAAGCCCGCGCACCGCAACAGAGAGTAGCCCCTGCTCGCCGTAACTAGAGAAAGCCCGTGCGCAGCAGCAAAGACCCAACACAGCCAAAAATATAAATAAATAAATAAATGCATTTATTTTGAAAGAATACTCAAAGAATTAGAGTTGAAAGGAATCCTAAAAATAATTTTCTAGGCAATTTCTAAATTATTCCAGATGTGATCTTCAGAGGAAAAGACTGTGATATGGAAATTCCCTTTTTAAGCTATTGTAGAATGTTAATAACACTCATTTTCAGAATTCTCTTACAAGAGGATGAAATCTCTATAGCTGTAGTGTGTTAGATTCTTGCTCTGGGGAGACAGAACAGTTGCTGCTCTACCGTATGTCTGTTCCACAAGTAGAATGAAATTATTAAGTCTTCTCTCGGCCTCCTTATCTCCAGTTTCTCTCCTCTTTGCTTGTGGTTCCTGTTTCCCTGCATTTGCCCTGTGGTTTCTTCGAAAATATAAATCCTTCATGCTGCTTTCAGTGTGAATTGCATTTTTTTACTCGAAAGCTTTATGCAAATGTAAATTATTATTCTACTATTATGAAGGTGGTTGGCCGATAAGCTGTACTGTTACAAAAGCAGTCCGGTGCTGGCTTTGAATGGTTCTTGGACAATCAATTTGTTACTGAAAAATTTTAAGTGTATATTTTTATACTCCGTGGTCCATATTTTATCACTTTCCTGATTCTTACTACAATTTTCTTTAAATTCAGCTCTGATGAACATACACCAGTAGAGGACGAAGAGCCAAAGAAAAGCACCACTTCAGCTACTACTTCAGAAGGTATTTTTTAAATATAGGACTTTTTTATTGAGAAGTTTAAAAAATACGTTTATAAATAGTTGAACATTAGACTTTACTCAAATCGCCTGTCATCGATTCCTTTTCAGTATTTTTAATACAATAAAATTGATGCTCAGAAATACTTCTTTAGAAGTTAGTTTTTTATTTGTATTTTATGTAGAAGAAAAGAAGAAGAAGAAGAAGTCTAATCATTCAAAAGAAAGGTCCAAGAAAAGGAGGAAGAAAAAATCATCTAAAAGAAAACACAAGAAGTATTCTGATGATAGTGACAGTGACTCTGATTCTGAAACAGACTCCAGTGGTAAGAAAGCCAACATCCTTCTGTGAGCCTTGCTTCAAAACTAGTTGTACTTCTTGAAAGCTTATTTTAGAAGAAGGTTCTTAAAAACAATAATAGCCAAGAGTTTTGAACACTCACTGACTTTGTGTTGGGCACTCTGATAAGTGCTTGATATGCATTATTGATATTTAATCCACACAGTCACTGTAGGACACATCTTAGAGATGGAGAAATGGAGGCCCAGAACAGGTTATAAGTACCGCACCCAAGGCCACACAGTTGGGATTCAAACCTAAGCCATGTGACTCCAGATTGGCTGTGTGTAGCTGTATAAGGCATGTGGCACCGAACCAAGTTGGGGTTAGTCTGTGAGACGTATGGTACCAAACCAAGCCACAGGGGGCTGCCTCAGCCCAGTGGAGCAGCTTTTTTGTGAGATTCTCACACTCAATGGGCACCTTTGTGCAATTTTCAAAAAGGTACACCATAGGGGACTCACTCAGGCCAGCAGCTGATTTATGTATCACACTTCCTGTGGGGCGGCACATCACAAAAAAGTCACCTTTTTGCACCCTCTCCTGGCTGATGGCTGACAGAGGGTGCCTCCTCTGGGGACACGTTACACTAAGGCACCCCTTCCTCTGATGTCACCTGGGTTTCCTGGCCCTCACTGTCACCTTTCTTCCTCACTGCTAGAAGGCTGAGCTTTCTTGAAGCGCAAATCTGAGCATGGCGGTCCCTACTTAAAATCCTTCCGCAGTTCTCCATGGCCTTCAGGGTAAAGTCAGATCCCGATTGATCTCTCGCACCACATGTACCCTGTGGCTCTCCTACAGCATCCTCTTTGGCCTAAGGATGACTTTCCATCTCCTTGATACTGCACGTCCTTTCTCTTGACTCTGTCGCTTGATACAGAGAGTCCGTCTGCCTACAATGCCGGTCTCTCCCTGCACGCGGCTTGGCTTACTCATTGCTATGATGGGCATGCATTACTTTTGTAATGAAACTGATTTTAAAAAGAACTAGCTTAAGAGTCACCTTTTCCTGGTCAACCGTTCCTCAACCACTATCCCCAAATCGGCCTGATTTTGAGACTCCTCTGTATGCCCAGAGCACCCCATGCTTCCCTCTCACTGAGATTCTACTTGCTTCTTTCCCTGTGGTCTCCTCCACTAGAATGAGCTCCTGGAAAGCAAACCCCCAAACACACACATCATGAAAATACTCAAACATTGAGAAAACTAAAGGGAGTGGTGTAATTAATGCCATGTACAGTATTTGTCACTCAGGTTTAACATTTGTTAGCATTTTGACATATTTGCTTCAAATAGGGATTTTTTTGTTGAGATAGTCAAGGTAAATTACAAATATCACACTGCCACCCTAAATATTTCTGTATACCCCTCTAAACAATAAGGACATTTTCGTATCTAACCACAATACTATTATCTCATGCAATAAGGTTAATAATAATACCCTATATAACCAAATGCAACTTAATTTCTATGTCCCCCATACCTAGCACATTTCCTAACAAGTAGAAATGAATGTTTGAATGAATTTGAATGAATGAATTTCTCTGTAACAACAAATGGAAGAGTAATAAGATATTTATCTACTCAAGAGTATTGGGGTTTTAGAGTTAAAAATTTTTTTAATTATAATGTGCTTTAATTTGCAGATGAAGATACAAAAAGGAGAGCAAAGAAAGCCAAGAAAAAGGAAAAGAAGAAGAAACGCAGATCGTCAGTTTTTCTCTTTAATTTTTATTATGGAAAAGTTCAAAAATATAGAAAATTATATAAAATAGAGTAATGGACCTCCATGTAACCACCACCCAGCTTGAACAATTATCAACTCATTGGCAGTCTCTGCTGCCCGCCCCCCCATTATTTTGAAACCAATACCAGATATCATTTCATCCATAAAGCTGCGAGTTTCTCTAAAAGATAGGCATTCTTTAAAAAAAAAAAAGTACAATACTGTTAATCCGCCTAAAATGTTTAACAGTAATTGTTCATTCAATTCTCAGTAGTTTTTGGTATAGTTTATTCAAATTAGGATCCGAACAATGTACATAAATTGTGATTGGTTGATATGTCTCTTACATCTCTTTAAATAGATAGCTTCCCCTTCCCTTTTTGTTCCTGCAAATTTTTTGTAGCAGAAACAAAATCATTTGCCCTGGAGGGTTTCCTGCAGTATGGATTTTGCTGGTTGTATTCTTACAGTGTTCTTTTAACACGTTTTCTGTCCTTTGTATTTCCTGTAGATTGACAGTTAGGTCTAGACACTTGTTAAGGTTCAGATTTGAGTTTCTGGCGGGAATACTTCATAGGCAGTGCTGTGTACTTGCAGCAGGAGGCAGATAATGTCTGGTTGTCTCTTTTTGTCTTATTAACCGGCATCAGTAGCCATTGTCTAGGTCCCTTATATCATTGCCAAGTGGTGATGGTCTACTTCTGGCTTTCTTTCTTCATGTATTAGGTAGAATAATTCTATATGAGAAACCTGCCCTCATTAACTACTTGGTTACTCTGAAGTATAGTTGGTATAGTAAGGGCAGAATAATTGCTTACTTTTTTTGTTTTATGAGTTTTCAAAATAATGAGTTGGGGTTTTTTAGTATCATTAAGAACCCAAGAATTCGAACATATTTGATGTATTTTAATCCATTACACTGAAAATTGTTGATGTTCAAATTGGTAAGAGCTGTTTTTAATTTTTTTTAATTTTTAAAATAAATGTATTTTATTTATTTATTTATTTTTGGCTGCATTGGGTCTTTGTTGCTGTGTGCGGACTTTCTCTAGTTGCAGTGAGCGGGGGCTACTCTTTGTTGCCCTGTGCGGGCTTCTCATTGTGGTGGCTTCTCTTGTTGTGGAGCACGGTCTCTAGGCGCACGGGCTTCAGTAGCTGTGGCACGCGGGCTTCAGTAGTTGTGGTTCGTGAGCTCCAGAGCGCAGGCTCACTAGTTGTGGCACACGGGCTTAGTTGCTCCGTGGCATGTGGGATCTTCCCAGACCAGGGCTCGAACCCATGTCCCCTGCATTGGCAGGCGGATTCTTAACCACTGCGCCACCAGGGAAACCCAAGAGCTGTTTTTTAAACTGCTTTATTTCTGCTGTCTTTCTACAACATGAGAACTATATTTTATTGTTCCCTTAGCGATCTTTTTTTTTTTTTAATAAATTTATTTATTTATTTTTGGCTGCATTGGGTCTTCGTTGCTGCGCGTGGGCTTTCTCTAGTTTTGGCGAGCAGGGGCTACTCTTCATTGCAGTGCCTGCGGGCTTATTGCGGTGGCTTCTCTCATTGCGGTGCACAGGCTCTAGAGCACAGGCTCAGTAGTTTTGGCGCGTGGGCGCTAGAGTGCAGGCTCAGTGGTTGTGGCACACGGGCTTACTTGCTCTGTGGCATGTGGGATCTTCCTGGACCAGGGCTCAAACCCGTGTCCCCTGCATTGGCAGGCAGATTCTTAACCACTGTGCCACCAGGGAAGCCCCGGGATCTTTTTTTTATAGTGAAACATGATTTGGTTAAATAAGTTAGATTTTTATAATTAAAGTTCTTCTCTAATAAGTTTGAATTAGCTGAGCAACCAGATCATTTCAGTCAGTCCTTCATTGCCTTGAAAAAAAATAAGATGCCCTTTAGCATGGGAATATTAAATCAATTTATATCAAATTATAATCATTACAGGAAGAAATATAAGAAAAAGAAGTCTAAGAAGAGCAGAAAAGATTCCAGTGATTCAAGTTCTAAAGAGTCCCAAGAAGAGTTTCTGGAGAATCCCTGGAAGGATCGATCAAGTAGGTTCTTCTGATAGACTTCGACTCAGGACAGATAAAACATTAAATTAACTGATTAGTCAAAATGTGAATATGTTTCTGAACATCTTTTGTGCAGAGCCTGAAGAACCCTCAGATTTGATTGGCCCAGAGGCTCCCAAAACACTTGCCTCTCAAGATGATAAACCTTTGAAGTAAGTAAGAGTGTGTTTATAATCTCTAAAGTACCTTCCCAAAAGTATGGTCCTAACTTCCTCTTCCAAGCTTATCTTCCTCTACTCCCTTATTTAGACGCCAGGTTCCAACTGAGCTGAACTAAAACTTCCCTGTATTCTCTGTGCACTTTCACCTTATTTCTCCCCCAATGTGCCTTCCCTTCTTTCCCCAGCCCTGATTTCTTTACCACCCCCAATTTCTTCCCGTTAAAATGCTTAACATTCTTCAAAGCCCTTTTCAAAAGGAGGGGGCATATGCTGATTCCCGATATCTTCCCTCCACAGGTAGGTGTGATTCCTACCCCTCTTTATTTTTTATTTATTTATTTATTACTTTGCTTTATTTTTATTTATTTATTTGTTTGTTTGTTTGTTTTGGCTGCATTGGGTCTTCATTGCTGCACACATGCTTTCTCTAGTTGCAGTGAGTGGGGGCCACTCTTCATTGCTGTGCACGGGCTTCTCATTGCAGTGGCTTCCCTTGTTGCAGAGTACGGGCTCTAGGTGCACTGGCTTCAGTAGTGTGGCACACGGGCTCAGTAGATGTGGCTCGTGGGCTCTAGAGCGTAGGCTCAGTAGTTGTGGTGCATGGGCTTAGTTGCCCCACGGCATGTGGGATCTTCCTGGACCAGGGATCGAACCCATGTCCCCTGCATTGGCAGGTGGATTCTTAACCACTGCACCACCAGGGAAGTCCTCCTACCCCTCTTTAATCCTTTAGTCCTCATAGCGTTTTCTTTCTTTTGTGCAATGTGTTACATATTCTACGTTGTATTAGTGTTATATCATCCTTATTAATATGTAAGTGCCATAAGAACAGATTATTTTTATATTACAAGCTTTGAGTTTAATAGCTATTCAAGAAGAATTCAATGAATTGAATGAAGTGATGGTAGTTTTCAAAGTCCCCTTGAATGAAAGTTATTTGAGAACCGTTACTGTATAGCATTATTATTGGTTATAAGTCTAATAAATATGTTAATTTGAGATATATTATTTCTTTACTTTTTTTTTTAAAGGGAAAAAGGTAAAAGGAATTCGCTGGAGGCAGAAGCAATAAAGGCAGTACCTGTGGGGAAAATTGATCCATAATTGTAAACCATGAATATATGGTCACTAACATCAGTTCTTTTATTCTTCCAAAGTATCTCTGCATTTCTGGGTTAGTGATATAGGTCACAGTGCAGTGTTCCCTAGTTAAGTTTAAGTTATTTACATTGGGCTTCCCAGCATGCTGCCCAGCAACTGTTATTCCTACTGTTCTCTGAGAGAAATGGTTTTTTATGCTCTCTTTAGCTGATGAACTTTTTATAATGAACCTTTTCTGAATTCTATATTACTTTGTAGCTATGGCCATGCTCTGTTACCTGGTGAAGGTGCAGCTATGGCTGAATATGTAAAAGCTGGAAAACGTATCCCACGAAGAGGTGAAATTGGCTTGACAAGTGAAGAAATTGCATCATTTGAATGCTCGGGTTACGTAATGAGTGGTAGCAGGTATGTTCTTGGCATTGAGGTCAGTTTCCTTTCTCACTACCAAAATTATATTTTGGTGACAGATTTTCATTAAGTGACCATTCCTAATGAAAAGTAAAGTATAAATATTGGTTTAATATTGGTTTTGTTAGTATAAATGTAGTTGTCTAAAATTCCAGGTAGGTATGCAACTCGGCTGTGTCTCCAACTTCAAAGAATCAGTCTTTTCAGTGTCCTTTTCTAATCCATATTTTGGTACAGATAGTTTATCCTCCGGAGGATATAGTTAAATTCAGCTATTTATCACTGCCCCACGAGGAATGTGGCATTCTGGTAGTTAGGAAAGCATTTACATAAGACAGTGTTTCCTGTTTTCTGAGTTTGCCTCTAGTTCTCTGTGGAGTCAGAGAACATGGACTCTCTAGTTCTCTGGACTCTGAGAATAAAGAGCAGAAAAGGATTATGGCAGAGATCAGATTTAGCATGAGAAAAGGAATACAAAATTGGGAAGAGAAAGCAAAGTCCCAGGAAGAACAAGGAGAGTGAACTAATAGGGTATCAGATCAAACTGAATTTTGGATTTTTTAAAACTTCATAAACTTTTAAAAGTGGGTAAATATAAAAGTAGGTAAACATTTTTAAGTGAAATTGGAGGCAAATATTTGTGGAACCCCTGAAGCATCTCCAGAATCTTGGAATTCTGAGGACTGATATTTGAAAACATTATATCTAAGGACCAATAAGACAAGAAAAAGAAATTAGAGGCATAAGAATTAGAACAGAGGATATAACACTGTCATTTTTTGTGAATGATATGATTTTTTACATAGAAAATCCTAAAGAATCTTCAGATAAGTTACAGATAATAGGAAGGTTTAACAAATAGTTGTATATAATGTTAACACCCAAAAATCAATTGCATTTCTATGTACCAGCAACAAAGAACTAGAAAATGCAGTTAAATAAAAAGAAAACATTTATAATAGTATCAGAGAATATGAAGGACTTAGGAATAAATCTTCACAAAAGATGTCCAAGACCTTTACAGGGAAAACTATAAGACATTATTAAGAGACATTAAAGAAGACCTAAATCAATGGAGAGGTATCATGTTCATGAATAGGAAGGCAATATTGTAAAGTTGTCAGTTCTTCCAAAATTAATCTGTAGATTCAGTGCAGTTCCAATCAAAATCACAACTGAGATTTTCATGAAACGTAATAAGATGGTTCTAAAATTTATATGTTAGACTAGAGGGCCAAGAATAGCCATCTTACTTCTGAAGAGGAGCAGGAAGGTGATTTGCCCTACCATATATGAGGGCTTATTATGAAGCTTGCAGCACTTTGGAAAGAGTGGTGTAACAAATGAACTGTTCAACGGAATAAAATACAGAGCCCAGGGACAGAGCCATACACGTGTGGAACTTCGTTACATGAAAGAGCTGGTATGTCAGATCAGTGGGGAAAGAATGAACTAGGCAATAAATGGAGCAGGAAGAAAATCGTTATCTGTATGGAAAAAGCTGAAAGTAGAACCCTGTATCACCATATTTAAAAATCATTGCAGCTAGATCAGGAGTTAAACATCAAAAACAACTTTAATACTCTTAGTATAAAATATGAGGAGATTTCTGTTAGATCTTGGGGTGGGGAAGCATTTCTTAAAGAAGACCAAAAAGATGCACTAACTATAAAATAATATATTGATAAATTTGCCTGAGTTAAAAATAAGAACTTTTGTTCATCAAAAGACATCTTAAAATAAGTAAAAAGACAAGTTCCAAGCTGGGATAAGATCTTGTAATACACACAACAGATAGTTAGTATTGAGAGTATTTAAAGAATATCTATAAACAATCCAAAAGAAAAGTGGGAAAATGACACAAACAGGCATTTGTCAGAAGGAAAAAATATATGGCCTACACATACAAAAAAGATGTTTGTTATCATTGGAAATGGAAATCAACATATGGAAATACCATTTTACACCCATTTGATAGAGAAAAGTTCAAAGTTCTAACAATTCCAAGCATTTGAGAGGATGTGGATCCACAGGCTCTCTTAAGTATTACCAGTGGTGGTGTAAATCGGTACAACCATTTTGGAAAACATTCTGACATTATCTTGGAAAGTTGAGCATTCACATATTTTATGACCCAGCAACTCCATACCTACATACCCAAGAGAATCTTTCCCGTGTACTAGGAGATGTGTACATTGATGTTTATTACAGCATCATTCACATGGCACTTTCCGTTCCAGATAAACTACCCACTATACCCTGAGCAACCTAAATACATTGCCATCTCCTTGACTTACCACCTGCCACTCCCCCACCTTCACACTAACCTGAAATGATTCTCCCCTCTTCTCCTTACTCAGTTTGCTCTGTTTTTCTAGGCATAGTTCAAGCTTCATCTTGAATTGATTGTGTAGGATTGGGTACATATACATAAAAGAGGCAGGTTTTCATAAAGTTTTCCTTCTAAATAGGCAGACCTTTTGAAGATGATGCAAGAGTTTCCCTCTGCCTCGACCCCTATACTTTACTGATTTGGTCCTTGTGCTAAAATCCCTTCTTTCTTTTCTTTGAGCTGCAACTGAATTCTAAGGAAGTTAAATCCACCCACAAAACTCACCCCAAAATTCAATTGTAAATTTAAACCTAGTTCTTTTGGTTGTATGATAAATTAGAACTTTGGAGAAGTTCCACCTGCTAGATGACAACTTAAATCTTATCTATCCTACTATCAAGTCTACATATCACTTAGGAAGTTTAATAATTTACCTGTTCCTAGTTGTTTTACTGGAAATAACAGAACCAGACTTAGGCCTTTAGTATTTGAAATTAATAACGTTCACCCTATTGACAGAACCACAGAGATCATTATTTGAATACTAGAAATGAATCAAAGGACATGTCAGCAGATAAAATGAATGACCTTTTGAAAATCTAACCCATTACAGAAAGTTTCTATTTGTCGGCTTTTTAAATAGACTACTCTGTATTAAGAAAGGATTAGTGAGGAAGCACTATGAAAATAATTACTGAGAAATTAAGCCAAAAATAAAATTATTTCCAGGCATCGCCGAATGGAGGCTGTGCGACTGCGAAAAGAGAACCAGATCTATAGTGCTGATGAGAAGAGAGCCCTTGCATCCTTTAACCAAGAAGAGAGACGAAAGAGAGAAAACAAGATTCTGGCCAGTTTTCGAGAGATGGTATACAGAAAAACTAAAGGGAAAGAAGACAAATAAAGATTTTCGTATTGTTCATCAGACTCTTTTTTTTTTAATTTTTATTTTTTTGTGGTACGCGGGCCTCTCACTGCTGTGGCCTCTCCTGCCGCGGAGCACAGGCTCCGGACATGCAGGCTCAGCGGCCATGTCTCACGGGCCTGGGCCTAGCCGCTCCGCGGCATGTGGGATCTTCCCAGGCCGGGGCATGAACCCGCGTCCCCTGCATCGGCAGGCGGACTCCCAACCACTGCGCCACCAGGGAAGCCCTCATCAGACATTTTTAACAACAAAAAAGAAAGTTTGGGTTCCATATATACACACAAAAAGATTACCATGATCTGAAAAAGCTTTACAGTGCTACTGTGCCTTCTATTTAATTCTTTCAGTCCTTCTATAAAAAGCTGCTTATTGATGTAACTTTAGCAAGCTCTTTGGGTTATTTTGGATTGACCAAAACAACCTTCTGGTTTAAAAATCCAAATTATGAATGAAACTCTACTGTGTTGAGGGAGGTGGCATTGAGAGAAGGTGCTGGTGAGGTGAGAAACTGCGCTCTCACACCACGGGACAGTGCTCCCATTAGCTCTACATGGTGCCCACTCCCCAACCCATACCAACTGAACTTGGGAGAAATTATCATTCCTCTATGTTGAAGGTGTTATAAATGGACTTTATAGAAACACACAGGAGGCCACTTTTGTTAACAAAATGAAAGCATGGCTGAAAAAAGCAAATCTGGAGTTTGAAGGTTGACTTGTATATTACAATATTATTGTCAGCTCTGGAAGTAATGTGTTTTGATTTTAGTCCCTACCTCCACCCCAAAACCAACAAACAAACCAAAAAGCAAACTAACCCACAGACTTGTTGAATTGAAAACGTGAACATTAGTTTTAAAATTCTTAATAGGCTAATTAAAAATGGTTATTTCAAATATAAAATATTGGGAAGTCTCCTGTTGTGCCAATGTAAGTACATTATTTCCATCTGAGCTGTATTTAGATCATTATTTGAATACTAGAAATGGATGGGAGTCAACAATGATCAGGAGTTTAATAAGGAAAAATATGAGTCATTGTTTTCATTGTTTTAACTTGGTTGCTTCATTAGGATGAAGCTAAAATGATGTTAAACGTTTTTAAAGTCTGTCCTTTGTAATACGCGGATTTCATTTTAAGCATTGTTAAACTTTTCAGTTTATTTTTTACATCTGTCATTCAGTTTAATCTGTAACTTCATATAGAACTCCTCACTTTCTCACGTTTTTATGGCTACTGTTGGCTTTTAAGTTTGGGGGAAATGGAAAATTCTGAGACTGTGAGATCATGATCTTTTTCTTCCCTCCTTTTGTTAAAGTTTAGTTGTTAGGACATACTAGCGAAGGGGGAGGGGATAGTAGAAGTTTTGGCTGTTTTTGTTAAGGTTGTTTTGAGCTGCATTATTATGTGCCTAGGATAAATTTAAATTATCTGAGTGATGGGGAATTTCTGACTTTGCTGTTATAAAATGCTCTCTCTCCTTATAATAAAGTTTTTTTTTAAATTTTTTTGAAGAGTACACTGCATTTATTTAACCCCATAAATTATAACATCATAACACATGTAAAATTTTTGTATTTTTAAAGTGCTTTGAAAGATATTTATTTTTTTTAACAAGTGGAAAATAATGTTCTTTAAAAGACATCAAACTTAGTGGAAAATGATATTACCAGAAGCATGTAAGGATTTGTTCATCCTCTTCAAGAAATGGGATTTTTATGTAAAATATATATGTAGCACTGAATGCCAAAATGATGGGTATGTGTGATTGGAATTAAAAATGAGATTTGCTAATAAACCCATCAGGATGGTGTCTTAAGTCAAGAACGACCTTGAGAGGGGAGAGGGAGGGGCGTTGGGTAATCAGTGCTTCCGGAGGTGAACCTCCTTGCCTTGTGATGGGTTTGAGTTAGTGGTCAGGACAGCCATTCAGACTGACAGTCCCCCGAACTTCTGCGGCTTCAGTGACAGGGACAGGAATGTGGTTGACTTGAATATTCTTCAGGCAGCCAAAAAAGGATTTCCACGCAGGAAGCTTCAGGGTTTTCAGATTAGCTGGGACACCTCCAATGTGCAGATGCTCCTGCGTGCAGGCAGTGGGGACAGGGTGCAGTCCAGCAGTGGAACTATAGTCTGCGTCCAGTTTCAGGTGCAGGATGTGCTGTTTTATGGTGACTGTCACTGAGTGCCACTGTCCATCACACAGAGATTGCTTTGGTGTGACCAATGTCAGGATCCCACCTGCCTCACTGCCCACAGAGGCCGTGACCTTTCCTGCCTCCATATAAACACATAAGTGCTCCCCGGGTTGACTTCCGATGTGAATTAGAATTCCAGTGAGACTTCTCAGGCGAATGCTGAAAACAAGCTTAAATTCTGGGCCCAAAAGCACGGAGTTAACTAGGATGACATGACCTCCTTCTTAAGAAAAATAGATGCCTTTCTCCAAAGAGCCATCCAAGCAGGGAGACACCCCAAAGCTTGCAGAAGCAGTGTCCAGGGGTTTCAAATCCAACTGAAAGTTCCTCAGGCCTCCCTACAAAGCTGTTTTGGGGGAGGGTCTTTGGTTTTCCTGATGGAGACGATCCCAGGTAAACTGGTGCTCTGAGGCTGACGGTGGAATTTCAGGGCAAACTTCCCTCCCGGGCCCTCAGACTATCCACAACCAAGCGCCCCCTTTCTCCATCTTGCCCAAATGCCACCGTGTGCCACTTCCCGTCACTGCACTTTGCTTTTGAGCTTCACTTTTTTCCCTCCTGCGCCCGGTGCAAAGACCAGACGTCCTTTTGAAAGATAAAGAGCCATAAAGGAGTTCTTAGTGTCTGAGTAAAACACGAGCCCTCTGGACGCCATTGTCTGCAAGTCCACGGCAAACTGTGACCTGGGTTTCAGCAACTCCTAGGGAAGCATGAATAGCAAGTGGCTGGTGGGACTGTCCCCAAACCTGAGGGCTCCGTGGCTGGCCTGGGCCTGTGGAAGTGGTGGGCAAGACCGGGCATCTCCCCACACCTTCAAGCTCCTTGGGGAGGTGGCTGGTGTGTCACGCAATGGCTGGTGGATATTGAAGAAATAAAAAACTAAAAAAATTTTTTTAATAAATAAATAAATAAATATCTTTCAAAGCACTTTAAAAATACAAAAATTTTACATGTGTTAAGATCTTATAATTTATGGGGTTAAATAAATGCAGTGTACTCTTCAAAAAAATGTTTTAAAACAAGGTAGTGAAATATACTTTATATACTTTATCAAAGTATAGATAAAATTTTTACTACTTAACATATGTTCTAGGAAAATGTCTAACTTTAACCCACAATTAATGAACCAAACAGCCAGTTGACATGTAGCAACATTCATGATCCCTGAATTTGAAGTGATTTCAATTTATCATCATTGTTGCCTAGCCTAATAAATGTATTATTTCCAAAAGTTAAAAGGAAACTAGGTCCCAAATTTGTGAGTCATAATCCATCCACTTCCCTGTGTAATAAAACCTAAATTTATATTGCCCATTTAAAAATTTTGTTCTCAGGAATTCCCTGGTGGTCCAGTGGTTAGGACTCGGCATTTTTCACTGCCGAGGGCCCAGGTTCAATCCCTGGTCGGGGAACTAAGATCCCACAAGCTGCGCAGGTGGCCAAAAAATTTTTTTTAAATAAAAATTTTGTTCTCTAAGAACATTACTTTTTGTTACTGGTTCCTACAGACTGAATGGGTTTGTTCTCTGATTTTCATTCAGTAGGCAGGGTAGTTTAAATGGAACAATTTTGTGATATATGAATATTGTGGATTTTCATTGGATTCTCCTGTCTCCTCCACAGAGTAGATACTCAACAAATGCTTGTTGAATAAATGAAAGAAAATATATTAATTTATTTCAGAACTTTATTATATCTTTCATCAAGGTTTTTTCAGGAAAGATCTGCCAAAGAATAGCTTCAGTAGCATGTTCTTTGGGAAAGAGGAGGGAAGAATAAAAGGGCTAAAAGTATTTTATTTTCAGCCTATTAGATTTACTGCTTCAAACTGTGTTTTAGTCACCTGAGCCATAAGTCAAATGGGAGGGCTATTGTATTTGAAATATATTTTTTGTTCTCCAAGGAGACTTACCTAGTTTCCCCCCTCCTCACCTGTTGCTCTGATGAGATTTCCCCTCCTTTTAAATTTATTGCACAGATGCAACAGTTAAAGAAGAAGAAGAAAGAAAAATTACTCACAGTCTTACCCCATCAATTGTCTTTAGTATTCTGTGTTCCCTTCCAGTGCTTGTGTACGTAAATACATATTCTGATGTACCTGTAAGTAATCACTCATAATTTTGTCTTTGGTGTTTTAAAACCTTGCAGCCAGGCAAGACAACCTCACAGGGATGGTAGGAACGATTTGGTGTGAGGATGGGAAGAAGACAAGAAATAGTAAGGGTGGCGATTGAACCTTCCCTGTTTCATTGCACCCAATCCTCAAGCCACCCTGGTGCCATCACAGCTGTGATGCTGTGTTGTGTCAGGTAGCACGCCCAGTTTCATAGTTTCAGAATGTGTTGTTTAACAGTGAGGCTTAACTTGCAGTAAATAAAGGGGTCTGTGAGTAGGGAAACCCTTCAGACTGGTTATATTATGAGCTGTAGAACTGTTGCCATTTTTCTGTTCCCTAGTTGTGCCCATGAAAGAGGTGTTTCCAGGCTAGAGACTTAGGCTCAAGTGGGGGAACAAGCAGCCAAGAACCAATCTCAGTTTGGTCTGACAGGTGAATTTTAGCAACTCCCTAAACTCAACTTTTGTACCTGTAAGACTCTGAGTGATGCAGATAGTGATGGGAAAAACCTTTTAGAAAATAGAAGACAACTTACTGGTTACTCTGCTAATGTGATGGAAGTTGCCAACTGGAAAATGAATGAATGCAAAGAAAACCAATGCAGCTGGATTGTGTGCCACAAGTTTATTATTCAATAAATATTCTGTGGTTTGATGTTCAGTATCGTATTTTTAACACACTCCGATGAGAAATCTATTCCTAAAATATTCTGGAAGATTCTGGCACTGTTGAATTGGAAGATATTTGAATTCATTAAAATATATTTGGCCTCAATAATGTCCCTCAGGCATTTTTCTTGAAAGTGAGTCATTCCTGGCCTGCAGAGGAAGAAAAACCAACACAACAGAAGCTTTTAAAATGAAACAAAACATTGAGCCAGGGATTGATTACCTGTTTACTCTGTTACATTTCTAGTGAGCAAAATGCCTTTTGTGGCTGGGGGACAAAGGTCGTCTCTGTTCCTTAGGCCCATTCAATAAAAGGCTTAATGAGTTTATATGTAAAGATTCTTTAAGAGAGACGCTGTACAAATAAAAGGAATTATTATATGTGAGTTAGTTCCATGTGACTGTGAAGTTTCACATAGAAACAGTAGACATGACCTACCTTGGCCCCATCCTACTCCAGCAACTAATCCTCACATTTATAATCACTGAAAAACGAGACACTAAAAATAAAAACAATTTTCTAGAACAAAGGCAGACTCCTACTTTCAGCCCATCTTAATGGAGTAGGTGGTCCAAAGAAGAAAAGTGACCATTACATAAATTACCTGCGGCTGTGGGCCTGCTGGGCTCCTGGAGTGTGATGAGTTTTCCCACCACCCTTTTAAAGTAAGTCTCTAAATGTTCATTACCTGTGAACCAATGAATGGCTCTCAAAGACGTAAGAGACATCAATGGGTGTATTCTAAGAGAAAAAGACAACTGTCAGCCAAGACCAGTCACACCAACTCATGATTCTTTCCATTGCTACAAGTGTCCATAAGTAGACTCCTCAATTTCTAGAATTCATTTTCCCTGTGAGTTGGAGGTCTGTAGGTAGTAGTTCTTTTTCACTTCAAACCTGTGTTCCGCAAAAGATCTTTTTGGCAACAAATACCTTAAGAGTATCCACAAAATTGAAAACAAGTCAAGAGAGGCTGTGCTCTCATTACTAGGAGCATGAGGAAGTCATGTGCCTTCTTTACGTGCTCCAGTTTACTCAACCAACTGTACCAACTTACCTTGTAGGGATGGCCTAGGAATGAAACCATATAGATGAACATGGTTCAAAAACATTTTAAAAGCAGCATAAAAATCTAGGTTGTAATGCCGTCTCAGTGGTCCCCATCCAGTGTCCCCTCCAAAATTATACTCAGAATTCTGAGCGAGAGCAAGGCTCCCAAGCCCTCTCTCTGTGTGGTCTCTTGTCATGGTCTCATTCACCTCCAGCAGCCTCACTTTCCGATCTTAGAGCTCGCCAGTTAGCAAGACAGCTGATGGCGGGATATATGACCAGGAGAAGTGAGAACTCACAGATTTTACCTTTTTAGGTCACTCCAGGTTCCAAACTCTCCAACTAGGTAAGTTTGTACTAGGATAGGATGAATATAGGACATAGTTGGCTCACTGTGTGGTCATATATAAAGCCTTAGAGTCAGGCAGAGCCTCAAATAACTTTGAAAGGATGAAGGCAGAGGGGAAATAACATTTTTATGTCTGCTGTATTCCAGGCATTATGCTTGGTACCAACCCTGTTCTAAGGACCCTAGCCTTGGATTCATACATGTTATTTGGACTCCTTTCACACCAGCTATCAACATATTTCATATTCACGGTCGACCTAGTGGCTACAAGCAGTCATTCCTTCAAGTATTTATTGAGCGCCTGCTATTTACCAGGCTTTGTTTTACAGCAAGACAGAAATCCCTGCCTTCCTGAAGCTTACATTCTGGTGGGGGAGCAGAGTATAACAAGATAAGAAGTTACACAGACGATCAGAAGGTGATAAAGTGCTATGGAGGAAAAGCAAATCATGGGGGTGAGGTAGAAAGTGCAGAGGAGGTGAGCCAGCAGGCTGTGCACGTACCTAGGGGAGAGGGTTCCAGTCAAAGGAAACAGCAAGTGCAGAAGCCCTGAGGAGGGACAATACCTGGCTTACGTAAGGAGTGGCAAGATCAGAGTGGCTGGAGCAGAGTAAGTGAGGGGGAAGGAGTAGCGGAAAGTCAAAATAACAAGGAACCAGGTCACACAAGGCCTGTAGGCCCTCATTACTCAAAGTATGGTCTGTGGACCTGCAGCATCAGCATCACCTGGGAGCTTCTTTGTAAGGCAGAAGTTTGAGCCCCAGACCTGCTGAATCAGAATCTTCCTTTTAACATGACCCCTGAGTAATTCACATGCACTTTGAAGTTTGAAAAGCATGTTGGAACGTTCAAAACAGACGCGTGACATAACTTCATTTTTCCAAGGCTCACTCCGGCTGGCTGAAAAGAGACAGGATGTGGGTAAGGGTGGGAGCAGAGAGACTAGTTAGAAGCCTATTGAAATAACCTTGGTGAGAGATGATGGTGTCTTGGCCCAGGGTGGTAGAGGTGGAGTGGGAAGAAACGCTTGGATTCAGGGCCTATTTTTTTTTTAATTTTTTTTTGGCTGCGTTGGGTCTTCATTGCTGTGCACGGCTTTCTCTAGTTGCGGCAAGCGAGGTCTACTCTTAGTTGCAGTGCGCGGGCTTCTCATGGCAGTAGCTTCTCTTGTTGTGGAGCATGGGCTCTAGGCGTGCGGGCTTCAGTAGTTGTGGCACGCGGGCTCAGTAGTTGTGGCTCGTGGGCTCTAGAGCACAGGCTCAGTAGTTGTGCCTGGCCTTAGTTGCTCCGCGGCATGTGGGATCTTCCCGGACCAGGGCTCGAACTCGTGTCCCCTGCATTGGCAGGCAGATTCTTAACCACTGCGCCACCAGGGAAGTCCCATCAGGGCCTATTTTTGAAGGTAGGACCAACTGGATTTCCTAATGGATGTGAGTGAAAAAGAAGAGTCAAGGATGACGCCAAGGATTTTGGCCATCAGCTGAGATGAGAAAGGCGCAGGTAGGTCGGACTTGGAAAGGCAAATCAGAAGTTCAGTTTTGGATACAATAAGTGAGATGTTTATTAAACACCCAAGTGGCAGAAATCTGGGCTGGAGATAGAAATTTGGGAATCATAAGCTAGAGGTGGCATTTAAAGCCAGGAGACTGGATAAGATCATCAAGGAGATGAGGCTAGAGAAAAGATCCAAGGCCTGAGTTTTGGGACATTCCAACATGAAGAGGTTGGTGAGAGGAGGAGAGGCCAGTAGACCAGTAGAGAAGGAATGGTCAGTGAGGCAGGAGGAAAACCAGGAGAGAATGTTGTTCTAGAAGCCAAATGGAACATTTCACGGAGGAGGGAGTACTCCGATCAGCTATGGCAAGTGCTGCAGATGGGCCAAGTGAGACGAGGACAGATGTATGACTGTTGTGTTTCACAAAGAAGGGGCCCATTGATGGCCTTGACAAGAGAAGTCTCTATTCTCGTCGAAGCCTCACTGAAGGGAACAGGGCAGAAAAGGAAAGAGCTTACCGGAAGTTTGTTTGTGTTGATCTTGATGGTGAAGTAGACACTGGCAGTGGTTCGTGCTATGGGTCTCCGAGCAGTTAGGATGCTCCAGTGTACACAGTAGATGTAGTGGAAGCTGTGAATCACATCTTCCCTCTTTAAAAACTCTGTGTAGTGCGCCCAGTGGCCTTGATACTCCCAGTTCTGTTTCATAGAAAAAAATAAAAAGCACACAAAGGAAGAAAAGCAGACTTCTGTTCAAGCTGTCTAGACGAAGGCAGCACACAACAGTAGGGGTTACAGCCCTGCTTCTGGATCCATTTCTAACACTTTGGACGGGGATTCAAACTACAGTCAACTCCCACTTATCTCCACAGGTAGGGGAGAGAAAAGGTGGAGCTAAAACGTCAAATAAGTGAATAGTGCAGACATCGCTTGAGATTGGGCTTTGGAGCTCAGGGGCCCACGCTCAGTGTGTGTACATACACACCACACACACGTACACGCTAACCTCCTTCCAGACCTTTACTTGGAAGGCAACTTTGGTTAATTGGAAAATAATTAGAAAGTGCTTAGAACACATGTTCTGCTCACTCTACTCCAGAAGACCTAAAGGTGTGACTAGAAAATAAGGGGGCTGATTTCACAAGCTGTTTTGGAAAATCAGACTCACTTCATTGCAGCCCTAGGTGGTAGGTAAAATAAGGTCAGAAAAGGAATAGATCAGGCAAGGGATCATTCAGATCCCTCAGATCCCTTGGAGAAGCTTCCCCCTCCAAAGCACAGATCTTACTAACACCTAGGGTCCGCACAAGGCATGATGCAGCCTTGAGTCTGAGCACCAGGCCTTGAATGCCAGAGGCTATTGGGGCACAGAAAGCTTCCTAAAAAAGATCTTGAATTAAGATGAAGGTCCACAGAAGGAAGGAAGTAGGATTGTCTAACAATCCCAGTGATGTAGAGAGAGAGTTTGGGAGGAGATGGTAAAAAGACTTTAGGCCTTCCTTTAAAACAAAAAAATGTAGGCTGGCCTTCTGCCTCAGCTAACTTTATTTCAAACTTATACCCAATTGGCTGTTTCAGTTAGCCAGAGACTCTAGATTCCTTGAGATCAGTTCTGTGTCTTCTTACATAGATCATTTTCCCTTTCAGTGAAGGAGTCCGCCATCCAACCCCATGAGGCCCGTTGGAGCATGTCTTTTTTTCCCAACCTTTCTGTGTTACTTGATATACTTTTTCAGGCCTAATGTTTAATCTGTCACACAATCATAGACTTTGTAGCATTGGAGTGGTCCCTAAAGATCATCTAACAAGGCCCCTCACTTTGTAGACGAGGATCCTGGGGCCTAGAAATAGGAAGGGACAATCCCACACAACAGCTGGGACCCAGGCTCCCGAGCAGCCAGCTCAGAGGGCTCCCGAGCAGTGCTCTCTCTACCCCATCAGATGTCTCAGTTCTAGGATTTTCTAAAGCAGCCTTAGACAAAGTAAATTCAGCTATCTCCATCAGGCCACTCTCTTCCCATTTTTATCTCTGTGCAGTGAGTGTGTGTTATCCCATGTTTTATCATTTTTACATAACATTGCTTCATATACTCATTTCCAGGAAACAGTATTTCATTGTGCTACTCAACCATGGATGGCTTAGCCAATTACATATTACTGGACACTCAAAATCAACAGGCACCTGGAAGTATATGCACAAAACTGTTATCGATGATAAGTGACATTTGAGGGAGTAGATCTGGGAACTTTCATTTTCTACTTTATGTCTTTTTGCTCAGAGTTTTTTTTTTAAATAATGATGTCTTATTTTTATTGTAAAACTATTTTAAGTATGTGATAGGCATGGGGGATTTTCCAGTTTTTCTTATATTAAGAACTTATTTGTGTATTCTTGTTGCCAGATTGCATTCCTGAAGAAAATTAACCAATTATTATGCCCACTGGCAATGTATAAGTGCACCGGTTCCCTCCCCACAAACACACAAGCCTTGTGATACCAGATTTAATCATTCTTTTTTGGGGGGGGGCCGCACCGCATGGCATGCGGGATCTTAGTTCCCAAGGGATTGAACCCGTGCCCCCTTTCACATTGCAATACCTTAAAATCTTTTGAATTTTCATTTTTCATTGATAGTAAACTGCATTATTTCTGTCATCAAAAAGTACTTTTCCTGTTAAGGTGGAAGAAGTATATCAGACAGACCTATGATCAAACTTCATTTTGCTGGTTAATCAGAAAGATTTTGGACAAATTGCCCAACCTCTCTGAGCCTCAAGTTTCGTCATCTGTAAAATGGGTACACTGAGGTACCTATACACAGGTTTGTTATGAGGATTAAATGAGATAATGCATGTGAAGTGCTTAGTGGTGCTTGGCACATAGCAGTGCTCACTCAGGAAATGGTAACTCCTAATTTGCTGTCCCCTGGTGTATGGTGGACTCTGAGAAATCTGCAATAGGCTTGAAAAAGTTCTCCATCAGAAATGCCTAGCATTTAGATGATAGACTTCACTTCTAGGGCTTGCTGCATTAGTGGGGCTGGGAACAGGGTGATTTTATGTCCGGAGTTATATAGAGCTTTTAGCTTTGCCATCACCTTCTACTTTCTAATTTTCTGTGTCCTCACAACAGCCCTTGACTTAGCTTTTCATCTGTGATAGCTTTTCATCTGTGAAGAATAATGGTATGGAGAGAATAAATCTGTTCATGTATTCAACACATATTTATAGAACATCCTCTATGTACCTGACCTTTCTAAGGCCTGGGGACAGAGCAATGAACAAAAGTCTCTGCCCTCATGGATCATGTGGGAAAAAGGCAATAGGGTAAATAAAATCTAATATCATAGGTAGAGGTAAGTGCTAATGGAAAAAAATAATAAGTCAGAGGAGAGATGGGTGCAATTTTAGATCAGGTGGCCAGGAAATGCCTCAGTGAGCAAAAGGCATCCTAACAAAGACCTGAAGAGAGGGAAAGTGCAAACCATGAGAGTAGATCTCAGGGGAGAGGGTTCCAGCAGAGGGAACAGCAAGTGCAAAGGCCCTGAGGTGGGAGCATGCCTGGCAGTTGAACAGCAAGGAGGGAAGTATGGCTGGAGTGAGGAAGGTGAACGGGGAGAAGGTGGTGGGTGATGGAGTCTGAGCAGTCAGTTGGGAGGAAGGGGGGATGGAGACTCAGATTATGTCGGGCCCTATAGGCCACTGTCCGGACTGACTTTTGCCTTTTACTCAGAACCAGTAGGATCTGCAGGGGAACATTTTCCTGCTTGTTCTGTGTCCAATTTCAGTCTGATTCACAAACTTTGGGTGCAGCAGGCAGGAACTTTTACCCAAACCCAAATGGGAGATGTGCTCCAGAGCAGGAAGGCCCAAGAGTAACTAGTACTTTGCACCGTTTCTCTTCACTGTGCTCTTGATACCCCTTGCAATGGCAATGGCGAGCTGTGCCGCAATCACGGATGGAGGGTGTGGAGCCAGGAACCCCTGACCTTTTTCCACCTTCCCACCTGACCAAGCCTTCCTGGGCCTGGGAAAGTGCCCTTAGGGTGGAAGGCTTGGATGGGCTGGTCAGAGGAACTGAGACAGCTGGAGACTTCTCCCAGGCTGGAGGGGTTTGCCTCCACCAATTTCAACTGGTTTCTCTTCTAAGGAAATACAGTGAGTGGGGATTTCAGGCCATTCTTCTTCATCCACCCCACCAGTTATGCAAAGCCACCCAGGGCCTTCTCCCCAGAGCTGCTGGGATAAGCCACACAAATAGGTCAGAGCCAGGACCAGGAGGAAAAAGAAAATAAATTCATGAGCATATGCATCTGACTGTACAGTGAATACATTCCAAAGCTAAATCAAAAAGACTCGTGATCTGTGTGCATCCCCTCTGTTAATATGAGAACTCTAAAGCTGGGGCTGGAGAACCCCTGTTTTAGAGGGGCATCTCCCTCCTTAGGCCACTAGGCCCCCATTTAGAGCAGCAGCATGGGGAAATTGCTTAGCTGAGAATATCCAATTTTCCTAGGGAAGTGTACGGTGAGGACAACAAAAACACTGGAAAATACAATTGGCTTTTCACCTTCAAAGACTATCCCATCTCGACTTTGCAACCCAGATGAGGACAGTTTTTATTTCAGGTCGCCTGTGATATCATTGCTTAGGCTTCCTAGAAGGACTTCCACTGTGCATCAAACAGGAGCCTTTTAATTGTGCTGAGCTGGAGTGGTCAACGGACTTACCGAAATGAACTCCTCAATTTGTTTACAGCCCCTTTCTTCTGTGAATTCACCCTGTGTGATCCAGTTGATATTTTTGATGGGGTTTTCAGCTTCTGCAAACAAGGTATGAGTTTATTAGTTGCCTCCTAGTGTGCTGTTACATAATGAGACCATCCTTTACATACCCCAACAGGATTACTACCTTCCATGGACTTGATAGCAGCAGCGATGGCATTCTTGGCTAAAGCTAGAGCTAGTTCAGCTACATTTTGAGTGTCTTCTGTATCCATCATCTGGCTTGTAGGGACCTTTATCCACATCTACTTCCTTCTGAAATTTGACATTTTTAGTCACATTTATTTTCTTTTGACTGGGAAAAGAAACTCAGAAAGTTACTTTTTGCGTGTGTGTATGTGTGTGTGTGTGTGTGCATGCGCGCACGCACGCATGCGTGTGTACACTCTCGTCTAAGTACAGACTATCTCTTGAAGAATCACAAGACACAGGAAATGGTGTTGCCTCTAGGGAGGCGATTAGGGGTTGGGGTAGGAGAGAGGCCTCACTCTTTACCCTTTGTGCCTGGCTGCTGAGGTCCATATTCCTGAAAACCAAGGATTTGCCAATTCTCATAACCATGAAGACTTCAGCAAGACATAGCCGAATGATTCCTAACTTCCTTAGAGTTCTAACAATATTGATTTCTAGTTGAGTCTTTCTTAGAACTTCAACCCCTGCTTTAGGCCACTGAGGGCACGTGGCTCTTTAAAAAAGTGTATCAAAATGATTAGAGACAGTACAGTATAGAAGAGGTTCGTTTTTCAGGGTTTTTTTCTCTTGGATTTTCCAGGTATACAATTATCCGCCGGAAACTATCATTTTTTATCTCTTTTCCTACAATATGTAAGTGTTAGCTTTGGGTAACACTTCCAGAAAAATGGAAGTGAAAGTGGAGATGGTGAGCCTGCTTCTTTCGTGTCGGGCTTCAGTGGGCGTGCTTTCTGGTGTCACACCAGTAAGTATGATGCTGGCTCATGGCTTGAGATTTATTCAGAAAACATTTGTCTGCTCCTATTTTAGTAAGATGTTTATAAGTGATAACTAAAATTTTCCAAATGCTTTTAGCATTTGTTGAGACTGTGGAAATTAGAGTTATCAGGGCTGTGAAGGGTTCGTCACAGAGCTAGAAGTCTTTGCACGTTTTCCATCTTTTTCCCTTGAGTCTTGGATTCCTTCTTTCCCTGCTATACTGAAGTCTCCTCACTGAGGAGCAGTCACTCACTTCTAGCGCCAGTTATAAATCCCTTGTAGGCAATCCCGGCATAGCGGGCCCTGCATGAAAGTGGCTCTCTCACTCCCAGGGGAGCTATTTATTTTTGTAAAAATAGCAACTCCCAGTTTGGGGTGTTTAATGGGCCTTGTTCCATTTAGCTCTTAGCACAGCGCTGTGAGATCATGGCTGGAGACCTTCCCTGTGCCCTTCCAGGCCCACTCTCCCCACCTCCCCCGCTCTCTGCCCTGGAACGCTGACCTGCTGGGACTGCAGCAGTGGGCTCTCCCATGCCCTCTGGCTTCCAGGAGGTGCCACACAATGGGGAAACCAGGCTGAAGGGAGAAGAGTGAGCTCCGGGCATGTATTCACCAGGGCTCTCCGCCTCCAGGGTCACCTGCGGCTGGCTGTGTGGAGGAGGTGTCCATCTGTCCCGGGGCAGCTTGCTCACAACTTGTCAGTCTGGTGAGGGTAACCTTCCTCTCCCCTCAACCCCATGGCCCCACTGTTACCAGCCCCTCCTTTCCCTACCCTCTGCCCACACCTTTGTAAATATTCCCTTTACTTAACACTTCTCCACCTCTCCTATTTTCTATATGCCAACAATTTCCTGCTGGGGCCCTGAGTCATAAAGAGAGGGACTCCTGTTACCATGTGAGATGAGGAAGCCAAGCTCACACCAGACCATCCGGCTCCACAGCCTGTGCTCTTAATCACCCCACTCTCCTCCCTCCAAGATTCACAAAGAGTCCTGGGGCCCTGATCTCACATTTCCGTCTGCCGTCCAGAATGTGCTCACTCTCTGTGAGCCTCTTTCAAGAACAGTCACCCTTTGTTCCCTTTCTGGACATCACGGGTCCCAAGGTGTGGTGAGTGCTGTACAAAGCAACCCCAGTTCCCCTGTCCGTCAGGCCAGAAATGGTGTGAACAGCCTTTAAACATTCTGGGAATAATACTGACTCGTGTTCATTTGCGTTGCACGTCAGCATTTTAAGTTCGTTTGCCTCTGCCTCAGTTCCCTGTTGCTGCAACTGGCGGACAGCGTCATCCTCTGGAGGAAAGTGGAATCTTCTCAGGCTGCCCATCCCAGAGTGAGGAGGACCTGAAGGGTGGCGGTAAGGGTGTCTGGAGGCCCTTAGCTCTAGAGAACTAGCTCTCCCCAGCCCAAGGCCCATGCCAATTTGGCCAAAGCAATTTGCCGTAAACTCTATAGTTAGACAACAATAGTTTTTCGGTAAATTGGTAAGTTCAGTAGGCTTTGGTGAGTTAACCATACAGCAACGTGATCCTTCAGAAAATGGCCCATTTGGCTACTTGGTCATTCAGCGACTTGGCTTTCAGCAAACTGCTTCTTGACAAATTGACTGGAAGCCAAATCTGTGCCCTTCGACACCTAGCAAATAAGGTAGGGGCCTTGTCTATGGAAGGACCCAGGGAGCCCTGTGCTCCAGTGGCAGAGGGAAAGGGGGGAGCAGGGCTCAGGAAAGTTCAGATGTTACCCTCACACACCTGTGGGCACCAGTCTAAAGCATCCCTCCAACTGGCCTCTCTTAGTTCTTTTTCTCCCCTTCCCTTCCTAATGAGAGGCCAAATGGGCAAAATGGGTGTGAAGGGCCGGGGCCAAGTTTGTGGTCTGAGCGATGAATGGGGAGAACAACTGCAGGTCCTTTTTGTGGAACCCTCCCACCCTTAATAACCCTCAGTACCTGAGTGACCAGATCCTTGTGTGGAACAGTAGTAGCCCGGGAAGCCTCAGAAAGTCTCTGGGCAGCTTTTCCCCAGGATTCCCAGCCAGAATGTTTACACGTGCTGCCAAGGCAACACCAATTTCAACCAATGGGAAGTAAAGCCCAAATGTTTGACTGCTTCTGTTAGTGAGAGAGGTGAACAGTCAGTCACAGCAACAATCTGACCTGCAAAGCAGGACCAAGCTGTCCTGTCCATACCCAGCTTCTCCCCAGCAGATGGGCTCACAGGGCTGTGCCAGGAGGAATAGTAAGCCTGCAGCTGGTATGTACTGGGGGTCCTTATTATGTGCCAGTCACCGTGGGAAGGGCTTATTTACTCCTCACAATAGCCCCATTAGGTAGGTGTCAGTGCTTTCATTACAGTTGAACAGAGGCACAGAGAGTATTAAATAAGTTGCCCCAAACTCAAACCCAGAGCTGTCCAACTTCACTGAGCTTTTACTTATTTATTCCCAAATTCTGAGGTTAAAGTCTCCCTTGTGTGCTTGATTTTTTTCAAAGATGTCTTTTATGAATCAAGGGTGAGCTTATATTGTAGTGGTTATCAGCACAGACCCAGGAACAATTTACTTAACGTTTCTTAGTTTTTTTGTCTATAAAACGGGGATAACAGTGCCTATGGAATAGGGTTCTTTATGAGGATCAAATCAGATAATTCACGTAAAGACTGAGAACAGTGCTTGGTACATCATAGCCTCTCTCTATAATGGTTAGATATTATTTCTAGTAGTACTATTAATAGTAGTAGTAGTAGTATAAATAGTGTTCTTTTAAATGGTGAAATCAAAAGTCATTGGCCCTGTGTTAGGACCCAGTTTTATTTTATTTTATTTTTTATTTATTTTGTGTGTGTGTGTGGTACGCAGGCCTCTCACTGTTGTGGCCTCTCCCGTTGCGGAGCACAGGCTTCGGACACGCAGGCTCAGCGCCCATGGCTCACGGGCCCAGCCGCTCCGCGGCATGTGGGATCTTCCCAGACCGGGGCACGAACCTGTGTCCCCTGCATCGGCAGGCAGACTCTCAAGCACTGCGCCACCAGGGAAGCCCGGACCCAGTTTTATTTTATTAATTATCTTAATCCATGAAAGCCCTAAGTCTCAGAACCCCTGCGCTTAACCACTGTGCTTTATATATGGAGTGGTTGGTTTCTTACCATAAGACAGTTGGTCTCAATCCCAATAAAGAAAGGAAGGTGCTTTGCTAAGTGTCCTCTTTACCCAGGATGAAATGCTGAGCTCACTGCCTGGAAGACACACACAGATCCAGGACCCACACACAGAGACTGCTGAGATGGTGTAATGAGGTAGGGATGGACTGGGGATGGACTGGGGTGGGAGGTACTGTGGCTTAGATGGAGGAACTCAGACTCTGATCACAGACAGGATTTCAAACCCCAGCTCTGCCATGCACTGGCTTTGTGACTTTAGGCAGGTTGTTTCACCTCTCTGAGCTTCATGTGTACAATGGGGATCTTGATAGGCATCACTTCGTAAGGCTGATAAGAAGATGAAAGGAAGCGATTCATGCAGAGCGCTCAAAACAAGGACAGGCACACTCTAAGTGCTGTTGACTGGAGAAAAGAAAAGCACAACCTAAAAGTTTTAAGTTCTGTTTTATTCAGGGACCTTACTGAGGACTATAGCCCATGAGACAGCATCTCAGAGAGCTCTGAGGAACTGTTCTGAAGAGCTAAGGGAGGAGCCACGATATACAGGAGTTTTTGCTGAAAAAAAAATGTTGTCAAACATCAAACGATTATTGCTAATCACAAAAAACATCTCAAGTTCATGACTTTAGTGCTTTTCTCTGTATGTGAAGATGCCAGAGTCTGGGCTCATTGAAATCATTCCTTAGATATGCATCTTAACTATCTAGGGCCAGTATCGTTTTCTGTTGGGCTGGGGGTGCAGCTGCAATGGCTCCTGGCCTGATGGCGGGCAACATTGTTTGTTTAGTAGAATGGCAGGCGGCTTTCTTTTGTCCACAGTACCCAATAACCATTAGGTACCACAATCATGACGAAGAGACAAACCATAACGGGGAGAATCAAAAAGTACAGCAGGGGCTTCCCTGGTGGCACACTGGTTGAGAGTCCGCCTGCCGATGCAGGGGATACAGGTTCGTGCCCCGGTCCGGGAAGATCCCACATGCCGCGGAGAGGCTGGGTCCGTGAGCCATGGCCGCTGAGCCTGCGCGTCCGGAGCCTGTGGTCCACAACGGGAGAGGCCACAACAGTGAGAAGCCCACGTACCGCAAAAAAAAAAAAAAAAAAAAAGTACAGCAGTCAGAAAGAGCCGGTCACTTCCCCAAAGCTAGGAGAATGTGCCTAGGATAACAGGGGCGGGTGTGTCTTGAGCTCTCACTGTTTAGGCTTGGTGCCCAGGAGCCAAAGCAGGAGGAGGACTCGTGTGGACACTGCCCTTGGTGAGCCCACAGGCTCCTGATCTACGAAAACGATTGATGATAAGGACTGGCCTCAGTTCTGTTTGCTGATCTGACTCCCACAAGGTCCATCAGACCAACTGCCATGAACCTTCTAGTGCCATAGCAGGCCCTGGTCCACACCCCGCCCTCCTCCTGGGTTCCCTGGGGGAAAGAGGAGAAACTGGAAACACTAGGCCCTACGTAGATGCATTGCAAAAGGGCAGAGCTCCAGCCTCCTGCATGCCAAGCTTTTGTGGGCAGGGGCAGCAAGACCTCTCCTAAGAAGCCCTGGGGCCATTGGTGTGAGGCCCAGGGTGAGGACCTGGCCTGGAAGGGCGGGCAGTGGGATTCTTAATTGCCCGGAGGAGAGAGACTTGCAGGCCAGCTATGAGAAACTCCTAGAAGACAAAGTGTTTGCGTGGGGGAGCCAGGAGAGATTTCCCAGACGATTAGAAAGGCTCCTCTTTGAAGCAGGAGCTGCAAGTGGGTGGGCCAGAACTTCACCTCCTACCCCCAGCCAGGCTGCTCACTGAAGCGACAAATTCTGGCCTCCAGGCTGTCCAGGTTGAGAGGCCTTTTGAACTCTCAGGCAGCACTGAGGACAGGTTCTTCCAAAGCACACCCTCCTCGGGTGCCTCCTTCCCGGCGCAGCTGAGTGTGGAGAAGTGGCACGGAGCCCCGGAGAGGTGCCGGTGGGGCACGAGGGCGGGAGCAGGAAATAAGCCTTGGCAGCCCCCCTCCCACACACACGGCGCCTGGTCCAGCCTGGCCCCTGCAAGAAGGTGGAGCCTGCGTGCAAAGATGTGCCCCGCGGACCCAGACCCGCCACGAAGCCCTTCCAGACCCTGACGGCAGCCCAGTGAGTGCGCGGAGCGTGGCCGGTCCACTTCAGGGAGATCATCGACACACACACACACACACACGGGGTCAGACGTGTGAGCCCGCCTCCTGGGCTTCCTTCCTTCCGCCAGGGGAGGGAGAGGGCAGGGGCCTCACTTGCCCCCCGCATATGGGAAGTGGGGCGAATTTGTACCCAGGATGCGGTGCTCACTAGAGCGAGGAGTTGCTTCCGTCGCTGTCAGCTCCTTCCTGAATTGAGGGCAGTTGGGGGGTGCTGGCCGGGGCGATTGACGTCAGCGCACGAGGAAGGAAGCCACACCTTGGGCCTTGGATTCTATTCTTTCCCACCTGTAGCCCTTCAGTCATGTCAGTTCCCACCCAGTTCCTGCCCTTGCCTCGTCTTGTACCCTCATGCTCACCCAGTCACCCCCTTCCCTTATTTATCTTCTTACTCTCCCACCCCGCCTTTCCTCCTCCCTGCCTATGTCCAGCAAGGCTGTCAGTTCTCAGCGATGAAGCTCGGGCTAAATGCTGACGTTCTCCTGTCAAGTGAGCCCAGTCAGCCAGCACATATCTTCTAAGTACTGCAAAGTGGACAGGTGGCAGGCACTGTGGTGAAGTGAAGCTGAGTGAGACAAGGTTCCCACCCTCAATGCACCTACAATCTAGTTGGGAAGATAAGGTGTGCTCACGTGAAAAGAGAACCAATGAGTCAAATGTAGCAAGGCATCTTGGGTTGGGGCAGGTTCTAAGTGTGTGGCAGAGTGACCTCACTTCCAGTCTAAAAGGCCACCACACTGTCCCGGGAAGGGAGAGGAGGTGCTAGGAGCCCAGGGCCTTTCCTAAACTGAGGCCCATTCTCCATCCATAAAGGCCACACACCCTGAGAGCTGTACTGTGCCAGTCAGTCCCAGGTGGGTGGATCCCTGACAGTCATGATGTCATAAGAACCTCTCAGAACGTTCCAGCTGTTCTTGAGCATGCAGGTCTGCCATAGGGCGAGTGCCACACTGAACAGTGCCATGCTCAGAACACAAGTACTATGGCAGAGCTGTTCCTGGATGACTGGACTTTTGATGGTGATGCCTTGATGTTCTGTTCCATGGTCATAACCACACTGGGCTGCCCCCAACAGACACTGGATGAAAACTCCAGAGTTGCCCTAGATACCTAACCCACCTTGCCCCAAAGACCAGGCTCTTAGAGATGAGAGACCGGAGTGGGCTTCTGGGGGCCTATGCTGTTTTCTGGCCTCTAGAAACAAAGGGTATTAAACCTAGAAGGAAAAAAATCTGTCTGCTAAGTGAAAGAGACACTCCCCAGCCGTGTGGTAGGTGGCACACAGGGGGACAGGCAGGTATACCAAAGAAACTCCTAAACACACGGAAAAGATTCTTGTTTTCTTGGGGGCAGTGATGCTCAGTGTTTCCATTGTCTTCCCGTTTTTCCTATTGTCTTTGGTATTACAGTCCTTTAGGGTCATAACTGAAATTGCATACTTGTTTGTACATTTTATTACCTGACTACTCTCTAGCCCATATATCATAATTGGTTTCTCCATGTTTTCTGGAACTTAGGAAGACGCCTGCCAAGAAACAGAACAACAGATGAAACAAAATGTGTTCAAACTAGTAAAGCACCAGTTACATGGGTTTACACAAGTAAGATCTGCGAGGCCATTTTCTCAGGGATGCCCTGAAAAGAACAATTAGGTCTTTAGTCCTCAATCAATATTTGTGGAAATCCCAAAAGCAGTGACTTGGCTCTGCATTGCTAAAGAGACTTTGGGGGCGGAAGAGGTATATTATGGCCAAAAGCATCAGACACAGAGGGTACACAAATAGGCCAAAGCAACCTTTAACAATTAAAGATTATGCAAACATAGCATTGGATTTATTCCTTACAGAAATGTCCTCATCTTTTATCAACAGTGCCCCATGTGTGAAGGTCATAAGAACATTCTGAACCCCTCAGGGTCTAGCTCAGGGTCTACTCCAGCTTCATCTGGGAAGCAAAGGAAGAGCACATCCCAAAAGAATATTCCCGAGTATGCAAACCTAAGAGATGAAATATTGGGTCAGGGGTGTGTGGATGAGGTGGGGTGGAGGAAGGCAGCATTACAGAAGCACACGGGGACCCAAACCAAGAAGCTGAACGCCAGAGTTTTTAGATACGTAAAATCTGCATCGACATACTTGGGAAAGAAAAACCTCGATAACTGTTCCGTGTGTCTTGTGTGTCACAAAAGTGTAGTAGAATCATTTGAGTTCTCAGGTCACAAAAGTATCAGGGTGATATGAAATCTTGAAAACCAAGTGGTGTTTAACTCTCCACCCTCCTCCCATCCAAAGGCTCCCTGTTGAGGACGGCCAGCTTCAGTCCCATCCGGTCACCACCTTCTCCTAGAACAGAGCAGGTCGTGTCTGCCGAGAGGGGTAACCGGGCACTCGGTCCTCACGGCGGCAAGAAACTGCATTTTCCTCTCTGCTCTCAGAACACACCTTCAGAGCAATGCGTGTCCTTATAGAGGTTAGTGCAGTCTGTTGTCTTTGTTGCGGTGTTCTGCGAATCCCTAGGTGTGATCACTCATTCTAAGAGAGGACCCAAGACTGCTGCCGCCACCTACACTTGGTTCCGCAGCGGGCCTGAGGGTCCTCCTACCACATTCGGGTGCCTTTGGCCGACCTGGGAGTGGACTGGACAGCTGTTCCAGGGGTGCTTGCAGTGCCAGCAGTGATCCCCTCCACAGGCACAGGGCTGCCCAGTTACAAACTACTCCACATACATGACGTCCTGACTGTCTTAGATACCCAGGGACGTGTGCAGAGCGCGTACTATCCTCCCTTGGAAGACAGGAGGAGACCTGAGCCTCAGAGCAGTGAAGTGACTTGCGTGAGGTCACACAGCTGGAGGCGGCGAGCCTCCTGATGTGCTGATCCCCCCAAAGTTCCGATTCTCCACAGCCCTTCAGAAAAGAAACGGTTTGTTCTTTGCCTTCTCGACTTGAAGCAGGTCACTCGCAGTGAGTTGGGATACATCCATGGGAAAACAAATGCCTCCAGGGATGGGATAAAGTTCAGGTTTACAAATGAGCCGAGAGAGAATCTGGGATCTGAACTCTAATGAAAAAAGAATGAGGAACTAGAGGAAAAGGGGAATTACTCCCATAGACTCCTGACCTGAATAAGTAGGAATTTTTTTAAAAAAAACAACAGCAACATTTCTGGACTTCCCTGGCGGTCCAGTGGTTAAGACTCCGAGCTTCCACTGCACGGGGCACGGGTTTGATCCCTGGTTGGGGAACTAAGATCCCGCAAGCCGTGCCAAAAATAAAAAATAAAAAAAATAAGTAACACTTCCTGGCATGTTGCTTGATGGAGACCCTGCTGCTTTCAGAGTTTCTCCATCTCAGCAGTGTTGACGTCGTGGGCTCCCTAAAACTGTCCTGGGAGGGGCTGGCCCCTGCACTGTAGGCTCTACCCACTAGATGTCAGTAGCACCTCCCCCGACTCTCCACGTGACGGTGAAAATGTCTCCAAACTTTCCGAATGTGCCCTGACGAGCAAACTCACCCTGGCTGAGAAGCACGTCTTTAAGTCCGTGCTCTGCAGAGCAGCCCGGCAGATGGTTGCATGTCCCCACCTCACTCTCCTGCTTGCCGCCCCCAGAGGCTTCCAGCTGCCCTGGACAAAGTCTGACACCCAAGGGAGACAGGCCAGGCCCTTGGTGTTCTGGGCCCTGCCAGCCTCTCTGGTCCCTCTTCCCTCTCCTTCCTGCCTCACACTCTTTGCTCTAGTTCTGCACAGACTTGCGGCTCTTTCCCACACAGCCACGCTAGTTTGTGTCCTCACACTCGCGCTGCTTTCTCGCCTCAGTTGCTTATCTCGTGAATGCTCCCCAACCTTCAAGACTTGGCTCGGTGTGGGCATCACCTGGAACTTACCTGAAGCCCTTTCCCTTCCGCCCACCTGAAGGTTGGGTCAGATCCCAGCTGTGTGCTCCCACAGCACCTTCTGCAGACCCCTGTCATAGCACTCACCACCCCATCCTGTAATTGCCTTGCAGTCCTCCGGACTGAGCTCCAGAAGGGCGAGGCTGTCTTATTCAAATCTGGGGCACAGTACCTGGCATGTGGCAGTCACTCAGCAGTGTTTATTGAAGTGAGCCACAAAGAACAGTTAAAAGTACACTAGGTTGGGGGTCTAGACACCGAGATTCTAGTCCCAGGTCTGCTACTAGCTAGCCAGGTGATGGCTTCCCATCGCTGAACCTTTGTTTCCTCAACTGAGCAATCAGAATTTGGACTAGATGTCTAAGGGTCCTTATAAGTTGGAATTGCTGATTCTAGAGCGTTGTCCTTTTTTTTCATAAATATTTCACCTAAAAGTGTTTCCCAAAGGGCAGGGCCATCCTCTTTCAACCCCCTTCTGAATGTGTGTGGCTTCCTCTAAACTTTTTCAATCTCTTTTCCTACTGACTATTTCATTTGACCCTACAAGTAATGATGGCAGCCTGGCAGATATAATTTCAAACAAGAACCATTCTTCCAAACAAGTGACATAAAGGTAAACTGTGTATCAAATGTTACCATCACAGAAGACAGAAGAACACGTGTTTGTATTTCTACATGCATAGAGACCCTTTGGGGTAGTGTGATAGTGGGGCAGGTGCTGGGCAGGGGACTGGAACAAGTCTTTTCACTGAATACCTTATACTGTTGGATTTTTTTTTTTTTTTTTTTTTTTTTTTTTTTTTTGTGGTACGCGGGCCTCTCACTGTTGTGGCCTCTCCCGTTGCGGAGCACAGGCTCCGGATGCGCAAGGCTCAGCGGCCATGGCTCACGGACCCAGCCACTCCGCGGCATGTGGGATCCTCCCAGACCGGGACACGAACCCGTGTCCCCTGCATCGGCAGGCGGACTCTCAACCACTGCGCCACCAGGGAAGCCCATACTGTTGGATTTTTGAGCTATGTGAATACAGTATCTGTTTTAAAAGTTAAAGAATAAAACCATATGTATAAAATTAGCTGCAAGGATATATTGTACAGGACAGGGAATATAGCCAATATTTTATAATAACTATAAATGGAGTGTAACCTTTAAAAATTGTGACTTTGTTGTATACCTGAAACTTATATAATATTGTACACCAACTATACTTCAATAAACATAAATTAAAAAGATAATAAAACCAAATGAATGGCATCGTTTACCAAGCATCCTTTCAACTTGCCTTAAAAGCAGGTGACCAATGGACCCGAGGTCAGTAGCCAGACCACATCTGTCATAGCTGCTGTAAGAAAACCCCTCTGGCTAACTGCACTTTCAAAAAATCAAGAGAAATGCAGGCTACAATGCACCACTCTAGTCTTCTAGCTTCAAAGTGTGCATTTTAATCTGGTTTACTCCCTGGCAGTGGAGTATAAAAATAAGGCTAAATTTCATAGCAAGTGCCACAAAAAAGGGAGTGAAGAATTCGGACGCTAATGCTAAACCTGACCAACTGATTTTCTGTCACTTTGTAGCCCCTCCCTATACAGCCCTGACATTCATCTGAGGATGAATCCTCTAGTGGATGAGCCCCGCCTAGAGGTACAGTGGACAGAGAACAGACCTAAAAATCAATAGATTTAGTGACAAATTTAGTAATGTTGTCAGTAAGTCTCCTGTATTCCTATCTGTACTACCTGCCCTCTCTCTTCCTTTCCAGAGATAGTTCTCATAACAGTCAGCAAAATGAGCCCTGTGTAGCACTAAATAAAGACTAGAGGTTGTATTAAATTTGTAACCATGACCACAGCTTTCCTTAAACAGTTTCATCATCACAGGGTGGCACAATATACAGTATTCCTCTAAGTGGGACTGCCACCTCCTTCCTCTGTAAGCCCTGTCCTGTAAGATGAGGTCAATGGAAACTATACAGTGCAGGTGTGTTTAAGGTAACCAGCAGATCAAATGTTAAACTAAATAAAAGATGGGGGTGACAGGGGCCTCCCTGGTGGCGCGGTGGTTGAGAGTCCGCCTGCCGATGCAGGGGATACGGGTTCGTGCCCCGGTCTGGGAGGATCCCATATGCCGTGGAGCGGCTGGGCCCGTGAGCCATGGCTGCTGAGCCTGCGCGTCCGGAGCCTGTGCTCCGCAACGGGAGAGGCCACAACAGTGAGAGGCCCGCATACCACAAAAAAAAAAAAAAAAAAGATGGGGGTGACAAATAACTTAGTTTTCTCACCCAGAGGTCCTGTGGTCACCTGGGGTGTTGATCTGTACACATGGAGTATCACCATCTTCACAGTAGTTACACCTTTTCAGATCTTCATATTATCTGAACGTGCAATTCTTTATTTCAAATGGTCGGTACACTCATTCTAATAAACATAATCACTGTTGTTGCTGCTCTACACAGCAATCTAAAATAAAAATCAACACTTAAGTGAATACTATGTGCTGGATACAGAGTGCATGAAAGTTGAAGGTGTGGTCTGCAATTTTAAGCACATAGGATTCACCCAGAAAAGGAACTAGAAAAAAAACAAAGTACTACTTTTTCTGTATTCTCCTAGCAATCTCTGAAGAAACAATGGTTTTCAGTAATATTACAATAGCAGGAACTACCATTTGTTACACATTAGGCACCAGGCACAGTGATCGGCACTTGGTGTACATTACGTCTATAATTTTACAAGCCTCAGTTGCCTTTAGTTTTTTTAAAGTGATAAAGCTACATTGGGTAGACTGCTTGATCTTGTGTAGTACCATTCTAAAAAGTAAAGAAAACCTCTGATTTTACTTTTTTGTTTTATTTTTATTACACACTACAAAATACACTGCATGCAACACAATACACTGCATAACCTTCTAGCAGGGGTCGACAAGCATAACTGAGTTATTTTTCATCAATCAGGAAAATGCTTCCTTAATCAATGTTCTCCAAACCCTGAAAAACAGTTTAAAAAGGAAAATGTGAGAATTCTGTTCCTGTCAAAGATGTACATGTACTATAACCTACAATGATTCCTATAACCTATAATGACTCCTAATTTTCATTTTCTGACAGTAGCAAACATACCACTTTATATGAAAAGACAACCCCCCTTCCACTTGCAATCAAAACTAAAGTAAAGCAACTATTTACCACCTGGATCCTTCTACAAAGCACCCTCAGCGTCAGAGGACAGTAAGGTAAATCCATTTTATAAAATAACAGCCAACATCAGGAAGATATTATTAGCCCCATTCTACTTTTTTACAGGTGAAAAAAATGGAGGCTCAGAGAGGTTTAAAGTCCCTTGTTTAAGTCAGTAAGGAAGCAGTAAAGCCAGAATTCAAGTTCAGGGACCCCCAACTCCGGAACTCTTGCCTTGTAAGCATGACACTATTCAGAAGACCACTCTATCTTACTCAGTTCACAACCAAATACTTCAGAAACAACAAAGTAAAAGAGTAATCAGTGATGACATTTCTTCCAGGGGTTAAAATAACACATTCCACGTATTCTGTTCCAATTGAAGGAAGAATCAACTTGAGAGAAATTAAAATTGCATAGTCCTAGGAGCCACCCTGTAAAAATCCTAATTCATTTGATCCAGTCAGGGTCCTAGGAATCTGTATTTTATCTCACATGCCAGGTGATCCTGATGGCATACTTTTTTTTTTTCTTTTTTTTCTTTTTGGCTGTGCGGCTTGCAGGATCTGAGTTCCCTGACCAGGGATCGAACCCGTGCCCCATGTCCCTGCTCCTTGCAGTGGAAGCTCAGAGTCCTAACCACCGGACCGCCAGGGAATTCCTCCCCCACTCCCCCTTTTTTTGGTTATTCTTGAACCATACTTTGAGAAATACCACTCTAGATGAGTAGATATCTATCATCATGTTCATCAGATTAGATTCTCAAATAGCACTATACTGAGAGGCAGATCACATAGGTTGAGTCCTTATACTGTAATTTAATCACTCTGACTTTCTGTTTTCTCATCTATAAAATGGAATTAATATTTACCTAGATTTGCTGTGAAGGGTGAATTAGCAAGGAGAAAGTATAAAATAGTAAAAAATTTGTACAAGAATAATGAGGATGAATTCCTACAATATATAAGACATACTATTAAGTTGAACCATATGAAAATGCTACTGCTTGGCCATTTTTGACCCACAAAAACAGCAGTTTCATATGACTCAATCAAATAAAAAATTATAGTAATTCTTTAATGTACTGGTGCAGGAACTGGCAAACCAATGGAGTAGAGGAGAGTGCATTCATGGAACAGGCCCATGTGTATATGGACATTTAGTTTACTAGAGTGGTATTTCAAATAAAAAATGGACTTTTCCATATGCAGATAACTGTGACAACTGGCTGTTTCTTGGAGAAAACTAAAGTTAAATCCTTGCTTCACATTATACCCCAAAATGACCTGTAGACAGGTCAGAGCACTAAATGTAAAAAAGGAAAAAAGACTGTAATGGTATTTGGAGAAACTGTAGAAATATATTTTTAGAATCTTGGGTACAAAAGTCATTTTTAAACAAGATATAAAACCCAAAATCCAGAACGATAAAATATGATAAACTGAACATCAAGATTAAAAACTATCTGATCAGCTCGGTGCTTTGTGACCACCTAGAGGGGTGGGATAGGAAGGGTGGGAGGGAGGGAGACGCAAGAGGGAAGAGATATGGGAACATATGTATATGTATAACCGATTCACTTTGTTATAAAGCAGAGACTAACACACCATTGTAAAGCAATTATACTCCAATAAAGATGTTAAAAAAAACCTATCTGACGAAAGCCACCATAAAGTAAAAAAGACAGCAGACTGGGAAAAATACTTGCCACATATAAAAGAGACAAAAGATTAATATCTCTAATATATATATAAGGAGCCCTATAAATCAAAAAGAAAAAGACAACAGAACAAGAAAGGATATAGGCAGATGATCCACATAATAAGAAATGCAAAGGATCATAAAATATGTAAAAGACAGTGCTATTTTAGTTTGCATTTTCCCAGTCTGCTGTAAGACCTTTGGCAAAACATTAACCAGAATGCACCTCAACCCTGACAGATGGGCTAGCGTCAGAGCCATCTTACCTTTGACACATAGTAACGATTAACTCCAGAGATGCGCCTATCTCTTTCCATCAAATGCCACTGATATGAATAATGGGCAACCCTTTTTTCCTACAATTAAAAGAAACTGTTATTGTAGTTTATAAAGATGAGTGACCCAACAGAGGGATATTAATAAGTGACATTCCAGAAAAATGGAATCACTGATATAAAAACCAAATTAACAATATAAGACCAGAATCCTAAATAAAATCAGACCACTAAACTTTAGAGTTAAGATGGTAACCATGAGTTCTTACACTTTCTATTTTAACCAGCATCATTTTTTTCTTTCCTCCTTTCTTTTTTTTTTTTTTAAAGTCATGACTACTTGTTCCCTTTGGGGACCCTAGTGAGAAGAAACAACAGTGGTAGATCACAAGTGAAAGACAATCACAAAACCAGAAAGTAAATACATTTATACTCTGTACTTTAGAGATAATGTGAAGGACTAATTAGAGAGGAAAATCACAATCCTAATGTGAAAAACAGGAGCATGACCTAAGTTCCTAAAGGCTTGCAAGAGAAAGTGGGAGGATAAAAAATGTCAAGGTAAAAAAAAAACCTAATTAAGGGGAATTTCCTGGAGGTCCAGTGGTTAGGAGTGGGCGCTTTCACTGCCCGAGCGGGGTTCAACCCCTGGTCGGGGAACTGAGATCCCACAAGCCGCGCGGCGCGGCCAAAAAAAAAAAAAAAAAAAAGGCTAGGAAAAACGTGAAAAACAAGAAGATACCAAGATATGGATGCTAGAAATCAAAATCCAGCAAGAAAGGAGACCAGAGGTCAGAGGGAGTGGGGCCAAGGGTAATTGACGCCTCTCTCCTCTGCCTAGCAGTTTGGACCTACCTCTTTCAATCTCCTGCCTTTCCAGCCCCCAAAACTCTACTCCGCCCTCCTGCCCACGCTTCACCTAGCAACCAGCTGTTTCTTGCTAAAGTAGAATACGGTTCCCGTTGGCTTCGTTCCGCAAGCCTCGACTTTTAGGCAATAAAAAGAAAAAGGGCCGATCTCGGTATTCCCCATCTCGGAGAGAGGCTCCGGGTCCTAACGGGTTCCCGACCCCACCGCCCATTTTGTAACGCCAGCCGGTGGAGTCAGCCGCCGGGCCGGAGAAGCCGCCTTACCTTGCCCCCGTTAGTGAACCTGTGGATGCGTGCAGTGGCCATTCCCGGGATGAATAAGCACGCGGCCATGACGGCGATCCCTGGGAGAATCTCGAACCACATCGCGACACCGTTACCAAGGCCAAACACTTCCTTCCAAGCTCCTTAAAGGTGACCCGGCTTCAATCCCTTTCCGGTAACTTCCGCGGCAGCGCATGAGCGGGGCGGGGTCACGTATGCGTCCGGAGGAAGCGACGGAGCGCGGCAGGGCCCAAGAGTGGCGCGCGCCTGCGCTCTCGCACACTCTTCCTCCCACAGTCGTCTCCCCACAGCCGATTTTGCACCGACTCGCGGTCGAGCGGAAGACGTGCAGTGACGTGAAGCAGCTCCGCGCCACCCAACAGGCCACAGCCGTTTCGGAGCTCGAAACTCTTAAAATGGCAGAGCAACTTTCTCCAGGAAAGACGACAGACCAGGTGTGCACCTTTCTTTTCAAAAAGCCTGTGCGAAAAGGGGCTGCAGGCCGCAGAAAGCGCCCGGTCTGCCACCAAGAGTCCAGAGACAGCAGCAGCAGCAGTGACGAAGGTAACACTGTGGTCCGCCCGGAAAAAAAGCGGGCGACCCACAATCCGATGATACAGAAAACCCGTGGCAGTGGTAAACAGAAGGCGGTTTACGGCGACCTGAGTAGCGAGGAGGGGGAGGGGGAGAACGAGCCCGAGAGCCTCGGCGTTGTCTATAAGTCCACTCGCTCGGCGAAACCCGTGGGGCCAGAGGATATGGGGGCGACTGCTGTCTACGAACTAGACACAGAGAAGGAACGTGACGCGCAAGCCATCTTTGAGCGCAGCCAGAAGATCCAGGAGGAGCTGAGGGGCAAGGAAGATGACAAGATCTATCGGGGAATCAATAATTATCAGAAATACATGAAGCCTAAGGATACGTCTATGGGCAATGCTTCCTCCGGGATGGTGAGGAAGGGCCCCATCCGAGCTCCCGAGCATCTGCGTGCCACCGTGCGCTGGGATTACCAGCCCGACATTTGTAAGGACTACAAAGAGACTGGCTTTTGCGGCTTCGGAGACAGCTGCAAATTCCTCCATGACCGTTCAGATTACAAGCATGGGTGGCAGATCGAACGTGAGCTTGATGAGGGTCGCTATGGTGTCTACGAGGACGAAAACTATGAAGTGGGAAGCGATGAGGAGGAAATACCATTCAAGTGTTTCATCTGTCGCCAGACCTTCCAAAACCCAGTTGTCACCAAGTGCAGGCATTATTTCTGCGAGAGCTGTGCGCTGCAGCATTTCCGCACCACCCCGCGCTGCTATGTCTGTGACCAGCAGACCAATGGCGTCTTCAATCCAGCGAAAGAATTGATTGCTAAACTGGAGAAGCATAGAGCTGCAGAAGAGGGTGGTGCTTCCGATTTCCCAGAAGACCCCGATGAGGGTCCAATTCCCATTACTTAATTTTCCCATTATTCTCAAATCTCAAAATAAATGTTTTGTTGTTTTGGAAATCTTAATTTGTGTCCTTCCTTTCTAGGGAAAGTGAGAGTAAAAGGCAGGTGGTGAAGTAGGGTCCTGGACGGATGGCTTGTAAAAGCACCAAGGTAGGTATAATCTGGATTTTTACCTGGTATAAATGCTGCCTGTGTGTAACAGATACTTTTCAAAACCCTTTAGCATAAATTTGGGGGATGGGAGAAGTTCGAGAAAAGAGCTAGAATTTGCTTGAAGTGACCAAAGCTGTGATGAAAGCAAGAACTGGACCTATTTATTATAGCACATTTTTGCATCACTTAATAATTTACAAAAGTACTTTCATACATTATCTGTCTTGGGAGCGCGTACTACTTCAAAATACACCTCAGCCAAGGTGTGTCTGTTGGGGGTTGAGGGCAGCAGTGGGAGTGGGAGAATTGGGTCGCGAGACTGGTAGCTATAGCCGCACAGCCTGTGCATATGGGAGATGCTCCTTGCTCTCCTTAAAGCACCTATAGGTAACCCCACGGCCATGGATGACTGAAATGGCCTATGCGCTGCGGTCCAGTATGACAGCCACTACACTAGCTTCGTGTGGCTGTTCAGCACTTGAAATGTGGCTGGTAGCCACCGTATTGGACATGCAGTTCTAGACTGAACTTGTGAACCTGACATTTTATAATCCATTGTCTGAAACTGTTCTCTCAGACCCTGTAATAGAGCTGATCACGCCCTATTAAAGTTAATCTAGGGCTTCCCTGGTGGCACAGTGGTTGAGAGTCCGCCTTCCGATGCAGGGAACACGGGTTCGTGCCCCGGTCCAGGAGGATCCCACGTGCCGCGGAGCGGCTGGGCCTGTGAGCCATGGCCGCTGAGCCTGCGCGTCCGGAGCCTGTGCTCCGCAATGGGAGAGGCCATAGCAGTGAGAGGCCCGCATACCCCCCAAAAAACAAAAACAAAAACAAAAAAAGAGATGAGACAAAAAAACTGCAGAACAGGAAAGAGGAAGTTGTAGAGGCAGATGGAGAAAGAGAAGCTTACACTGAGGTGGAACGCAAAGGAAGACAGTGTTCTAAAAAGTGTCATGGAAAGAAACAGGACAATGAGTAGCAAAAATCAGTGGTGTACTCAAGGTATTTTTCATGTTTACAAAGTTTATGATTAAATTTTTTAAAAGAAATATTTTTATCACCTTTAATTAAACGGTGCAACTTCATTTCATAGGTGAAAACTAAATAGTTATTCCTACAAATTTAAAAAAAATTAAATATGGAGGGAGTTCCCTAGTGGCCTAGTGGTTAAGACTCCGGGCTTCCACTGCCGTGGCCCGAGTTCAGTCCCAAGTTGGTGAACTGAGATCCCGCAAGCCTTGTGGTGTGGCAAAAAAAAATAAATATGGGGGGGGAAAACAAAGCATGCCAGCAGAGATGAGTTGCCGCTGGACTCTGAAGGGGCTAACCTAGTCTGAGAGCTCAGAGGAGGCTCCCCTAGGAGATGACCCTCAAATTGAGACCTGAAAGGGGGGTGGTAGGAAGAGTATCACAGTCAGAGGGTTAGTATACACCAAGGACCTGAAGAGAGAGACTGGCTTCAGCTAAGAGCTCGAAGCAGACCAGGATGCTGGAGGAAAAAGACAGATGGTAGTCAGGGCCAAGTCAGCCACCTTGCAAGTCATGTTAAGGACTCTGGACTTTATCAGAAGGGCAAAGGGATGCCATCAAAGGGTTTTAAGAAAGAAAGTGAGATGATAAGATCTGAATTTTAAAAAGATAATTCTGCAGTGTGGGAAATGGATTGTGGAGATCGGACACAAGACAGGGAGATCAGTTAGGAGGCTGGTGCACTAGTCCAGACGATATGATGGCAGACTGGACTAGACCGGAGGCTGTGGACATTCATTTAATAAATAGTTTTTGAGCACCCACTATATGCCAGGCATTGATTTAAGCACTGGAGATACAGCCAAAGCAAAAGCATTCAACTCCCTGCACTCTAGAACTTACATGAGAGAGAGTAACAGAATTATACATGCATAATATATAATAGATTGAGCTAAGTGCTATGAAGAACAATGAAGCAAGGTAAGGGGATGAGAGTGCGGGGTGGGGGGCCATGTTATTTTATATAGGGTGGTCAGGGAGGGCCTCTTCTGATAAGGTGACATTTGAGCAGAGACCTAAATGAAGCAGATATCTGGGAGAAGAGCATTCCAGACAGAACACCAAGTGAAAAGGCCCTGAGGCAGGAAAGCGCCTGATGCATCCTAGGAACAGTGAGGAAGAAATGTAGTTATCTGTTTTGGGAGACCGTACAGAGTGGACTGAAGGAAGAGGAAAGAACTCTTAAGATTAGATAAGAAAAGTAATGGGGGGGGGCAAGGGCAGACTGTGTACAGCCTTATGAGCCATTGTACAAACTTGAGTTTTGTTTTTTTTTTTTGCGGTACGCGGGCCTCTCACTGTTGTGGCCTCTCCCGTTGCGGAGCACAGGCTCCGGACGCGCAGGCCCAGCGGCCATGGCTCACGGGCCCAGCCGCTCTGCGGCATGTGGGATATTCCCGGACCGGGGCACGAACCCGTGTCCCCTGCATCGGCGGGCGGACTCTCAACCACTGCGCCACCAGGGAAGCCCCAAACTTGAGTTTTTATTCTCAGTGACATGGAGGGTCACTGGGAGGTTCTGAGAAGAGGACTAACATATCTAACACTGGCTTTAAAAAGGATCCTTCTGGAACTTATGGGGGATAATGGAAATGTTTTATATCTTAACCAGGGTGTTTGTTACACAGGTGTCTATCATTTGTCCAAACTCACTGGACTGTACATGTATGTGCATTTCATTGTATGTGATTATATCTCATTAAGAAACACCTTCAGATCAAAGGAGAAAACAAAGAAACTGGTTGCTATGTAGAAAATAAACCAGGGCAGGAGGGTCAAGGGATGAAGCAGAGAGATCAGTTAGAAGGCTACTGCTGTTGGGACTTTGCTGGTGGCGCAGTGGATAAGAATCTGCCTGCCATTGCTGGGGACGTGGGTTTGAGCCCGGGTCTGGGAAGATCCCCCATGCCACGGAGCAACTAAGCCCGTGTGCCACAACTACTGAGCCTGTGTGCTAGAGCCCACGAGCCACAACTACTGAGCCAGCATGCTGCAACTACTGAAGCCCGTGCGCCTAGAGCCTGTGCTCCACAACAAGAGAAGCCACTGCAATGAGAATCCTGCGCACCGCAACGAAGAGTAGCCCCTGCTCGCCACAACTAGAGAAAGCCAGCACAGAGCAATGAAGACCCAATGCAGCCAGAAAAGAAAAAAAGGCTGTCCAGGTGAGAGATGGTAAGTGCCTCAAACCAGGTGGTGGTGAGAAGGGGTCAGATTCTGAATGTAGTTTGAAGGTAAAACTGACAAGTTGTCTTGGCAGGTTAGATATGAGGTGTAAGATAGAAGAGTCAAGGTGACTCCAAGATTTTTGACCTGAGCAACCAAGTGGAAAGTGGTTCCACTTAGTGAGATGGAGAAAGGCACATAGAGAAAAGTACATAAAACACAACTTTGCAGTATAACAAGTAGTTACATAGGAACCCCTTGCATAACCACCACCCAGGTCAAGAAATACAAAACTGACAACTCTCAAGAAGCCCATCACATTATCCAGATTCTCCAGATGACACACACAGGTAACCACTATGCTGATTTTTATGATAATCACTCCCTTGCTTTTTTTCCATTGAGCTTCCTCTTTAGCTATTTATCTCTCCTTCCCTCTCGCCCAACCAAGAATAATGTATACTTAATGTCTTTTGTTTCTCTCCCATGTACTCTTCTTTGTAACAGCTTTATTGAGATATAATTCACATATCATATAATTCACCATTTTAAAATATGCACTTGAGTGGCTTTTAGTATATTCACAAGGTTGTGCAACCATCACCACTATCTAATTTGAGAAAATTTTCTTTACTTTCTTTTTTTTTTTTTTTTTTTTTTTTTTATTAGTTTCTGCTTTATAACAAAGTGAATCAGTCATACATATACATCTGTTCCCACATGAGAAAATTTTCAATACTTCAAAAAGAAAAACAATACCCTACACCTGAAACTAACACAACATTGTAAATCAACTATACTCCAATAATTTTTTTTTAATTTTTAAAAATTTTTAAAAATTTGCTAATAAAAAAAAAATAGAAAGAAAAGCATACCCATTAGCAGTCGCTCTCCATGCCCCCAGGCAACCAGTAATCTCCTGTCTCTACATATTTGCCTCTTCTGGAGATTTCATATCAATGGAATCATATAATATGTGGCCTTTTGTGACTGCCTGCTTTCACTGAGCATGCTCTCAGCATTCATCCATATTGTAGAGTATATCAATATATTCCTTAAGGGGGCTGAATAATATTCCATTTTATGGTTATACTATATTTTGTTTATCCATTCATCAGTTGATGGACTTTGGGTTGTTTCCACATTTTGGCTATTATGAGTAATGATACATTCATGTACACACATTTTTGTGTGGATGTGCATCTTCATTTCTCTTGGGGAGATACCTAGAAGTGGAAATGCTAAGTCATATGGTAACTGTTTAACCTTTTTTAAAACATTTTTTTAACTGAAGTGAAATTCACATAACAGGAAATTAACCGGTTTAAAAGGAACAGTTTGGTGACATTACCTCTATATAATTCCAAAACACTTTCATCACCCCAGAAGAAAGCCTCATACCCATTAAGCAAATGCTCCTCATTCTCTCCTCCCAGCATCTCCTGGCAACCGTCAATATGCATTCCGTTTCTGTGGATTTAGCTATTCTAGATAATTCATATAAATAGAATCATATAATATGTAGTCTTTTGTGTCTGGCTTTCACTTAACGTAATGTTTTCAAGGTTCATTCACATTGTAGTATGTATCAGAACTTCCTTTTTGAGGCTGAATAATATTCCATTGTATGTATATACCACAATTTATTATCCATTCATCTGTTGATGGACATTTTTTATTTTCCACCTTTCGGCAATTGTGAATAGGGCTGCTCTGAAAATGTGTACATATCTCTGAGTACCTGTTTTTCAATTCTTTTGAGTATTCACCTAGGAGTAGAATTGCTGGGTCATATGGTAATGCTATCTTTATTTTATTTTATTTTTTATTTTTGGCCGCGTTGGTTCTTCGTTGCTGTGCACGGGCTTTCTCTACTTGTGGTGAGCAAGGGCTACTCTTCATTGCAGTGCATGGGCTTCTCATTGTGGTGGCTTCTCTTGTTGTGGAGCACGGACTCTAGGCGCGTGGTCTCAGTAGTTGTGGCTCACAGGCTCTAGAGCACAGGCTCAGTAGTTGTGGCACACAGGCTTAGTTGCTCCGCAGTATGGGGGATCCTCCCAGACCAGGGATTGAACCTGTGTCCCCTGCATTGGCAGGCGGATTCTTAACCACTGTGCCACCAGGGAAGTCCCTAGTAATGCTATCTTTAACTTTTTGAAGAACTGGCAAACTGTTTTCCACAACAGCTGTGCCATTTTATATTCCTGCCAGCAATGTAAGAGGGCTCCAATTTCTCCACATCACCAGCACTTATTTCCCTTTTTTTTAAAATAGCAATCCTAGTAGCTGTGAAGTGATATCTCATCATGGCTTGGATTTATACTTCCCTAATGACTAATGACGACCATCTTTACATGTGCTTGTTAGCCATCTGTATGTCATCTTTGGAGAAATGTCTATTCAAGTCCTTTACCCTTTTTTTTTTTTTTTTTTTTTTTTTTTTTGCGGTACGCGGGCCTCTCACTGTTGTGACCTCTCCCGTTGCGGAGCACAGGCTCCGGACGTGCAGGCTCAGTGGCCATGGCTCACGGGCCCAGCCACTCCACGGCATGTGGGATCCTCCCGGAGCGGGGCACGAGCCCGTGTCCCCTGCATCGGCAGGCAGACTCTCAACCACTGCACCACCAGGGAAGCCCTTTACCCATTTTTTAATTGGGTTTTTTGACTTTGGGTTCTTCAGTTGTAAGAGTTCTTTATACATTCTGGATACCAAGCCCATATCAGATATATAATTTGCAAATATTTTCTCCCAATCTGTGGGTTGTCTTTTTACTTTCTTGTTGGTATTCTTTTTTTTGGGGGGGGGTTGTGTGGTACGCGGGCCTCTCACTGCTGTGGCCTCTCCCGTTGCGGAGCACAGGCTCCGGACACGCAGGCTCAGTGGCCATGGCTCACAGGCCTAGCCGCTCCGTGGCATGTGGGATCTTCCTGGACCGGGGCACGAACCCGTGTCCCCTGCATCAGCAGGCGGACTCTCAACCACTGCGCCACCAGGGGAGCCCTCTTGTTGGTATTCTTTGAAGCACAAAAGGTTTTAATTTTGATGAAGTACAATTTAACCATTTTTCTTTTGTTATTCATACTTTTGGCATCACATCTGAGAATACATAAATCTGATAAATAAATCTGAAGTCATAGAGATTCACCCCTATGTTTCCAAGAGTTTATAGTTTTAGCTCTTACATTTAGGTTTTTGATCCAATTTGAGTTAATTTTTGTGTATGGCGTGAGATAAGGGTTTGGTTTCATTCTTTGGCCTGTGGCTATCCAGTGACCTAGCACCATTTGTTGAGAAGACCATTGAATGTTCTTGGAAGTCTTGTAAAAATATCAGTTGACCATAGACAGATGGGCTTGTTTCTGGACCTCAATTCTATTCCATTTATCTATATATCTATTTTTATGCCAGTACCACAAGGTCTTGATTACTGTTGTTTTGTAGAAAGTTTTGAAAACAGGAAGTGCGAGCCCTCCTATTGTTTTGGATATTCTGGATCTCCTGCAATTCCTTATGAATTCCTTATGAATGTTTGAGTCAGCTTGTCAATTTCTACAAATAAATCAGCTGGAATTTTGATAGAGATTGCATTGAATCTGTAGATCAACTTAGGGAGCACTGCCATCTAAATAATATTAATTAATATCATGAATTCCCTGGCAATCCAGTGGTTAAGACTCCACACTTTCACTGCTGAGGGTCTGGGTTCAATCCCTGGTCAGGGAATTAATACCCTGCAAGCCTCATGGCACGTGGCCAAAATAAATAAAGTAATTTTAAAAATTAATGTTAATCTTCTAATCAGTGAACACAGGATGTTTTTCCATTCATTTTAATCTTTAATTTCTTTTACAGTTATTCATGGTATTCATTTATAATCCTTTTTATCTTTATAAGATCATCAGTAATGTCCCCTCTTTTCTTTTTTTTTTCTTTTTCTTTTTTTGACCATGCCACACAGCTTGTGGGATCTTAGTTCCCCGATCAGGGACTGAACCCAGGCCCTGCAGTGAAAGTGCTGAGTTCTAACCACTGGACAGCCAGGGACTTCCCTATTCATTTCTGATTCTAGTAATTTGAGTCCTCTCTCTTTTGCTATTTATTTATTTAGTCAATCTAGCTAAAAGTTTACCAATTTTATTGATCTTTTCAAAGAACCAACTCTGGTTTCATTGATTTTTCTCTATTGTTTTTCTGTTCTCTCTTTCATTAATTTCCCCTCTAATCTTTATTATTCCCTTCCTTCTGCTTGCTTTAGGTTTAGTTGGAAAAGACACTTTTCCAGTGTGTTAAAGTAGAAAGTTAGGTGATTAATTTTAGATTTTTCTTTTTTTAATGTACAGATTTAAAGCTATAAATTTCCCACTAAGCACTGCTTTTGCTGCATCTCATAAGTTTTGGTATGTTGTGTCTTCATTTCATTCATCTCAAAGTATTTTCTAATTTTCCATTTGACTTCTTTGATTCATTGATTGTTTTAGAGTATGTTGTTTAATTTCCATATATTTACAAATTTTCCAGTTTTTCTTCTGTTATTGATTTCTAATTTCATTCCACTGTAGCTTTCTATCCTTTTAAATTTATTGAGGTTTGTTTTATGGTCTATCATTTGGTCCATTCTAGAGAATGTTCCATGTACACTTGAGAAGAATGTACATTCTCTTGTTGGGTGGAGGGTTCTAAGAGTGGGATGTGTCTCTTAGATCTGTTTGGTTTATAGTGTTGTTAGATTTTTCTATTTCTGTGTTGATCTTCTGCCTACTTATTCTATCCATTATTGAAAATGGGGTATTGAAGTCTCAAAAATTATTGAATTGTCCATCTCTCCCTACATTCCTGTCAGTTTTTCCTTCATTTATATTGGTGCTCCTTTACTAAGTGCATATATTTTATAATTGTTATATCTTCTTGATGGATTGACCCCTTTATCATTATAGAATGTTCCTCTTTATCTGTAGTAACATTTTTTTGTGTTAAAGTCTATTATGTCTGGTATTAGTATAGCCATTTCAGCTCTCTTGTGGTTGCTGTTTACATGATATATCTTTTTCAGCCTATTTATATCTTTGAATCTAAAGCATGTCTCCTGGGAATTCCCTGGTGGTCCAGTGGTTAGGACTCCTTGCTTCCACTGCAAGGGGCACAGGTTCAATCCCTGGTCGGGGAACTAAGATGGCACAGCCCTCCCCTAAAAAAAAGTGTGTCTCCTGTAGACAGTAACAGTTGGATCTTGTTTTTTTACCCAGTGTGACAAACTTTATCTTTTGCATTGTTTAATCCATTCACATTTACTGTTACTGTTGATAGAGTTGAATGTATGTTTGTATTTTACTTTTTTTCATTTATGTTGCTCTATTCCAACTTTACTGCTTTCTTTTGCATTAAGTGAATATTTTTCTAATGTAGCATTTTAACTTCTTTAATGATTTTTTTCACATTTTTGGAATTATTTCCCTAATGGCAGCTCTAGGGTTTACCATTCATGTCTTTTTTTTTTGTCTGTGCTGGGTCTTCATTGCTGCGCCTGGGCTTTCTCTAGTTTCAGCAAGCAGGGGCTACTTCACTGCCATGCTTCGGCTTCTCATTGTGGTGGCTTCTCTTGTTGTGGAGCACAGGCTCTAGAGTGCATGCCACAACTACTGAGCCCATGTGCCACAACTACTGACACCCACATGCCTAAAGCCCATGCTCTGCAACAAGAGAAGCCACTGCAATGAGAAGCCCACTCACCACAACAAAGAGTAGCCCCTGCTCACCACAACTAGAGAAAGCCCGCGCACAGCAACGAAGACCCAATGCAGCCAAAAATAAAATTAATTAATTAGGGCTTCCCTGGTGGCGCAGTGGTTGAGAGTCCGCCTGCCAATGCGGGGGACACGGGTTCGTGCCCTGGGCCGGGAAGATCCCACATGCCGTGGAGCGGCTAGGCCCATGAGCCATGGCCGCTGAGCCTGCACATCTGGAGCCTGTGCTCCACAACAGGAGAGGCCACAACAGTGACAGGCCCGCGTACCGCAAAAAAAAAAAAATTAATTAATTAATTAATTTTAAAAAAAGAAATATATCCTTTATTTAAAAAATTCAGCTTCAGATTTATACTAATTTATTTCCAGTGAGATATAAAATATTCCTATATACTTCTATTCCCTTTTGCCCCTTTTTGTGGTATTACTGTTACACATATTACATCTATAAATGTTACAAACTAATAATACATTATTATATTACTTTATATAATTTTATGACTTTTATAGGAGCTAAGAAAAGAAAGGAGAACAATTATATATTTATACCTTCTGTTATATTAACCTTTTTTATCATTTTTGATTCTCTTTATTTGTTCTGGTAGATCTGAGTTACCATCTGGAATCGTTTCCTTAGCCCAATACATCTTTGTTCCACCCACCTCCTTTGTGCTATTATTGGAAAATATATTACATTTCTATATGTTATAGGCCCAACAATACACTATAGACATATCATTTTCTACAGTTAATATATAAACTGGTTAAGAGAAGAAAGGAGAAGAAATATGCATTTATATTGTCTTTAATAATTATACAACTACTGTTGGTTTGTAACCTCAGGAGTTCCCCAGGTGAAATCTGAAATTGGCCCCCTTACATGGAGGGTAAGGAGATACTAATGAAAGAGGCAGACCACTCCAGATTTGTAGGTGGCAGTTTTAATAAGCAAGGGAACTTACATAGGAGGCTTGTCTTGGGTGGTTGCAAGCTAAGTAAATCTCTGCATCCACCCACCAGAATCTTAAAAGTTTACATAGAGGCCTTAACAGGGTTCAGTCACATATTCAGTCCAGGTGGTCTCAACAATTCAGCATTACTCTCTCAAGGCTACATTCTTGAAATGGCACCTAGTGTGGGAATGGTGGGTAGAATACATATTCCACTGACTCGGGTAGTGGGGGGATAAGGAGCCTCTAATTGCCTGGGTCCAGCTTTCGGGTCAACCAACAATCACATCTTGATGACCTCCTCCAACAATTACCTTTACCTTTGTTCTTTGGGTTTTTTTGTATGGATTTGAACTAATATCTGGGGTCACTTGATATCAGCCTAAAAAACTTCCTATTTCTTGTAAGGTAGGTCTACTAGCAATGAAGTCTCTCAGTTTTTATATACCTGGGAATGTCTTTATTTCACCTTCATTTTTGAAAGATAGCTTTGCTCAATACAGGATTCTTAGTTGACTGTCTTTTTTTTTCTTTGAGCCCTTTGAATATATTGTCCCACTTTCTTCTGGCCTCTATTGTTTCTGATAAAAAGTCAGCTTTTAATCCTATTGGGATTCCCTTGTAAATGATGAGTCATTTTGCTTTTGCTGCTTTTGAGATTTGTTCCTTGTCTTTATATTTCAGCATTTTTATTATGATGTGTCTGTTTATGGATCTTTTTGCATTTGTTTTACTTGGAGTCCATTGAGCTTCCTAGATGGGTAGATTGTTTTTCAATAAATTCAGGAAAGTTTCTAGCCATTATTTCTTCAAATATATTTTTCCCTCTTTTCTCCCACTCCTCTCTTTCTGGTACTTCTGCTACATATATGTTGGTGTGCATAATGGTGTTCCATATTTCTCTGAGGCTCTTCATTTTTCTTCATTCTTTTTTCTCTCTATTCTTTGGATTGCATAATCTCTATGGATATATCTTCAAGTTTATTCTTTCTTCTGCCAATTCAAATTTACTGTGGAGACCTGTTATATAGGCAGAATTGTTTCCCTCCCAAAAGTCGTATGTTGAAACCGCCAGTACCTCAGAATATGACTATATTGGGAGATAGTGCCTTTAAAGAGGTGACTAAGGGGGAGGAATAAATTGGGAGATTTACACAGTACTATATATAAAATAGATAACTAATAAGGACTTACTGTATAGCACAGGAAACTCTACTCAATACTCCATAATGACCAGGACTTCCCTGGTGGTCCAGTGGTTAAGACTCCATGCTCCCAATGCAGGGGGCTGGGGTTCAGTTCTTAGTCAGGGAACTAGATCCCACATGCCACAACTAAGACCCGGCACAGCCAAATAAATAAATAACTATTTAAAAAATACTCTGTAATGACCTATATGGGAAAAGAATCTAAAAAAGAATGGATATATGTATACATATAACTGATTCACTTTGCTGTACAGCAGAAACGAACACAACATTGTAAGTCAACTATATGCCAATAAAATTTTTTTAAAAATTGATTGGGAGTTTGGGATTGACCTATGCACACTGCTATATTTAAAATAGATAACCATGGAGGGCTTCCCTGGTGGCACAGTGGTTAAGAATCCACCTGCCAATACAGGAGACACAGGTTCAAGCCCTGGTCCAGGAAGATCCCACATGTCGTGGAGCAACTAGGCCCGTGCGCCACAACTACTGAGCCTGCGCTCTAGAGCCCGCGAGCCACAGCTGATGAAGCCCGTGTACCTAGAGCCCATGCTCTGCAACAAGAGAAGCCACTGCAATGAGAAGCCTGCGTACCGCAACGAAGAATAGCCCCTGCTCGCCGCAACTAGAGAAAGCCTGTGCATAGCAACAAAGACCCAATGCAACCAAAAATAAATAATAAATTAATAAATTATTTTTTAAAATAATAAAATAAAATAAAACATAACCAACAAGGACCTACTGTAAAAAAATTAAAAATTAAAACTCAGTGGGATGAATTGGGAGACTGGGATTGACATATATACACTAATATGTATAAAATAGATAACTAATAAGAACCTGCTGTATAAAAATAAAATAAAATAAAATTCAAAAAAGAATTAAAGGGCTTCCCTGGTGGCTCAGTGGTTGAGAGTCTGCCTGCCGATGCAGAGGACACGGGTTCGTGTCCTGGTCCAGGAGAATCCCACATGCCGCGGAGCGGCTGGGCCCATGAACCATGGCCGCTGAGCCTGCGCGTCAGAGCCTGTGCCACAACAGTGAGAGGCCCGCATACCGCAAAAAAAAAAAAAAAAAAAAGAATTAAAACTTTAAAAAAAAAGGTGACTGGGCTTTCCTGGTTGCACAGTGGTTGAGAGTCCGCCTGCTGATGCAGGGGACACGGGTTCGTGCCCCGGTCTGGGAAGATCCCACATGCCGCAGAGCGGCTAGGCCCGTGAGCCATGGCCACTGAGCCTGCGCGTCCGGAGCCTGTGCTCTGCAATGGGAGAGGCCACAACAGTGAGAGGCCCGCGTACCGCAAAAAAAAAAAAGGTGACTAAGTTAAAACAAGACTGTTAGGGTGGGCCTTAATCTAATCTGAGTGGTGTCCAAATATTTTTTCTTCCAGTATTATTGAGATATAAATGATATACAGCACTGTGTAAGTTTAAGGTATACAGCATAATGATGTGACTTACATACATCATGAAATGATTACCACAATAAGTTTAGTGAACATCCATCATCTCATATAGATACAAATTTAAAGAAATAGAAAAAAAATTTTTCCTTGTGATGAGAACTCTTAGGATTTACTCTCTTAACAACTTTCATATATAACACACAGCAGTGCTAATTATAGTTATCATGTTGTACATTACATCCCTAGTACTTATTTATCTTATAACTGGAAGTTTATACTGTAAACAGAGAATGTGGCCTGCCATTCCAGTTCTACAAGGATCAAGTCATTGGCCACTGCAGTCACTGACCTACAAGGACACCCTGAAAGGAATTCAGGATGAAGCATTGTGTGTTTTGGATATATGGGCCCCTGGATAGTTAAAATGCATATGTAAGGAAGAATTTCAATGACACCATATGCTCGCACCTTCCCATACTTAGAAAAGTACTAAAATCATTGACTGAGATATTTGATCCTCATGAACAGTAAACCTTTACCGAGATCTTGACTACACTATATATACTGGCTCTTCCCCTACCTCTTCGGAACTGTTTCTCAGAGCTATCTGAGGGGCTGTCTCCTGGGCTACAGTCCTCAGTAAGACATGGAATAGACTCAACTCACAGCTCTTACATTGTATGTGTTTTTTCCAGTAGCTTTAGACTACTTTCATCCAACTCCCCCTCCCCCCCAACTCTGATAACCACAAATCTGATCTCTTTTTCTATGAATTTGTTTGTTTTTAAAGTATAATTGACCTACAACACTACGTTAGTCGCTGGTATACAACATAGTGATTCAATATTTATATACATTTCAAAGTGATCACCATGATAAGTCTACTTACCATTGAGCAGTATCCTTATGAGAAGAGGAAATTTGGATACAAAAAGAAACATCAGGGGCACATGGACACACAGGAATGACCATGTGAGAACACAGTTAAAGATAGCCATCTGCAAGCCAAGGAGAGAGGCCTCAGAAATAACCAAACCTGGGGATTTCCCTGGTGGTCCAGTGGTTAAGACTCCATGCTCAGGGGGCCCAGGTTCGATCCCTAGTCAGGGAACTAGATCCCACATGCTGCAACTAAGAGCCTGCATGCCGCAACTAAGACCCAACACAGCTAGATAAATAAATGGAAGGAAGAAAGAAAGAAAGAACCAAACCTGCTGACACCTTGATCTTGGAATTCTAGCCTCCAGAACTGTGAGAAAATAAATACCTGCTGTTTACACCACCCAGTCTGTGGTATTTGTTATGGCAGCCCTAATAAGGTAATATAAGACTCTCTAGTGAGTTTTTCTTTTCAGTTACTGTATTTTTCAACTCCAGAATTTCCAGTTCTTTTTTATATATAATTTATATTTATTGAATTCTCTGTTTAATACAACATTGTCTCATACTTTATTTCTTTAATCATGGTTTCCTTTAGTTCTTTGAATGTATTTATAATGGCTACTCTGAAGTCTTTGTTAACTCTGACATCTGATTACTCTCACAGGAAGTTTTTGTTACCTGCTTCTCCCTACCACCCTATAGTGTATGGGTAATACTTTCCTGTTTCTTTGTATATCTCATATTTTCTTTGGAAACTGAATGTTTTAGGTAATATACTAACTCTGGGTGCAGGCCCCCCCAGCCACCACTCTGGACTTATTATTGTTACTTGCTTAGTGAATGGCTGGATCATTACTGAAGTCTATCCCTGCTATCCCCCCACCCCCCAGTGTTAATCTTCTGATGTTGGTCCTCAAGGGCTGTGGCCTTGGGTGAACCCATAGTCTCCCAAGATGACAGTGGTTTTGACAGGTTTTTCTTTGTCTCTTTTCCTGACAGTGCCCAGCTGTTAAACTCTGTGTGCAAAATGATTGCTCTATTGTCTTCAACAATACCCTGGGACATAAATTGCTCTACTGTCCAAATTACATTTTTCAGTATTTACCTTACTTCTCTGCAGCATACAAATTAGAGCTCCTTTGTTTTTTGTTTGTTTGTTTTTGTTTTTTGGCCATGCTTCATGTGGGATCTTAGATCCCTGACCAGGTATTGAAGCCACACCCCCTGCATTGGAAACGTGGAGTCTTAACCACTGGACAGCCAGGGAAGTCCCTAGAGCTCCTTTGGAGGAACAATTCCTGAGATCAATGTTTGAGAGTTGTCCTGAGCCTAGGAGGGCTCCTCCGATCCGTCTCCTTACCCAGTTCTCTCTTGTAGATGAGGTGGCCTACAGTTTAGCTTATAGATCTCCACTGAACCTACCAATCTCCTCCCAAAGGCCACTACCTCCACTGTTTTTGAGAATACCCTTAAGCTCGAACTTCCTATTCTGTGTTGCTGATGAAGTCAGTTCCTTTGGGAAAAGATTATGGATTGTTTTGTAACCTTCTCCCCCAAAGAAAAATCTCCAAGCCAAGACTATGGGATTGAGGGGTGAGGTTGCTTCTCTCTGAGAAACATCCCCACTTTAGGACTTAAGTGGTAGGTAGAGGTGGGGCAGTAGCCTCAGGTCTTAGCTTGCCTCTGCCAGTGTGGAACCACCATACCAGCCAGGGCAACGGTAATCAGGGTCCCAGTATTTTCAGCCCAACCATGCTCAAGGTAGAGCTTCTGTCCCACCAAAGGGGGCTGGGTGAAAGAAGGGACCCTGACCTTTCAGCCACATTACCCCAGAACTTAGCTTCAGCAACAGGTAGCCGGAGGCAGGATGAAAAATGGTGATGTTCTACCCCTTCTGGGAAGATAGTCCTCTATGGGAGCTGCATAGAGGGGGAGCCCTGTATTCTTGGCTGCACCCATCTGGAATGGAGCTTCCATCTCACTGAGCTGGGAAGGGGAGGGAGAGAACAGTCTTGGTTCAAATACCACAGGCTCTTGCTGTTCTTATGGAATCCTAGTAGATATTCTTGAATAGATATTTTCTTCATTTGGTGTATACTCTTAGGATTATTTCCAGAGACTGTAAATGGTTGTTGTTTTTAATAATCTTCACCAGTTTCACTGGGAAGTGGGTCCATGGAGCTCCTCATACTGTCTACAAGAATGCAATCTCTCCTCCCACTTCCTCTTTAGCTCACCAAAAAAGCCCTCTTTTGGCTTTACCATTTCTCAGGGACATTATTAATGCTGACCAATATCTTGTTTCCCTTCCTTATGGGGCATAGGGAGACTACACTTCCCAATACCCTTGTATTACACAGTGCCACATGACTAGATCTGACCAAGGAAATGTGAGCAGAAGCAATATGTGCACAAAGCCTCTATGTGATTCTCCAGTTTCTCTCTTCCTCTGCTCAAGTGAACTTGGAAGCCTCAGGTTGAGATGGTGAAGTTAACATATCAAAGCATATTCAATTGCTTAGTCAAGCCAGGGAAGGCAGCTGTTTTGAGGAGTTGTCTGGACCTGCTGCAGACTTTGGATGAAGGAGAAAGAGACTCTTATCTTACACCATTGAAATTTCTGGTATTGTCTGTAGTTGCAACATAGCCTAACCTATTCTGATAAATTCAGCACTCCAGGGAATTACCTGGAGGTCCAGGGGTTAAGACTCGGCTCTTTCACTCCCGTGGCCTGGGTTTGATCCCTGGTTGGGGGAACTAAGATCCCACAAGCCGTGTGGTGTGACCAAAAAAATAAATAAATAAAGAGCTTTAAAAAAAAATTCAGCACTCCACTGTAATGACTTTTGCTAAGGTCACCCAGCCTTAGCAAAAGGTTTATACCTTTCTAAGGTATGACCCAGTTCCAAATTACATTTTTTAGTGTTTACCTTACTTGACTTCTCTGCAGCATACTACTGCTACTATTTATTGAGACACACGTGACTAGCATTTTATAAACATTATCTAATGATAATAAAACAAAATCAAACTTGTCAGATTGTGGGTCCTAATTTTGGGGTGGTGGAAACTAAGTCACAGTGGCAGAGAAGTTAGCACCTGTTTCTAGAAAAATAGCCCATGGTTGAGACCGCTGATCTAGGTATACCAGACAGCCAGCATTTCCTAACATGACATGCTGTTTCATACCTCTGATAATTTGCATAAACTATTTCCTTTGCCTGGAATATCTTCCCCCTCCTCCTCTGCCTGACAACTTTTGTTAATGGTTCAAATACCTGCTTTAAAGCAATACTTCTTGGGTAAAGTCTTTGTTTCCCATGTTAATTTCATTTTTTTGTAGCTCCAGTGCCTAACACAGTCCCTGGCATAGAATAGGTGCTGAATGAAAAAAAGGTAAAAGAAAAAAATAGGTGCTGAATAAATGTTTGCTAAAAGGATTAATTATCATTATTAAGAGATTTTTATTGAGCTCCTTGTGAGCACTGAATTTCATAAAAGGTATAAAGCAGAATCCTAATTCTAGGGTGGTTTATAATTTAATGGGTGTGATAGAAACTGTTAATTATCCCCCATTATCCTTTCTCTCTTTTTGTCTTGAATAAAAGAAGCCCTGATGTCTGCCTAGTAAAAACATTTCCCAACTTCCCTTACTAAGTCCGAGCCAAGTGATGTAAGTGAAAGTGGTATGTGTCCTTTAAAAGAGGGGGGGCATGCTCTTTGTGCCTTCCTCCTTCCTTTTAGCTAGAATGCAGATGAAGTGGCTGGAGCTCAAGCAGCTATTTTGGTTTTTTTTTTTGTTTTGGGTTTTTGTTTGTTTGTTTTTTTGTTTTTTGTTTTTTGTTTTCAAGCAGCTATTTTGGACTATGAAGCAGAAGCCTCATGCTAAGGATGGTAGAGCAACAATAGAGAACAAGCCTGTGTCCCTCATGAACATCAAGCCACCATACCCACCTTGGACTTCATGCCTTCTGACTTCATTTATAGCAGAAAGAAATAAACTTTTATCTTGTTTAAAACAGTGTTAAACTTAATCCTAAATAATTGAGTTGGGAATACCAAAAGCAGACAAGACTGGATTGAAGCAGAAGAGCGAAACAGAATCCCAGGAGGCATGAGATAGTTTGCACAAGAGTAAACAAATGCAAAAGTGGGTGCAACATCAAGGATGCATCAGGCCTAGAGATGCTTGGGAGTAGGGTTTAAATTTTTCACACCTGCAAAATGCAGGGTCCCTCAAACTGAGAAACAAACAATAGTAACAACAAAAACAACAGTAAAACAGATCTGAACTGGTGGGAATCAAGGGACCCAGTAAAGGCAAACACAAACTTTCTCTGTAAGGACATTGTCATACCCAGGTACATGGGACTTCTACAGAGAGCAAGCCCAATGAAGATGGGTTTACAGCTAAGATTACAGACCACATCAGGAAATTAACTGCCTTGAGGGAGGAGTCAGAAGAGGCAACAAATGGGATAATTTACATCTAAGGAACTAGAGATAATAGAGCAATCCAAAAGAGCTTTTGGAAAAAGGAAGGAATAAGAACCATAAAACAAACATGTTAAAGCATTAAAAAAGATGGATTTGAAAAATATACAAACAGAAATTTTATCAGCATATCTGTTTTCTACCCACTAGATGCCAATAGCACTCTCCTGGTTGTAACAACTAAAAAAAGTCATTAAATTTTGAACAAAGTTTAAAAATTACGGACTAGACACAGTCAAGGAAAGAATCACTGAATTGGAATATATATCTGAAGAAATGACCTGGAACCCAACACAGTAAAACAATGAAAAGGAAAACCTGGTTACATGGTAGGGGGAATGAGACATTCTAACACACATCTAATAGGGAATCAAGAAGGAGAGAATGGGAAACAGACAATATTTGAAGAGATAACAATTGAGAAATTTTTAGAAATAAAGTAAATCTTCAAGCTAAAGGAGCAACCCTAAGTACTTAGCAAGATAATTTATAACAAATCCACATCTGACATGTTGTAGTAAAATTGCAGAGCATCAAAAACAGAGAGAAAATCTTAAAAGATAAGAGAGGTAGAGTACCCAAAAAGTAACAAAAGAAGAATAACTACAGACTTCTCAAAAAAAAAAGATACCAAAGGTGATAGAATAAGGTGATAAAATAATATCTTCAAAGTGCTGAAGAAAATAAGTCAATCAGGAATTCTATATTCATTCAACAAACTCAGCAAGTGCAACGAATTTATTTTTTTAAAACTCTGCACCTTCTGCTTGCCAGGTATTTTTCTAAACGCTTGGGATACATAGTGAATGAAATAGACAGAAATCCATGCCCTCATGGAATTGACATTCTAGTGGGGAGAGACAGGAAATAAACAATAAACAAATAGGTGAATTATGTAATAGGTAAAAACAAGTAAGGGAATTGATCCTGCCTGGGGCAGGAAATGGTTTGAAAGTTATTAAAGGTTTGTCAGGGTCACCTCATTAAGAATGTGACATTGGAGCAAAGGTGAGGTACTTGGTTAAATGTATCCAGCTAAATTTTCATTTGAGAATGAAAGAGAAATGAAAGCATTTTTAGATATATAAAGCTTGTGGGCATTTACTATTTATTCGCAGACCCTCACTGACATAACTATTAAAATGAAGATTTTTGCAAGAAGGAAATTGAACCCAAAAAGGAGAACAAAGCAAAAAGAAATGGTGAGTAAAGACTTTGTAAAATCTAAATATGTACTAACTGTTAATATAAAAAGGGGAGGTTAAAAAAATGAAACCCAAATACCTTACAACCATAACAGAAAAGTGGATGGTGTGATTGGAAGGACTGGAGTTAAAGCACTAGAAACTCCATCTATCAACTCTAAACTCATTAAAAATTAAACAAAGCGAAAGAGAGGCATGGACATATATACACTACCAAACGTAAGGTAGATAGATAGTGGGAAGCAGCCACAGAGCACAGGGAGATCAGCTCGGTGGTTTGTGACCACCTAGAGGGGTGGGATGGGGAGGGTGGGAGGGAGGGAGATGCATGAGGGAAGGGATGCGGGAACAGATGTATATGTATGACTGATTCACTTTGTTATAAAGCAGAAACTAATAAAAAAAATTAAACATGCATGTTGAAATTTTAAATCAATACTAAAAAGATAGCAAAAACATACATCTAAAAACTAAAAACACAACCCTAAATAGCCAACGAGTTAATGAGAATATCCTAATGAAAATCATGAAAAAGTTAAAACTGAATAACAATAAAATATATATAAAAAACATGGGAGAGGCATCTAAAATGGAATCATGAAGAAAATTTAGTGTTAAGTGCACCTCTAAAAATATTCCAAATTAATGCATAAAGCATTCAATTCATGAAGCTAGAGAAAGAGCAGAACATCCCTAAGAAAGAGGGAAAAAATAATAATAAAGAGCAAAATTAATAAAACAAACACCCCAAAAAAGTGGAGATCATCAACAAAACCAAAAGCTGGTTCTTTGAAAAGACTAACATAACAGATATACCTCTATCAAGATTGACCTACTGGGACTTCCCTGGTGGTCCAGTAGTTAAGAATCCGCCTCCCAATGCAGGGGACGCAGGTTTGATCCCTGGTCTGGGAACTAAGATCCCACATGCCACGGGGCAACTAAGCCCACGTGCTGCAACTACCAAGCCCGCATGCCACAACTAGAGAGAAGCCCGTGCACCGCAACAAAAGAACCCGAGTGCCGCAACTAAGACCCAACTCAGCCAAAAATAAATTTTAAAAAACAAATAAATATAATTTTAAAAAGATTGACCTATTAAAAAGATTAAAGGTATACATAAATAATATTGAAAAAAAGATATAACTACAGATCTGATTTAAATTTAAAACCATATAGAACACTTTGGAAACATGTTTTCATCTCCACAACACTCTGAAATCCCACTAAAATGATAATGGATAAAAGATATGGACCCACAAGGACATAAAACTTGCTTAGCTGAATGGAGGAATTATGAGACTAAGTACAAGAATGGGGAAAGCCAACAGGAAATAAGCCAGTTTGTGCTGCAGAAACCCAGAAAAGTTCAGGAACTGAAGGCATCAGCATAAACAGTATTTCATGTTACATGCAACAACTGTAATGTGCTAGGAAAAGATCTATGATTTCTATCAGTCAAACTCACAAGTACTGCTAATATTGCTATGGTTTGTTGTCTACATTCATAATTGAAGGAAATGCTAAATTTCATTTAATGGTTAGTGAAAATAAAGATGGGATTTTTTTCCATCCAATTTCACAAATTCACCATATGCACAACCTCTGACCCAGCAATTCCACTCTTAGGCATACACTCAACAGAAATCCTTGTGTGAAGAATCATGTACAAAAATGTACATAATAGGGGCTTCCCTGGTGGTGCAGTGGTTGAGAGTCCGCCTGCCAATGAAGGGGACACGGGTTCGTGCCCCGGTCCGGGAGGATCCCACATGCTGCGGAGCAGCTGGGCCCGTGAGCCATGGCCGCTGAGCCTGCGCATCCGGAGCCTGTGCTCCGCAACGGGAGAGGCCACAACAGTGAGAGGCCTGCATACCGCAAAAAAAAAAAAAAGTACATAATAGCCAAAAATTGGAAACAACCCAAATAGTCAAAAACAGAATGACATCCAGTAGACAGGGGAATCCAAGAAAGGCAAAGTGAAGTCCCAGGAAACCATCTGTGTAGCAGGCCTAAAGATCAATCAATCCTTACAGGAGTAGAAGGGTAGATGACAGGGGGAAATATGTCTCCAAATAGAAAACAAAAACAAAAACTAGTAGATTACCTGATTTGTTTGACCTTATGGAATATGGCTTTACATCTCTGGAGGGGTTTGGCCGAAAAATTAGTAATAGGTAATACAAGGAAACAAATCAGTCAACCTAACTAAATAACCAAAATAAGAATTCCCTGGCAGTCCAGTGGTTGGGATTCCGCGCTTTCACTGCTGAAGGTGCGGGTTCAATCCCTGGTCGGGGAGCTAGGATCCCACAAGCCGCAGAGCATGGCCAAAAAAATAAAATAAAATAACCAAAGTAATTAATAACTCCAGGAAAAACAAAATGTCATATATGAAAGGAAGCATAATAATGGTATATTATATGTCTCAGCTAGGAACAACATTTACATAGTCATAATAATGTTAACACCGACTTAGGATTAAATGAAAGAAATAAAACTAAATGGGATAAGGGGAAGTATATGCAAGAACAAGATGTGGCATTGTGAATAAATCCTATTAGAAGCACTACTGTTATTTACTTGTGGTTTATCAGTCTGCCATGACTTGAGTGATTAATAACATATACAATTTGTGAGCTGGAACTATTTTCTACAATAGACATATTTATGACATCATGAAATTCTCCAAAACATGTTTTACAAGCTATTGGAGCTAATACATGCCTAACACAGGGTGGGTAAAGACAGGTTCTTTAGCAAAATATTATGAGACCTTAAGTCCTTATACTAAATGTCAGGGAGGCACGATAGAAAGGACCCCTATGGCTTATGACAAAGAGAAAAGCATAGTCAAATTTACTCTTACTTGGAAATTTGCCTTCAAGATGGTTAAGGTTTCTTATTTAGCTAACAAGGTCTTAAATATTCTCCAGCTTTTTTTTTTAATTAGTACAGAGGAAAGTAATCTATAACAAAGTACATATTAAAAAAATAAAAAATTACTAACAACAACAACAAAAAAAACAAAGCACATAAATGAACAGAAAATCTGAGGTCCAAAAAACTGTTTTTTCTCCATCCAATATTCCATGTCTATTTTTCTCTTTTAATTGAGAGTGGACAGAAGAGACAAATAATTGTATTGTACATTTTCCCTCTCAGATACTTTCTGACTCTACGTGTGTGCCCACACATGCGTGTTTGTGGGTGGCAGTGGCTATAAGAGAACTCAACACTCATCTTCAATAAAATTCAATAGATAATTCCTTCCTTAGTTTCTATGTGAAATAGGGGAAGAATTTGGGGAATTAATTAGGCAAGCAATCTTCTGTTTTAATATTTAGGAAAAGAAATCCAAATAACTTTTTAAAATTGTGGCAGAAACTAATCTAAAATTATTTATCTTAACATCATCAAGATAAATCTTTTTTTTTTTTTTTTTTTTTTTGGCCATGCTGCACAGCTTTTGAGGTCTCAGTTCCCTGACCAGGGACTGAACCCAGGCCACGGCAGTGAAAGCCTGGAATCCTAACCACTAGGCCACCACGGAACTCCCAAAATAAATCTTTTCTATTTTGAATACCCTGTTCTTAGCTGGTGACTCTAGATGGTATCATTTTTTTTTAGGGAAGAAGTGGATTTATTTAGAGAGAAACACATTCTATAGACAGAATGTGGTTCGTCTCAAAAGGCAAGAATGACCCTGGGAGAAACACTCCACAGAGTGTGGGCCATTTTAGAAGACGAGAGGCCAGTGATTTCATTTTAAACTCACTATTATTCATTACTCATATGATTATCTGAACCACAGTTTAAAGTATTTGAAACAACCAAAACGCAAAGGATTTCTAACGTCTATAAAGAGAAAACATGAACTACTGAAACCAAGCCGAACCTTGAGGGGCCTTACCTGGGACAGACCTCTCCCTGTCCCTGGCATCTGTTTGCAGAAAAGCTTTAGCCTCCTAGGCCTTCCCTAGGGTAAATTTAATCAGAAAAGTGAGAAAATGCAGAAACAAAGGAAAGCAGTCAAGCAAGACAAAATAATAATAGTTTATCCATAAAACAAAGTCAAGGACCTTTAGTTTCTCCTCAAGGGCTAGAGATAATATCCTGAGCTACATCCTTGAGTTGTTTTGCAGATACTAAAACCGCCACCAATTGGAAAAAGTTAACTGCATGCTGACCACCAGCACTGAGACCCCAGACTGGCTGGAACCAGCAGGTTGATGATTGAGATTCCCAAAACATCACTCTGTTACCTCACCATCAACCAATCAGAGAATTGTGCATGAGCTGATCACACTCCCTCACACTGTCTTTAAAATTCCCTGTGCTTCCCTGGTGGCGTAGTGGGTGAGAGTCCGTCTGCCGATGCAGGGGACGCGGGTTCGTGCCCCGGTCCGGGAGGATCCCACATGCCGCGGAGTGGCTGGGCCCGTGAACCATGGCCGCTGAGCCTGCGCGTCCAGAGCCTGTGCTCCGCAACGGGAGAGGCCACAACAGTGAGAGGCCCGCGTACCGCAAAAAAAAAAAAAAACCTTCCCTGAAAGCCATCAGGGAGTTTGGGTCTTATAAGCATGAGCTGGCTATTCTCCTTGCTTGACCCTATGTTGGGTACCTTATAATAAACACTGTACTTTCCTTCACCACAATCCAGTGTCAGTAGATTGGCTTGACTGCATAGGGTGAGTGGACCCAAGTTTGGTTCAGTAACACTATGAGATCTTTTAACATTAGAAGCTTTCTTTTGTCTTTGGAACATTGCCCTACTTGAAATTAGGAAAGTATTAATTTTGAACCATTTTCCCCCTTAGCCTTAGAAGTTTCTGCTTAGTAGCTGTTTACCATACATAAAGAAGAAACACTTCCGGTCATAACTTTTTTGTTTTCTTATATATTCGTCTTTGATGTCTTTTTCCCCTTTGGGGTTTTTTATAGCTCCAAATCCCTCAAACCTGAATTTCTATAAGTTAATTATTTCCCTTTCTTTACTTCTTATATCTTCTTCCTTTACTTCTTCCTTTACTTCTATATCTATAGAATGTGTTACTGTACTTGTTTAATATTTGACAAAATCTCTTCATATTTTTATAATATAAACATCGTTTTATTAACATTAGTGTTGCATCTGAGAATTTACCAGTATTTTTAAGATAAAAGGTAACTAATTTTTTCTAGGTTTGTTTTTTTTAAAACTAGCAGCCTTGGAGATGTAATTTGGGTTCATGAATCAGCTGTATTACTTACTAACCATGTAATTTTGGATTTGAGCCACCAAAATATGTCTTAATTTCACCCACTGCAAAATAGTGAAAGCAATAGCAGCCACCTCATAGGGCTGGTGTGAGGGCTAAACAAGTTATTACACCTAATGTGCCCAGAACAGGGTAAAATTGAGCTTTTTTCATGATTGTTTCTGTTGTTGTGAGTCCGTAAATCTTTTGTCTAAACATAATCTCACTCTCAGTACATAGGCTCTTTCTAAGTCCATATTAGAAAATATGATTAACTTGTAATTTTTGTTTGACTTTTATACCCTGTAAATTTATTCCCCTGAGAAAATTATACATTTTCAGGATTTTAAACCTTATTTTATTTACTTACAAGTTTACATAAGTGTGGTATTCTCACTCAGAATCTAATGTCACTCCTCCAAGCCTCAGCCACCAATTTTAAACTGAAAAAAAATTTTTTAATTGAGAAATTCACCTTTGTTTCCCATGAAACTGAATTGCTTGTGTCATATCTCCCATTACCTCTTGTTTTATGTCATCAGTACACATGGGTTATAGCTGGTTAACATCTTTTGTTATAATCCTTGACCAATGGGAAGGTACTTTAAATAATTATACTATGTAATCCTTCTTTTTACATTGGAGTCCGAAGTTCTCAAACATATCTTTAACTTGGCTAATATATAAAATAAACTATTATCCTTTCCTTTACAGATAACTTTAGAATCAGCAGGCACTTATGTGGATTTTTTTTTTTTTGTACTTTACAAATTATCCAACTCCTTTTCTCATCGTCTGCTTGGGATTTGGGTAGTTTCAGAGCTGCTCTGGATCAAGAATTAATTAAAAACAACAACAAACACAACAGCATTTAAATGAAAGGCACTTTGATCTTGAAATTGGGTGTTAGTGTTATATTGCCCATTATGCTGGGTGGAGCTGAACATCAGGCAGTCCCACGTGATTCCCACAAGGAATTTTATTTGTGAAAGGAAATAATACAAAAGGGGCAATGCAACTTATAAAAAGCAATCTGCTCAATGAAGGCCAGGGAAGAATTTTTAAAGTAAGGGGTTTTCTCTGTATATGTGTAAACATTTTCTTTCTGCTTTTCTATGGTGGAGTCCCAACCATGATATTGGCAACTTGGGAAGCGGGAAGAAGGATCTTGGAGTGTACAATCAAATGCTGAGAATCAATGATGTAAGGAACTTTGAGGAGAGTTTCTCTCTCTCTCTCTCTCTCTCTCTCTCTCTCCCCCTCCCTCTCTCTCTCTCTCCCCGTCTCTCTCTCCCCCTCTCTCTCTCTCTCTCTCCCCGTCTCTCCTTTACTCGCCCCCTCAACTGGTGAAAAGGAGCCGTAACACCTCCACACCTTGGTTTTGTTTTTTTAATTTTGCTTTGGAATAAATAATATATTAACATGGTGCAATAACCAAAAGGTTAAAAAGGCATACGGTAAAAAATAAACATATGAAAATGTGCTCTACTGCACTAATCATCAGAAAAATGCAAAGTAAAACTACAGTGAGCAACCACTACACACCCACCAGAGATTAGCAAGTGTTGGGAAGGGTGTGAAGCAATTGGGACTCTCACACACTGTTGGTAAAAGTGTAAATTGGTACAACCTCTTGGAAAACTCTTTGGCAGTGTCTAATAAAGTGGAGCATATGCTTACTCTGGGATCCAGCAATTCCACTCCTAGGTATGTATCCAACATAAATGCATATATATGATCACCAAACAACACGTACTAGAATGTTCAGAGCAGCACCCCAAATATTGGAATGGATAAATAAACTGTGGTAGATTCATTCAATGGAATATTATACAGCAATGAGAATGAAAAATTCAAAGCTACATACGACAACATAAATGAATCTCATAGTCATAAAAGTTGAGAGAGGGAGTTCCCTGGTGGTCTAGTGGTTAGGGTTCTGGGCTTTCACTGCCGTGCCCCGGGTTCAATCCCTGGTCAGAAAACTGAGATCCCACAAGCTGCGTGGTGCAGCCTAAATAAATAAATAAATAAAAGTTGAGAGAAAGAAGCTCGACATAAAAGAATACATGCTGTGTGATTCGATTTACATAAAGTTTAAAACAAGCAAAACTAATCAATGGTGTTAGAAGTTAGGATGGTGGTATTCTTGGTGGGGGAAGTGACTGAGCAGGAACACCAACAGAGCATCCAGAATGCTGGCAATGTTCTACTTCTTGATCTCAGTGCTGGTTACATGAGTGTATTCACTCTGAAAATTCATCAAGCTATATGTTTATTATTTGTGCACTTATCTGTATGTGTTGTACTTTAAAATTTTAATTAAAAAGAAACTTCACAGGGCTTCCCTGGTGGCGCGGTGGTTAAGAATCCGCCTCCCAACGCAGCGGACATGGGTTCGAGCCCTGGTCCGGGAAGATCCCACATGCTGCAGAGTAACTAAGCCCGTGTGCCACAACTACTGAGCCCGCGTGCCACAACTACTGAAGCCCATGCACCTTGAGCCCGTGCTCTGCAACAAGAGAAGCCAACCCAATGAGAAGCCCGCGCACTGCAAGGAAGAGTAGCCCCTGCTTGCTGCAACTAAAGAAAGCCCACGCGCAGCAACTAAGACCCAACGCAGCCAAAAATAAATAAATAAATAAATGAAAATGAAATTCCCTTTAAAAAAAAAAGAAACTTTACAGTGTGTGGTAGGCAAAATAATGCCCCCTTAAATTGTCTACACCCTAATCCTCAGAACCTGTGACTATGTTACATTATATGGCAATGGGAATTAAGGTTGCTAATCAGCTGACTTTAACATAGGGAGAGTATCCTGGATTATCCAGGTGGGCACAATGTAGTCACAGGGGTCCTTAAAAGTGGGAGGGGGAAGCAGAAGAGAGAGTGAAAGAGACATAGATGAAGCATGGTAAGAGAGAGATGCTATTTTTATATATTTATTTATTTATTTATTTATTTATTTGGCTATGCCGGGTCTTAGTTGCAGCATGCGGGATCTTTAGTTGCTGCATGTGGGATCTAATTCCCTGACCAGGGATCGAACCGAGGCCCCCTACATTGGGAGCACGGAGTCTTAGCCACTGGACCACCAGGGAAGTCCCGAGAGATGCTATATTATTGGCTTTGAAGATGGAGGGAAGGGCCACAAGCTGAGGAATATGAGCAACCTCAAGAATCTGGAAAAGACAAGGAACTAGATTCTCTCCTAGAGCCTCCAGGAAGCAACTCAGTCCTGCCATCACCTCAGTTTTAGTTCAGTGAGACCTCTGTTGGACTTTTAACCTACAGAACTGTAAGATAATAAATTTGTGTTATTTTAACCCCCAAAATTTGTGGCAATTTGTTGCGGCAGTAATAGGAAACTAAAACAGGTGGTGTGGGGAGAGATCAGGTGTTCAATTTTGGACATGTTCAGAGAATCTGAATGTGTTAGACATCTAAGTGGAGATGTCAAAGTAGGCAGTTGGATATATGTCTGGAATTCAGAGGAGATGTATGGACTGGTGATATAAATTTTAGAGTTGTCAGCGAAAAGAGAAAATCCACAAGAACAGATGAGACTAACAGAGGAGTGAGCGTAGATAGAAAAGGGGTCTAAGGACTGAGCCCTGGAACACCCAACTCTGACGACTGAAATACAGCAGTTGTTTACAGCTAGCAAGCACTCCAAAACAGGCATACACCAAGATGTAAATGCAAAGCTAAGTAGGAGTTCAGAGGCAGATACTTAAGCTAGGCTTGTACGAGTGGGCAGGTGGTGGAGGCAAGAGTGAGTAACAGATCCCAAATACAGGGAAATAGCCTTGGCAACAGGAATTAGGAACACAAGCATATGCTTGGCAACAGAAGTGAGAAAATTTAAGAATGGAGTCTGGATAATGTATTCTAGATGTCAGCAAAAATGGGTCCTTGGCCCTGAGCCAGCTTTCTGCCTTGGGTTTCTATTGCATCCTTAACTTGGTTCCTGCCTGCTGTGGGTGTCTGTGTCTCTCTCTGGCTTATCATTTGCCCTTCTCTGCCATTTCACCTCATTTTTCCTTAATTGCACATAATAGAGATATAATATGTTCAATTGATACCAACACTTTTTTTCACATTTTAACACCTCTGAAATCAAGATACATCTTAAAATTTATAGTGTGTCATAGTTCAATTGGCAGCATTTTTTTCTTTCTTTGTATATAAAATAATGGTTTTAGATTCGATGGTATCTTAAATTTGATGAAATACAAACGCTCTATCATTTAGAGCAATATTTTTCTTTTTATTGAGATATAGGCTTGGGTTGGGAAATATCTCTGCAAGTTATGCCTCACCAGGGAAATGTCAATTCTAATCACCCTGGAACAGCTTTTGGAGCTTTTTCTTTTTCTTGAAGCTGCTGCTCTTGCTGGCAGCAGCCTCTTCAGGTCCACTGCTGAGTGGCTCCTCCTTGGAAGAGAATTTCCTCTTTTTCTTTTTCTTTTCTTTTACATTTTCAGTACATTAAATTTACTCATAAAAACATTCTAAAATGTACAATTTTTCCTTTTTAACAAAGTATAATAAAACATTAAAAAAGCCCAAACAGGGGCTTCCCTGGTGGCGCAGTGGTTGAGAGTCCGCCTGCCGATACAGGGGATGCGGGTTCGTGCCCCGGTCTGGGAAGATCCCACATGCCGCGGAGCGGCTGGGTCCGTGCGCCATGGCCGCTGAGCCTGCGCATCCAGGAGCCTGTGCTCCGCAATGGGAGAGGCCACAGCAGTGAGAAGCCCGCGTAACGCAAAAAAAAAAAAAAAAAAAAAAAAAAAAACCCAAACAGAATACTTGACATTTACAAGAGAATTTCCTCTTTTTCTTGGGGACACTCTTGTTTCCTGCCTCTTTAGGGTCACCAATTGGTTCCTTTTTGGGGAAATATCTCCCTCTTGTAAAGACTTCCACTGCCAGCTGTCTCTTCAAGATCACTACTAACCAGCTCCTCCACGGAAAAAGATTTTTCTTGGGTTTGGAGAAGGAGACAGATTCCATTCCATTCTCCTGAGGATCCCCCTGGGGCTTTTGCTGAGCAATATTTTTCAAATTTTGCATTTCTTTTAATCTGAGGGGCTGAATTTCAATAAAATATAATTTACATAAAATAATATTTGCCAATTTTAAGTGTACAATTCAATGAGTTTACACAAATGTCTGCAGTCACGCAACCACCACCACAATCATGATAAAGAGAATTTTATATAATTCCACAAAGTTCCCTGGACCCCTTCTGCAGTCAGTCCCTTCTCCCCACCCCTGGCCCCCCCTGGCAATCATTGATCTGCTTTCTCTCACTATAGTTTTACCTTTTCTGTAATTTCATATCAATGAGATCATACAGCATGTATTCTCTTTGTATCCTGATTCTTTCACCCAGCATAATCGTTTTGAGATTCACTCATGTGGATGGACGTATAGGTTCATTTTTATTGCTGAGTAGTATTTCGATCTATGGATGTGCCACATTTTGTTTATGCATTAGCCGGTTGACAGATATTTGGGTTGTTTCCAGTTTGGGGCTATTATAAATAATGCATAATTAGCCTTTTTAAAAGCAGGAAGGAGGGCAATCCCCTCTAAAGCAAATTGGGTTTTATTTTCTCCTCCCTGCGGGGCATCAGTACCATGATAGGTTCCTTTTACTTTTAAAAACGGTGATGAAAACAAACCTCATACATTTTGGTTATAATGATCCTTTAATGTCAGTGTTCTCTGCGTGTTTATTAAGTGTCTGAATCCTAATCAATATAAGGAAAAAAAAAAACTCTAAAGCCTCTGAAAGGACACTTCACAACCAATGATAGAAAATATAAGTCGTTCCCCTAGTGAGGTAAACTTTGGATAACATCAGGTTTATCTGAGGAAAACAAAGCCCGCAGAAAGTATCTTTAGATCTGAAAAACACTACACTTTCAAGATTAAGGATTCCATTTACTTACAAATAGGAACCCTGAAACACCTATGACTCCAGGCCTCCCGGCCAGAAGCGGGTAAATGCTTTTTTATTTATTTATTTATTTATTTTTGGCTGCGTTGGGTCTTCGTTGCTGCCCGCGGGCTTTCTCTAGTTGCAGCGAGTGGGGGCTGCTCTTCGTTGCGATGCGCGGACTTTTCATTGCGGTGGCTTCTCTTGTTGCGGAGCACGGGCTCTAGGTGCGCGGGCTTCAATAGTTGTGGCGCGTGGGCTCAGTACTTTTGGCTTGTGGGCTCTAGAGCGCAGGCTCAGTAGTTATGGCACACTGGTTTAGCTGCTCCGCGGCATGTGGGATCTTCCCAGATCAGGGCTCGAACCTGTGTGTCCTGTATTGGCAGGCGGATTCTTAACCACTGCGCCACCAGGGAAGCCCGAGTAAGTGCTTTATATGCCGGGATTTGTAGTCCGTGAAATACTCGTCTCAGCCAAGATGGCAGAGTTGCTAATGATGTGCCCCGAGGGAGTCTGGGTCGCAAGGGGATTGGGCGGTGCGGGGCTTCCGTGGGCGGGAAGCTAAGACCAGGTGTTACAACCATTCCGCTGAAAGAACCCGGACGTCCTGAAGTCTCGCGAGATCCTGGCGGGGCCCAGCGGAAAGCAGGGCTCAGCTTATCACTAGGGGCGTCTGTTGGGGGCGGAGCTCTGTCCGGAGTGGACCGGGAGTCTTTAGGTGCCGGCGTAGTGGTGTTTAGGCCGAGCTACCGCGGTGAGGAGCGAAACCGTGGCCATGAAGGAGGAGAAGGAGCATAGGCCTAAGGAGAAGCGAGTAACCCTCTTGACTCCCCCGGGAGCCACAGGCAGCGTCTGTGGGGCTTCGGGGGACAGCATCAAAGCGGAAGATAAGCAGGATCGGAACAAGGAGAAGAAAGAGGCGTTGAGCAAGGTGTCTGGCCGGCTGTCGGCCCAGGAGAGGGCGGGACGGTTCCGCCACCGGTGGAGGATGGTTGGGAAGGGGCTGCCCTCTTCCTCTCCCAGTCTCTTCCTCTGTTTCTTCACCTGAGTGAAAATCGCATCACCCGGTCTCATCCACTCGCCAGAAATGGGGGAGCCCCTCCCCGCCGAGCCCCGGGATGGGAGTGAGGGAGGGCGGGGGAATTACCGGACAAGAAGGATTTAGGTCAGAGCTGTGAGATTATAATGGGAGGGGGAGCGATAGTGAAAAGAATGAGGAATTGGAGGGGAATTATTGAATAGTGAAGAGGCCATCAAGGGTGGGAGTAGTTTGTGGTAGGAATATTAATAGAGGCTAGTTGAGGGAGTGGGTGGGTGGGGGATATTATGGTCTGGGGGCCAGATCGGTGCATCCTTATTTGGGGAGCAAGGAGGGAATTTGTGGTATTCCTTAGAATTTTGAATTCTTTATGCTGATTGAGTAAGGATTTTATTTTAGGATGTGTTGGATGTGGTAGGGAAATATTAATAAATCAAGAATTCATGGCACCCACAAAAGACCAGGGTTGGTTTACTAATTTCTTACCACTACTGCAAATAGGTGATAGAAAATGAGGCGAAGACCTAGTAAACTGTGGGGCTTCGGGTTAAGAGATTTTCCTTGCTCCAGGCAGTTCTCTTTTCTGAGAGTTGTTTTTTTTTAAACTACGTTACTATTATGTTTGACTAATCATTCTGAGCTTTCTGAACATTCTCTTGGGTTTTTATAAGTGATCTCATCTTTTAAAGGCCAACTTTCTTCAGGGACAGTGATTCGGGTTTGACAGAAAATTGATTTGTACTAATTTTATTTTCCTTATTCATTTCTTAAGGTGGTAATACGGAGATTACCTCCCACTTTGACCAAGGAGCAGCTTCAGGAACATCTTCAGCCTATGCCTGAGCATGATTATTTTGAGTTCTTTTCTAATGATACTAGGTAAAATAAATAAATAAAAGAGGGAGGGGGTAAATGAAAAAGGTTTCTTCCATTCTTTTTTATCCTACTAATGTTTTCCATTTGATTTTTGAGCCTATCCTTTTAATATATGCATACTTGTAATTCAGTCAGACACCTGCAAGCACATTGACATAATTGCTTTCCTCCCTGCAGCCTGTATCCTCATATGTATGCCAGAGCATACATCAACTTTAAAAACCAGGAGGACATTATTTTGTTCAGGGATCGTTTCGATGGTTATGTATTCCTTGACAATAAAGGTAAGTCCTTTTAACTGAGGGGGGTGGTTTCTTTGTCATTTGTATGTTTAAGACAATGTGTGTATCACAGTGTTTTCTCGATGCCTTCATGGCACTTCTAAAATCCTGGGTGATAAGATGAGAAACATTTAAAGAGTTTTACACATTTGATAAGCTTATGACAGCCTTATAAATAGATAATATGACTTTTTTACAGTCCTCAGGTATTTGTATTAACCTGTAGTTTGTAGTTTCTGTAGTTTGATCAACTGAATGAAATTGCCACAGTTTTCTCCTCCTGTGACTGTTCTTTTGCCCGGTATTAGATGATCTGTTGTTTTGAGTATTTACTAGTTTCAACAGTGATACTGATAAATGACTCTTTAAACTTGTATGACAAATTTTAAATATTTACTTCTCATCTTGCTTCAAGGACCAACACTTATTTAAGTCAGATTCTTTATGTCAATAGTTGCCAGTTGGCGTACTGTTTAACATTCTAAGTTGTATATAATTAAAACATTGAACTTGATTTCCCACTTTTTATCTAGGAGTTTATAGGGAAGAAAAACTTCTGCCTTAACTCTCATTTTATTATCTGCTGCTTGCAACATTTAGCCAGAGAATGTCCAAGCTTCCATCTGCCACTTTTCTTTTGGCTTTGCAGTCATAGGTGAATGATGTGTCTTTTTGTTAGGTTATGTTTTTTCAGTATTAGTTCAAAGTTAGTAAAAAGGAAATCTTTGTCAGGGAATATGCCAGTAAAAGTTGAAGGATTGCTACTGTGTTTGTCCAGCTTTTATTAATCCCCTCAAACCAGCTACTTCTCCACTCCAAGTTTATTCTAGTAGATAGCAGTGATTTCCTGGAAATCTGAGTTGTGTTTAACTTTTTTCCTCTCTTTTTTATCCCTTACATTTAAACAAGTGATAGATTTTGTCAGTTTATTGCTTTTTAATATCTTGTTCATCTAAACTTAGTAATACTTTCACACTTTATATCCTCATCACCTAATGCTTAGACAACCAGTCTCTAACCTTATAGGATTTTCCATTTTTTTCCACTTTCTGCATAATTTAGTCTTATATTGCCATGAAATTAATCTTTTTGAAAATAGTGACTTAAGATAGCAGTTGTGAAAAAAAGTCCAAATTCCTTAGTCTGGTAGTCAGCATCTTCCATAGTTTGGCCTCACTTCTGTTTTTTTCAGCCTGTCTTCCACAATTTCCTTCTGTTTCAGTCTGGTTTATCTGTTCCTTCTCAAATATATCAGTTATTAAGGTAATATGATTCTGCATTCACTAGGATTTCTAAAATCTTGTTTCCTGTGTGACTGCTTTGTGATGCCTAATGGTCAGTTCTAGTAATTTATCCTGGCTTATGTTTACATGCCAAAGATCTAAGGATGGAATTTTATACCTTGTAATGACATTATTCTATAGCAGGGATCTGGTGTATTTTTCCAGTAGTCACTTGGGTTTGTTTTTTTTTTAATTGAGATATAACTCACATACCATAAAATTAAATGGTTTTTAGTATATTCACAAGTTTTGTAACCATTACCACTATGTAATTCCAGAATGTTTTCATCACTTCAAAAAGAATCCTGTATTCATTAGCAGTCATCTCCCATTCTCCTCTCCCCCTAGACCCTGGCAACCACTGATCTACTAACTATGGATTTCCTTATTCTGGACATTTCATATGAACTGAATCATACAATATGTGGCCTTTTGTGACTGCCTCTTTTACTTAGTATGTTTTCAAGGTTCATCCATGTTATAGTATGTATCATTACCTCATTGCTTTTTTTGGTTTTTTGCATTATTAAAAATTGTGGTAAAATGCACAAATAAAATTTACCATCTTAACCATTTTTAAATGTGCAGTTCAGTAGTGTTGAGTAAATTCACATTGTTCTGCAACCAATCTCTAGAACTTCTTGTAAGACTGAAACTCTACCTGTTAAACAACTCCGCATTTCTCCCTCCCCCAGCCTCTTGCAGCTACATTCTACCTCTATGAACCACCCTTCTGTCTATGAAGTTGACCATTCTAGGTACCTCATATAAGTGGAATCATAGTATTTGACTTTTAGTGACTAGCTTATTTCACTTAGCATAATGTCCTCAAGGTTAATCCATGTTGTAGCATGTGTCAGAATCTCCTTTTCCATTGTATGTATATACTTCATTTTCTTTATCCATTCATCCGTTGAGGGACATTTGGCTATTGTGAATAATGCTGCTATGAATGTACAGACATCTGTTCAAGTCTCTGCTTTCACTTCTTTTGAATACATACCCAAAAGTGGAATTGTGGGGTCATATGGTAATTCTATTTTTAATTTTTTTGAGGAACCACCATACTGTTTTCCATAGTGGCTGCACCATTTTATATTCCCACCAGCAATGCATGAAGGTTCTAATTTCTCCATGTCCTTGCCAACACTTGCTATTTTCTGGGGTTTTTTTTCCCCTTTAATAGTGATCATTCTGACAGGTATAAGATGGTATTTCATTGTGGTTTTGATTGGCATTTCCCTAATGATTAGTGAGGTAATAGTTTAATCTTTTCATATGCTTGAGCACATAGCATCTTTTCATTTGCTTATTAGCCATTTGTATACCATCTCTGGAGAAATGTCTATTCGAGTCCTTTGAACATTTTTTAATCAGATTATTTGGGGGTTTTTTTTGTTGAGTTGTAGGAGTTCTTTACGTATTCTGTATATTGACCCCTTTTCAGATCTATGATTTGCAAATATTTTCTCCAATTCTATAGGCTTCCTTTTCTCTCTGTTGATTATGTCCCTAAATGCACAAAAGTTCTTAATTTTTTTTAAAATTTATTTATTTTATTTATTTTTATTTTTGGCTGCATTGGGTCTTTGTTGCTGCGCACAGGCTTTCTCTAGTTGTGGAGAGTGGAGCTGCTCTTCGTTGTGGTGCGCGCGCTTCTCATTGCGGTGGCTTCTCGTTGTGGAGCATGGGCTCTAGGCACACGGGCTTCAGTAGTTGTGGCACGTGGGCTCAGTAGTTGTGGCTCGCGGGCTCTAGAGCACAGGCTCAGGAGTTGTGGCGCACAGGCTTAGTTGCTCCACGGCATGTGGGATCTTCCTGGACCAGGGCTCGAACCCATGTCCCCTGCATTGGCAGGCGGATTCCCAACCACTGTGCCACCAGGGAAGCCCCAGAAGTTCTTAATTTTGATGTAGCACAGTTTATCTATTTTTCACTTTTGTTGCCTGTGCTTTTGGTGTCTCCTGGTGTATTTTTTAATAACAGCTTTACTGAGATATAATGCATATGCCATAAAATCCACCCTTGTAAAGTGTACAGTTCAGTGTTTTTTAGTATATTCACAGAGTTGTGCAGCTGTCGCCACAATCTAATTTTAGAACACGTTTCTCTAAAGAGAAACCTCGTACCCATTAGCTGTTACTCCTCATCTCTAGACAAGCACTAACCTACTTTCTATCTCTATAGCTTTACCTGTTCTAGAGATTTCTGATGTATATTTTTGCACTTATAAAAAATCAATTTTATTAAGGTATAATTTACATATTAAAATGCATCCATTTTATGTGTGCATTTGGTGACTTTTGACATATTTATACCCCTGTATAATCAGTATTGTGATCTGTTTTTTTTGTTTGTTTGTTTGTTTGTTTTGGCCATGCTGCATGGCTTGCAGGATCTTAGTTCCCCCACTAGGGATTGAACCTAGGCCCCCTGCAATGAAAGTGCCGAGTACTAACCACTGGATTGCCAGGGAATTCCCTCTGATGTATTTTTTAAATGAAAATTAGTTTGTAGATTTTTTCCCCCACATATCACACTTTAGAAGTTGAATTTAAATGAGTATTTTAATTCCCTCCCATATCTTTTCACTAAGTTATCAGTATGAACTGGGGGCTCCTTTGGTAACATGTTGATTTTAGTTGTGCCGATGTGATTTATGCCTGTTGGGAGACCTATTCAGACCACTGTCATCAAAGGAGGCCTAGAGAGTGGTGGGTTGAGTCTCTTGTATCCACTTTTGACATTTTCTTTCCTGCAACAAGTATGCTATTTTTTCTAAACAGGTCAGGAATATCCTGCCATAGTAGAATTTGCACCTTTTCAAAAAGCTGCAAAAAAGAAGACTAAGAAAAGAGATACTAAAGTTGGGACTATCGATGATGGTACAGTATAGCTCTAGTTATGTAATGCTAATGCCATGGTTTTTTTTAATTTAATTTTTATTTTATATTGGAATATAGTTGATTTACAATGTTGTGTTAGTTTCAGGTGTACAGCAAAGTGATTCTGTTATACATATACATATATTCATTCTTTTTCAGGTTCTTTTCCCATATGGGTTATTACAGAATATTGAGTAGAATTCCCTGTGTTGTATATATAGTGGGGCCATGGGTTTTTTAAAAATATTACCTTTGTGGGAATTAAGTGGGCTCCAATCTTTTAAATTAAGAAAACATAGGAAATAAAGTTCATGAGAAATGTAATTCACTGATGAAAGCTTTGCTTGTTAGAATGGAGGTGGGTTTCCTCTAGTTTTCACTGTCTTTGGCTAATGGCTTTTCATCCCTTCACCATTAAGCAATATATTTTGACTGTTGAGTAGTAAATCACCTTTGGTATATTCATTAGAAGACAATGGGAAAAAATCAGATGTTTCAAATTACAACTCCTTGAGGCCTCTTACCGTTTTTATGATTATTTATTTGACTTTTGGTTTCCATTTTTATAAAGAGGAAGTGTTATCATGGAGAGCTGTGATGGAAAAATTTCTATACTTGAGTAACTTAATATAAAATATCTGTAGTGGCCAGTCCTGTTTTCTAGGCTTTGAATATGCAGTTAACTGCACACATAGTAATTACATTGAACTGAAATACTGGAACTAAAAAACTGAAATAATTGCCATTTATGGTAAACTGGATCCAGATTTTGAGATCTCTGTAATGTGGTTGTGTTGGCTAAGGACTTAACTGCAATATTTTATATCAGATTGGCATTTTAGAATCAACTAGTTTGGTTTCCATTATTTATTACTATAATGGGTATTTTATAAGGAAAACACAGAAAAGACTCAACACACAGCTGCTTATTGATTGTATCATAGATTCAGACTGTGAAGACTAGATCAAGTGACATGCTCCACAGTGCATGCTCCAGATACAACATAATGACTCAGATGTGTTACCCTTTCTGATGTCAGAGGCATCTAGGAAAGAATTCCAAAAGTTACCATCACCTCTACTGCCACATCTAGGACACCTGCCCTCATTTATCTGTTTAGAACACCCGATTTTCATATGCTGAGTTTAATTAAAGTGAGGTGTACTGATGCAGAAACTGCTTACATGCTATACATGATAGTCTCTGAAGGTCCCATAACTATAGCTTGCAGTTTTCCCATAGATAATATTTCCTATTTTGTTTGAAGTCTGCTATATTTTCTATTTACTTAAACAATTATTTAGATCCAGAATATAGAAAATTTTTGGAAAGTTATGCTGCAGATAATGAGAAAATGACATCTACTCCAGAGACGCTGCTAGAGGAAATAGAAGCAAAAAATAGAGAATTAATAGGTAAGTGGGCAAAAGGAATTAAGGGCAACAGCTTTTTCATCAGAAGACCTGTCAGACTCCCACTTCTGTCACTTGGTAGCTGTTTGACCATGGGAAAGGCACTAACTTCTTTAAGACTCTGTTTGTTCTACTATAAAGTGCAGATAATACCTGCCTGACAGGATTATGAGAATGCATTGATAAGATGGGAAAAATTCTGACTTATTTAGTGCCACACAAGTGTAACAGAAGTATAAAAAGTTTGAAGACTCATATAGGACCTTAAGATGTTGGTAAGCCTTTGAAGATCAATTGGCGTTTTCTAGTAATAAGCTCATATTCCTAAAAAAAATTTTGACCTGAAATGTCAAAAAATGAAGTTAGTTACTGCAAAATTGAAAACCACTTGAGAAATTCTAGCTTGGATGTTGGTTTTAGTAGTTGTCACTACTATATCAGCTCTAAACATAAGCATAGCCTCTGACCCAGGATTTCCACTCCTAGGAATTTATCCTAGGAAGGAAGCATGCTTTTCAAAAAGCTAGCTACAAGGTTAGATAGCATTGTTCAGAATATTGAAGAATGAATTAAATATTCTTCTAAAACTTGGTTTTTATTAATGGATGCATAGTATAAGCCCATCTCTGATACTGTCCATAGAATAAATTCCCAGAAGTGGAATTATGGGGTCAAAAGTATTAGATATTTTTAGCCCCTTACCCCAGTTTCTTCCTGGTTGAGCAAATTTATACTCCCATCTGTAAAACAAGAGAATGTCCTTTGCACTTTATTCTCACTGACTGGGAATTGCTCTTTTTAATAATTGTTTTATTGTTTTAATTTGAATTTCTTAAGTTTTAAAAAATTATTTTAAACCTTCAGAATCGAAATAGAATACTGTAAAACTTCTTTCCAATAATATAGTTGTGAACTTACTCTTTAAGGGGTGTAGTTTTCCCACCTTGGGTGGTTGGCAGGGAATGTCAGAAAACGGAATCCTTTCTAGGGGTTGATTAAGTATTATTAATAATCTGTTTACATTTATGTAGCTAAAAAGACAACCCCACTTTTGAGCTTCCTGAAAAACAAGCAGGTAAACCTTTTGTTTTTATAGTTCTCTCAATACTTCTATTTCATTGGTTTGCATTCTGTGAATATAAGAGCATTGGGATCCTCTAGGAGAGAGCTGCTTTTTCTACCATTATTCTTTAAAGATTTGGTTCATTGGCCTCACTCTCTGGCCCTCTCCTTCACTCTGGTTGTTGGACCAAACATTCACTCTGCAAAACCAGGGAGTCCTTAGCTTGCTCCAGAGACACTCTCTTGATTTCCTGAAAGCCTCTGGATAATGTAGTAAGGCAGCATTGGGAGACTCTGATATTAGCAGGCCCTGGTCTTTATTCTCTCTCATATTTTGAATGGGGTGGGGAGAGGGTTAAGGAGATAGAAAATGGGAAGGAAAGATGATACAGTTAAGTGGGTGCCCACCATACCTTCAAGACTAAGTTTTTGGTGGCAGTTATCTTGTTTGAAGGTTTGTGTTGATGTTTCGTTCTAGAGGATGAGAGAAGAAAAGAGAGAAGAAAGAAGGAGGCGAGAAATAGAAAGAAAAAGACAAAGAGAAGAAGAGAGGAGGAAATGGAAAGAAGAAGAGAAACGAAAAAGGAAAGATATAGAAAAGCTAAAGAAGATAGACAGAGTTCCAGAAAGGGACAAATTAAAGGATGAACCAAAGATTAAGGTATGAAAATAACTTAAACTGACTGCATGTTGCTGAAAATTGCATGTACTGTATCTACTTCTTCAAATATGCATGCATCTTGTGTTGGTGTAAACAGTTTTTTTGGTTTTGTTTTTGTCTTTTTGGGGGGGGGAGTGAATCAACAGAAGTCTTTCCTATAATAGTAATAGTATTATTCTTTTAATTTAAGATAATTTAAAAGACTAAGTAGTTTACATGGTATTCAGTGCACTTCTGTGTTATTTTTAATCATTGAAAATGTTCAATTTTGGATTATTATTTTCTCATTTCTTCATAAATATGGGCTTAGGGCTGGCTGGCATGAATTACGGGTTTTATTCAGCTTTTCCTTCATTTTTGATACATGAAGTTGCCTCATCTGTTTGTTTTCCACTGTCCTCAGGTACACAGGTTTCTGTTACAAGCTGTGAATCAGAAAAATGTAAGGACCAAGTACATGATACAGAGCACCTAGTATCATGTCACACACACAGGTCTTAGTTAATAAGTCCTTTTGGTGGTGGTGGTAGTGTTACCTGTAGAAAACCCCTTCAGACTGACCTAAGTCTTCTTAAAAGCTGAGCCATTTTAAATTCCTACTTTAGAAGGAAGCTCAGATGACTTGCTGATGCTCTGCTGTGTACCCAGGAGCTTCAACAGTATACAGCTAGAGGACAACCATGCCTAAAGAGCTCTTTCCCTTCTCTTCTTTTTGTATGCCTCTCATAACTGGCTGCCTTGTGGGAGTACTAGGGATATACCCCCCTGCATTACGTCCTTTCCCCTCTCACAGGATTCCCCATGTTACCTTCTTGCATCTACCTGGGAATCTGTGAGCAGATTCTGATTAATATATTGCATGTAGGAAGAGGAAAACCTATAGAAAGATCCCAGCCTTGCTACTTCCCTTCTGAGGGCATGGCTTGGCAGCCCTTGCTTCAGCGAACTTCCTGGGGAAGTACTTGTACCTAGTACTTCAGAGAAAGTCAAAGAAAGTCTCACAGAGGTGATGGCAGGGTCTCCTTTTACCTCCTCAAAATTCAGTCGTTCATGTGGCTAGGGTTCCCCTAGGCTCTCCAGGACTCATTATTGGTGATAAGGGGCTTGGCGGCAGGCTGGGGAGGTTCCCATCTTAATTCCTTCTAGCGATTTCTCTGTCCGCCATGCCACAAGTGACTTGACTTGCTATTTCTGTCAGCAAGGCAGAAGGTAGAGCCAGCCATGCTAGAGATATCCGTTAATGTTCTTATTAGAGTAATGAACATCTTGGCTTCTAACAAAGATGTTCATTAGAGAAATAAGAACACTTCCAGTGAAACCTGCACATGGTATCCGCACTTTACACTGGTGCCTTCTTAGTGTCCAGTTTGGACTCACCATTTGCAGTGGCTGTCTGTGTGCTGAAATACTTCATGCTTAAGTCTTGTGGTGCTTCGCCTCTTGCTTGGTGGCTTGTATGATGCCTTCACCCTGAGATGAAACTTTCTATGATGCCTTCACTCTGAGACTTGAAATTCTTCTATTTTCCTAAAAATCTCTCTGAATATCCAAAACTTGGGGGTATTCTAGAGAGATTTATAGCAGTGGCATGACAAAGAAATTTTTGTTAGCAATTTGGACTTTATAAACCACTTCTAGTTTAGAATTGCATTCTGTCATATACATGACATTGAGCAGAATTCCTATTCAGTAGAGATGGAACTTCACAGTTCCATTGTATGAGGTATTTGGATTTTTAAATCAAATGCCAAATAATTTTTGCTTTTCATCTCTAATGATAATATGATCGTACCATCATAAGTATGTAACTACTCTCAGACTCAAGGCAAAATTATTCCTGCAATGGATCTCTCCTTTGGTGACCAAGGTATTTGTCATTGTAATTACTACGTAAAAATAGTCCAGCAGTAATGATCTGCTTAGCATTTTAAATTCATACCATATTTTCCTATCAAGTTATGCCAACATGCTGGGCTACAGAAGGCGTACTTGAAAGTGTACGTTGGTCTACTTAAAGGTTGACCCATTTAAGCCAAAGGAGTCTTGATCCTATTGCCACAAAGTGATTAAACCACTTCATTTGAGTGGATAACACTTTCACATTAATAGCATCCTTTTAGCAAATTACTGCTCTCGTGCACTAGTTGTTCACCTGAAAGTTTATGAGTACCTGCAGAGAGACGGGGGCCTTCTATAGCCTAAATTGAAAATATTTAGTATATTATTTTCTTTGGTAGAATCAGAAGACAATGTCCCACCCTTCAAAATAAACTTAAATTTGTTCTCTTTAAAGCTGCTCAAGAAGCCAGAAAAAGGCGATGAAAAAGAATTGGACAAAAGAGAAAAGGTCAAGAAATTGGACAAAGAGAATCTGAGTGATGAAAGAGCCAGTGGGCAGAGTTGTCCATTGCCCAAACGTTCTGATGGTGAATTTAAAGATGAAAAGCCTAAGAGGTCGGTAGTCGAGGGCTCTTTGGTACATTTGTTTTCGATATGTTTCTAGGTACTAGTTTTACTGCTACTTTGTGGACTTATACCTGAATCAGGATACTTGGTTTTACGAGGTGTAGGGGGATGAGGAGGACAGGTTTCAAATATTTTAGTATCTTAATCTGGGTGAATGACTTTGGGGGTTTTTTAAAATTGTTTTTCAAAATACTAGAAGTTTTTTTTTAAATGCTGCTCCAAAAGTTCAACCTCATTGTAGTGGCCAAGTCAGGATCAGAATGTTCCTGCATTTGTGATTAGAAGAGCTTTGAGGGTGCATTCTCAGATTTGTTTTTCACGCAGACCTGAAGATGAGAGTGGCAGAGAATACAGGGAGAGGGAGCGGGATTATGAACGAGACCAAGAGCGCGCCCTGCGGGAAAGAGAGAGGCTGAAGCGGCAGGAGGAAGAGCGCCGCAGGCAGAAGGAGCGCTATGAGAAAGAGAAGGCTTTTAAAAGAAAGGAAGAAGAAATGAAAAAAGAGAAAGAAGCCCTTCGGGATAAAGGAAAGAAGCCTGAAAGTACAGAACCAGTAGGCAGCTCAGAAAAAACTGAAAAGAAAGAGGAAGTGGTTAAGAGAGATCGCATAAGAAACAAGGTGCTGCTTTTCGTTAAACTTATTTTCATGAGGATTTTTTTTTCTTTTCCTGCAAGTATAAAGGAAAGGGCTAGCTCGTTGTTCATTATAGACTTTTAGGGGAACTTTAACTATCTGCACCTTTTTTTCAGTCTTGGTGGGGTCCTTTTATTAACTTATTGTTAATGAGTTTGTGTATGTATTTCAAACACACACAAAAGTAGAGAGAACAGAGGAATAATGTGATGTACCCATCACCCAGCTTCAGCAATTATCACCTCATGGCCAATCTTCTTTCTACTGTAGCCTGTCTTACTCCTACTAGATTATTTTCAAGCAAATCCTAGACAGATAATTTCTTCTTTAAATACGTCAATATTAAGAGTAAAGACCTTTTTTTTTTTGGCCACACCCCAAGGCGGCATGCATGATCTTAGTTCCCCAGCCAGAGATCGAACCTGTAACCCTGCAGTGGAAGTGTGGAGTTTTAACCACTGGACTGCCAGGGAAGTCCCAAAGACTATTTTTCTTTTTCTTTTTTTTTTTTCTTTTTTTTTTTTTTTTGCGGTACGCGGGCCTCTCACTGTTGTGGCCTCTCCCGTTGCGGAGCACAGGCTCCGGACGCGCAGGCTCAGCGGCCATGGCTCACGGGCCCAGCTGCTCCGCGGCATGTGGGATCTTCCCAGACTGGGGCACGAACCCGCGTCCCCTGCGTTGGCAGGCAGACTCTGAACCACTGCGCCACCAGGGAAGCCCAAGACTCTTTTTCTTAAAAAATAACCCTAATAGCATTTTGTCACCAGAAAAAAAAACAAAACTGACAATAACTCCTTAGCATCCTACCTACTCAGTGTTCAGATTTTCCCAATTGTCTCATTAACATGTTTTTTATAGGCTCTAAACAAGGTCCACAAACTGTATTTGCTTGAAATGTTCCCTTAAGTGTCTTTTAATCTAAACAATTTCTCCTCCTCTTGTTTTCCTACCATTTATTTGTTGCAGAATCCAATTTGCCCTGTAGAGCTTCTAACTGTCCAGATAGGCTAATTACATCCCTGTGGTATCATTTAACATGTTCCTCTACCTTCTGTGTTTCCTTGAAAACCAGTAGTCATATCTAGAGCAGGGTCAGCAAATTTTTTCTGTCAAGGGCCAGATGGTAAATATTTCAGGCTTTGTGGGCCATGTGGTCTCTGTCACAACCGGTAAGCTTTGTAGGAAAATAGGCATAGACAACATGTAAAAGAATAAGCCTGGCTGTGTGCCAATCAAACTTTATTCACAAAAACAGGTGGCCCCTCATCTAGAGGCCTGAATATATTCAGACTCAATTGTTGGCAAGAATACTTGATAGGTGGTGTTGTGCAGTTCCTACTGCATCATATCAGGAAGCATACAATGTCTGGGTATCCTTTTATTGTGATGTTAAGATTGATCAGTAGTAATCGTATTATGGTTATGTGATAGGATGTCCTTGCTCTTAAGATACACAAGCTGAAATATTTAGCAATGAAGGGTCATGATGTCTGCACTTACTCTCAGATGGTTCTGCAAAAATATAATGTGTCTATATACATGTATGCCTGCACACACTAGAGTCGGAAAAGGCACATGTGACAAAATGTTAACCATCGTGAATCTAGAAGGGTATGAGGTATTTGTTGTACAAGTGTGGCAACATTTCTATAGATTAAACATTTTTTAAGATAAAAAGTTGGAAAAACAACTGATCAATTAGTTCAGGTATTATAAGCCTGATCCGTATATTATAAAAACTTTTATCAGCCTTTCTCCTAATAATTTTGTTTAGATGCGTTATTTCATAAGGTGGAGGAAAGGCAAGGAAAACATTTGATCCTTTCCCTTTATTTACAGTATTCAGAGTAATGAGTTGGTGTCCCAGCAACTTGTAGGGGCTATCCATGAGTTTTGTTCTGTTTGGTCTTTAAGAACTTGTGGATTTAGAAATATTTGGTGTACTCCAGCTTGTTACTATCAGTAATTGTCCTTGTTGATGTTTAAATTGTCCCATCTTTGCACAGTAGAAGCCCCATCATCATTTTCTTTAAATGCTACGCAGCAGTCTCATTTGTTTTAACGTTTCATCTTGTTAAAATAGTGAAATATTTTGCTGGAATTTTTCACTTGGGAATAATGCTTTAAGGCTAACTTTCATACGTCAGAGAGAAAGGGCAAGGAAGGCTCATGTCGTGTTTTATTGAATTTGAAAAAAGGCCTATACATTTAAGTTTTCCAGGGTCATACTGTCATAACCAAACACATTACTTGAACTGAGGGGTACCTGGTGACTTTATTGAGGATTATTTAGGAACCTGAGATCTTAAGTGCCACCTGGAGAGTCTCAAGCTAGGCTGTTACCTTGTTAAACCTGAATAAAGAGACAGTCATATTTGTGCTAAGTTACAAGGGTCTGAGCTCATAACTTCAGGGAGGTCTTCATTTAAGACTTTGTATTCTTTTTTATTGTTGTTTTTACTCCTAAAATTTTCTCAGGTGGTGGTGCATTTTAAAGTCAATTTACTGATGGGGAAGAGAGATAGCCAGTGGCCATGATTTCTAAGGAAAAACTATTCAAGCTGATTCAGTTCATCTTGAGATGCTTAAGAAAATTAGGCAGTAGACTTATCAAAAATTTACTCTAGGCATATAAAATAGTACTTATTTTTAACTGTTGCTTAAAAAGTGAAACGGTTGTTTTTCTTTGTAGATAGGGGAAAGGAAGCAGGCAGTTTGAAGCAAATTAACCATCGACACTTACTGTCATGTACTGTGCCCTCACATTTTGGTCTTGTGTGGGTTCTTTTTGGTATATATCAATATATAACTTATGACTCTGAAAATCCCCTGTAAATGCTTAGTAGCAATGTTGTAACATTAACATTTCATTTTACTTTAGGATCGCCCAGCAATGCAGCTTTACCAACCAGGAGCTCGAAGCCGAAATCGACTCTGTCCCCATGATGACAGCACCAAGTCTGGAGATTCAACCATAGAAAAAAAGCAGGAAAGTGGTATTAGCCATAGAAAAGAAGGAAGCGAGGAGTGATAGGTCCAAATGGCCTTAGGTGTCCTGACTGTCTAGGCAGCCAAAGAGCACGAATTAAGAAATCCAGAAGTGCCTTCAGGGCAAAGGAATAGAGAGAGAGAAAGGGGGTCGCTGTGCTGGTGGGGTACACTGCAGAGGAGTATGTTTTGCGTCAAAGCAGGAACCCGATTGCAGGTTCAGATTGGAAGTACAATTTCATTTTTTATGCAGTTCCTACAAATTAATTTTAAAGTGTCAGACAAAGCTGAGGGAGAGGACATACATTGCAATTTGCAGGCAGGAAACGTCAAGAGAGGACTTAATTAGGTATGACACGAGAAGAAGATACGGGAACTGACTCTAAAATCAAAAGGTTTTGTTAATCCTGGATTGAATTTTCTTAATTTCAGTGGAGCAGAGTCACTTTGAAGTCTTGTTCAGATCTAGTTACAGTCATTGTTGGTGAGAACTGTTGACTTTGTGTAGTGTAGAAGCAACAAGCATGTAATTGTAATACAAGTACAGTGAAGGATATAACAGATTTTCGCTTCTGCAAAAATTTAAATAATCATGTCATGTCTATATCCCATGTCCTAAAGTTTTAGGATTAGTTTTAGTTTTTTGTTTGCTTACGTGAGCTTAGCATAAAAAAACCTTTTTTAACATCTTCTTTTGCCTTTAGCAATTTTTATATTACTAAAGTTTGACCCTTAGTTGGTGCTTGACAATCCAGTCTATGTTTTATCTTAGGTCTGGAGCAGAGTGCCTACCGTCTCCAGGAAGGAAACTGCACCAATATTTGTTCCTATTAAATAGCAACTTTTAATCTTAGCTTGTTTTGCGTTGATGTCAATAAATATCAATTATCACTCGCGTACAAAGCTAAGTGTTTATTAACTTTACAAAATAGCTGTTAGTTTTGAGAAATTAAACTTTCTTTTTTTTTTTTTTTTTTTGCGGTACGCGGGCCTCTCACTGCTGCGGCCTCTCCCGTTGCGGAGCACAGGCTCCGGACGCGCAGGCTCAGCGGCCATGGCTCACGGGCCCAGCCACTCTGCGGCATGTGGGATCTTCCCGGACCGGGGCACGAACCCACGCCCCCTGCATCGGCAGGCGGACTCCCAACCACTGCGCCACCAGGGAAGCCTGAGAAATTAAACTTTTGATACTTAATTAACCTTTTGGGAATTTTGAAAGTGGATGAATGATATTTGTTACTACCTTCACTAGCACTATGCCTATATTTTGCTCACCAGAAAGACCAAATCATGGTTCACCACTCTTGTTCCATAAGAACCAAAATGTCTGGACAACATCCTTGAGCTGCTGCTTCATTTCCATCCTGCCAGCTTCTCTAATGTGACGTCAGTTTGCCTTTACTTTATAAGTCACTGCTTTATGTTTACTCAGCTTTTAGAAACCAGTAGCCCAAGAGGCAGGTAAAGAGGAAGAGCCATCGAAGGTGATTGAAAGAGAATGGTCCTCAACTGGGAGAGAGTACTGGCATAATGGAAGGGGTATTTTCAAGGAGGAGAATGGCTGGCAGTGTCCCATGCCACAGAGAGATTAAGGAAGATAAGAAATGTGCACTGTTCACTGGATTTGGCCGTATTGAGGCACGCGTGAACTGGTGAGGCAGAAACCATGTTACAGTGAGGGTGAGTGGCAGGTGGGAAGTGGAGATGGGGGCAGTTGGATATACAGGCCTTGGAGCTCAGAGAAGAGATTTGGGCTAGAGATACAGGTTTGGAATTCATCTATTTTCAGGTGATCATTGAAGCCATGGGCCTGGATTTAATCACTTAGGGGGAGAGAGTAGAGAAAGAACAGAAACAGACCTAAGGCCCAGCCTTAAAGAACTCTAAGGATACTATACAGGTAAGGAAATGTATAAAGACAGAAAAGGAGTAGCCAGAGAGTAGGTGAAAAACCAGAAGACTGTTATTATATTACCTAACCCAAGGATAAGAATGAAGAAGGGGAGTGGCCATCAGGGTTGGATGCTGCTGGAAGGTCAAGTGTGATGCCTGAAAAAAGGCCATGGGGGGACTTCCCTGGTGGTCCAGTGGTTAAGACTGTACACTTCCACCGCAGGGGGTGAGGGTTCGATCCCTGGTCTGTGGACTAAGATCCCACCTGCCATGTGGCGCAGCCAAAAAATATTTTTTTAAAAAAAGGCCATGGGATTCAGTGACTTACAAATCATTGATGACCTGGAATGATAAGGAATGAACGCCAGACTGGGCTGAGAATGGAAACAGCATAGACAACTTTTCAGAGAAGTTTGGCAGTGAAAAAATGGTGATGATAAAGGGTATTGGGGAAGGATTTTTTTTTAATATGAGAAATACTAAAGCATGTTTAGAAGCCAAAAGGAAAGAACTGAGAAAGCATGAATACCCAGGGGAGGTGATAACCACTAGTGTAGGTTTCCTGAGAAGGCAGGTGAAAAGGGAACCTCTTGGCAGCTTAGGAGAAGCATCACCCCAGAACCATCAGTCATGAGTTGGCATCACTTGCCTCTGTACCCAGCCTGGGGCCCGTTGCCAGCCCTCTCACAGTTGTTTTCATGTCAGTACCTCCCTCTCTTGTTCTACTTGCTGCCCAGTCCAACTCATTAAACCACACTTCCACACCCCCTCTTTTTTTCTTTTAATTAATTAATTAATTTTTGGCTGCGTTGGATCTTCATTGCTGCATGTGGGCCTTCTCTAGTTGTGGCAAGTGGGGTCTTCCCTTATTGCAGAGCACAGGCTCTAGGCATGCAGGCTCTAGAGTGCAGGCTCAGTAGTTGTAGCGCACGGGCTTAGTTGCTCCGCGGCATGTGGGATCTTCCTGGACCAGGGCTCGAACCCGTGTCTCCTGCATTGGCAGGCGGATTCTCAACCACTGCGCCACCAGGGAAGCTCCTTTCCACCCCCTCTTAAATTTCTTCCATTCACTTATGTATTCACTTAACATTTACTAGTCACTGACTGTGTGGAGGCCCTGGGGTTCAAGGACTCAAGTCCTTGTCCTTGAGGAACCATGGGCCAGTGGTGTCAAGAGACAACCAGAAATAACCAGGGCACAATGCACCATGTGAGAGGGGCTGTGGTGACGGCCTGGGGTGGGAGTCTCCTGCCCCTAAGCTGCCAGGTGTTGCTGAAGAAAATCCCTAAACCAGACAAACTGCTGAGACTGCAGGAGGGCCCTCCCTCTTGCTAAGCAGTTGATTCCATTTTTGCCTTCTTCGGACACAGGTTTGATTTCTTTGGAAATAAAGACAGGATGGAGACAGCTCAGACACTGGATATCTGAACGTTCATCAAGCACCTCCTATGTGTTGGCACTAAGGCCACAGTTGTGAACAAGGTCCCCACCCTCCAGATGCTGACAGCCCTGGAGAGTTTGCTGCTCTGGTGGAGAGAAGCAATGCTAAGGGAAGTAGGCAGGAGAAATTCAAGGAGTGAGGGCAGTGGGAATAGCTACCTCCAGGGCAGTGAAAAGGGAGTGGCTTGGGCATTCATGAGGCTTTCATGCCTTCAAAATCAGGACCCACACCCCCTTGCCCAGCAGGCATATACAAGGTAGTCCTGAGGCAGTAATTTAACTCTGATGATAAGTTAAGATCTAACTTCCTATGGTATTCACAGACCTTATCTAAACTAATTCCATAGGAGAAAGATTAGAGGAGTTTTGTGGCCTTTTGTTGGTATATAGAGGCTCTATATGTTACATGTTTTTATGGGGGTGGCCCAGAATTTTCTTTACTGTCTCTGGGACTGTCCTCTACATGACAAAAATTTATTATGACCATTTATATCCTTATTAAGGAAGGCAAGTAGCAAAGACAGGCTGACATTTGGTGAATTCTTAGAAAGTATGTACCGAGAATACCTAGGATCGGCCATCCTTAGAAATCTCACAGAGCTCATTTATTCATCCACCAAATATTTATTAAGCTTATACTACGGAGGCATGGTTAAATACATGATTGTTCATTGCTACTGTAATGCATGATGTATTATCTATATATCCAGACTTTAAGGCTATTCTCCATATCTCCAGCCCTGACCAATCCCTTGATCTCAGATGCAGCTCCCTACCGGACATCACCCAATGACCCCAAGTATCCCTGGCCCCAAGTATCCCTGGCCCCAAATTGAACTCAACGTTCCTCCCATCCTCCTGCTTCACAGAGGATGTGAACCACCTACTCACTCAGCACTGAGGATCATGTCTGACTCCATCCTCACTCCCCAAGGCCACTCAATCATCCTGTGCCATTCATCTTCCTCCTCTCCAGGCCTTCATTACCCTAGTTCAAGCTGCCATCAATCATGCAATCATTTATTCATTTGACATTTTTTGAGCACACACCATGTACCATTCATGTTCTAGATTCTGGAATTACATCAGTGAATGAAACAGACAAAATTCCTGACTTCATGGTACTTACATTAAAGTGGAGAGAGAAATCAAGCAAAATATGTATTGTTAGAAAGTGACAGGTGCTTAGGAGAAAAAATAAATCAGGGGAAAGGAGTATGATGTTCATGGATAGGGGTTGAAAGGCTTCAATGAAAAGATGACTTTTTAAAATATTTATTTGGCTGCATCGGGTGTTAGTTGCTGCATGCGGGATCTTTAGTTGTGGCATGTGAACTCTTAGTTGCGGCACGCATGTGGGATCTAGTTGCCTGACCAGGGATCAAACCCGGGCCCCCTGCATTGGGAGCACGGAGTCTTAGCCACTGGACCACCAGGGAAGTCCCGAGAAGATGACTTTTGAATAAAGAGTTGAGGAGGAAATGAGATAAAGAAGAACCAGAAAAAAGAGATTCTGAAGGAGCAGGCAGAAGGATAGGAAGAAAACCAAGTGTGCTGTCCTGGAAGCCAAGTGAAAAAGTATTCTAAGGAAAGGTCAACTAAGACAAATGTTGATAGGTCAGGTCAGATCCGAGAAATTAACTTAGGATTTAGCAACACAGAGGTCACTGATGATCTTAAGTACAGTTTCAGCTTGAGTGCTAGGTGAAAACCTGATTGGAGTGGGCTCCCGAAAGGATGGGTACCCACTAGGATGGCTGTAATTTTTTTTTTACATCTTTATTGGAGTATAATTGCTTAACAATGGTATGTTAGTTTCTGCTTTATAACAAAATGAATCAGTTATACATATACATATGTTCCCATATCCCCTCCCTCTTGCGTCTCCCTCCCACCCTCCCTATCCCACCCCTCCAGGCAGTCACAAAGCACCCAGCTGATCTCCCTGTGCTATTCGACTGCTTCCCACTAGCTATCTACCTTACGTTTGGTAGTGTATATATGTCCATGCCACTCTTTCGCTTTGTCACAGCTTACTCTTCCCCCTCCCCATATCCTCAAGTCCATTCTCTAGTAGGTCTGTGTCTTTATTCCTGTCTTACCCTGTGTTCTTCAGGATATTTTTTTTTCTTAAATTCCATATATATGTGTCAGCATACAGTATTTGTCTTTCTCTTTCTGACTTACTTCACTCTGTATGACAGACTCTAGGTCCATCCACCTCATTACAAATAGCTCAATTTTGTTTCTTTTTATGGCTGAGTAATATTCCATTGTATATATGTGCCACATCTTTATCCATTCATCCGATGATGGACACTTAGGTTGTTTCCATCTCCGGGCTATTGTAAATAGGGCTGCTATGAACATTTTGGTACATGACTCTTTTTGAATTATGGTTTTCTCAGGGTATATGCCCAGTAGTGGGATTGCTGGGTCATATGGTAGTTCTATTTTTAGTTTTTTAAGGAACCTCCATACTGTTCTCCATAGTGGCTGTACCAATTCACATTCCCACCAGCAGTGCAAGAGTGTTCCCTTTTTTCCACACCCTCTCCAGCATTTATTGTTTCTAGATTTTTTGATGATGGCCATTCTGACTGGTGTGAGATGATATCTCATTGTAGTTTTGATTTGCATTTCTCTAATGATTAAAGATGTTGAGCATCCTTTTATGTGTTTGTTGGCAGTCTGTATATCTTCCGTGGAGAAATGTCTATTTAGGTCTTCTGCCCATTTTTGGATTGGGTTGTTTGTTTTTTTGTTATTGAGCTGCATGAGCTGCTTATAAATTTTGGAGATTAATCCTTTGTCAGTGGCTTCATTTGCAAATATTTTCTCCCATTCTGAGGGTTGTCTTTTGGTCTTGTTTATGGTTTCCTTTGCTGTGCAAAAGCTTTTAAGTTTCATTAGGTCCCATGTGTTTATTTTTGTCTTTATTTCCATTTCTCTAGGAGGTGGGTCAAAAAGGATCTTGCTGTGATTTATGTCATAGAGTGTTCTGCCTATGTTTTCCTCTAAGAGTTTGATAGTGTCTGGCCTTACATTTAGGTCTTTAATCCATTTTGAGCTTATTTTAGTGTATGGTGTAAGGGAGTGATCTAATCTCATACTTTTACATGTCCCTGTCCAGTTTTCCCAGCACCACTTATTGAAGAGACTGTCCTTTCTCCACTGTACATTCCTGCCTCCTTTATCAAAGATAAGGTGACCATGTGTGCGTGGGTTTATCTCTGGGCTTTCTATCCTGTTCCATTGATCTATCGTTCTGTTTTTGTGCCAGTACCATACTGTCTTGATTACTGTAGCTTTGTAGTATAGTCTGAAGTCAGGGAGCCTGATTCCTCCAGCTCCATTTTTCGTTCTCAAGATTGCTTTGGCTATTCGGAGTCTTTTGTGTTTCCATACAAATTGTGAAATTTTTTGTTCTACTTCTGTGGAAAATGCCAGTGGTAGTTTGATAGGGATTGCATTGAATCTGTAGATTGCTTTGGGTAGTAGAGTCATTTTCACAATGTTGATTCTTCCAATCCAAGAACATGGTATATCTCTCCATCTATTTGTATCATCTTTAATTTCTTTCATCAGTGTCTTATAATTTTCTGCATACAGGTCTTTTGTCTCCTTAGGTAGGTTTATTCCTAGATATTTTATTCTTTTTGTTGCAATGGTAAATGGGAGTGTTTTCTTGATTTCACTTTCAGATTTTTCATCATTAGTGTATAGGAATGCCAGAGATTTCTGTGCATTAATTTTGTATCCTGGCAGGTGGATTCTTAACCACTGCGCCACCAGGGAAGTCCTTCTCAGAATGTTGTTAAATGCATAAAACAAAGTACACAGGATGATAAAGAAAACCAATCACACTGCAATACAGCTATCAAAATATTTTCGAAAAGAAATGTGTACTATAGCAACATACAGGATTAACAGAGTTCTTGTGGGTCTACTGTAATTTCAAAGAAGTGATGAGTACATAAATGATATTTTGAGACATCTGCATCAACTGCAGTGTGATGAAACCATCTTTGATTTCTATTGGTGACCAAGTCACAGGTACTGCTAATGTCACTGTAGTTTGTTGCCTACATTTGTAAATAAAGGAATCACTACATTTCAGAGTTTGATGAAAACGAAGTTGTGATTTTTTTTTCCATCCACGTTCATGTACCCTGTGAATTCTACACATTGACCCTTGTGGACCCCAGGTTAAAAACCCTTACCTTAATCTATTGGTGCAAAAATGCTTGAAGTGACTGTAGAGGTCTTTGTTTCTAAATGGGGAGAAGAAAAAGATGAAAACGGGGAACATTAACATCCAAAACGTGTGCCATTAATTCCTGTACATTTTGCCAAAGGTGGGTTACAAAGTCAGTCTGAGCTTCCTAGCAGCCAAGGGAATGTTCTGTCCAGAACTTTCTCAGTTTAAAACCTTGATTAGAGCCGTGATCCTTAGTACTCTGCGTTGTGTAAAACCTTGATTGGTTATACAGTGCTGTATGTCAATTATATCTCAATATAACTGGAAGGGGAAAAAAAAACCTTGATTGGCAGCCTCTTGCCTAGTCTAACGCCCCATGGCCAACACCACTGTACCTTCCCATCCCGCACGGCCCAGCCTAGTGGAAACAACCACCAAGAAAGAGCCGGGGGCATACCCCCTAGCCCACTCCGGCGGGGTTCCCAGCCCCTGCCCCTAGGCGCGCTCCCTCCCAAACGCAGGACCGAAGTCCCTTGCACTGGAACATGACATCTCCCCCGCCCTCCTTGGAGATAGCCCCGCCCACTCCGCTCCTCCCCCCCTCGGAAAGGTTTCTGCCTTGGCATTTATCACGGACTGTGTATCTCACCCATGACACAGGGTGCCCCTGGCACACTAACGGGGTCCTGAAAAACCCACTTACGGAACTGAAGCAAAGGGAATTCCATTTCGCACGAATGAGCGCGGTTTCACACGGTCTCACTGGAGCGTGCGCAGAGAGCGGCCGCCAGGAGGTGATGGTGTGCGCATGACGTGTCCTCCCCAAGCCCGGCCCCCGGCGGCGCCCTCTAAACACGTCCTTCCGCTGGATGACTCCTCTTTTCTCTTGTCCGCCATCCTATGTGGTGCTGGATTTGCTCCTCGCCATGGTAAGTCCATCTATTACCATCGGATCTGGGGTGGCTTTCCGAGAGCTGAGGTCTCTGCGAGCTCGCCGGTGCCGCGGGCTGCGCCGATGTGCAGGACCCTTTTTAAGGCCTTTTCCAGAGGAGATGGAGTTGGGCCACGGCTCCAGTCCGAGGGCCTGGCGGGAAGCGAGCGATCACCTGGGGAGGGGCGGGCTGCGCTGGCCCCGCGAGGTCCGAAGGGGCTCTCTCTGCTCCAGGCCACTGCTCAGGTGGGCAGGGATTCCCGTTTTTCCCGGAGCGAACTCTGTTTCGGGGGCAAGAAGAGAAATCGAGGGGGTACCGCAGAAATCGTGGCCTGACTTCGGGCTGCATGCGACACGCGGGATGTTCCTGGCATCGAAAAGGGAATGTAGGCTGCTGGTTTTCAAAGACTGTTTTTACTTGGGGGCCAGGATCCTTCCACGTTATGAGATTACAGGACTTTTTAGCCCTTTGTTCAGGGACTTGAACATCACCTCGTAGAAACGCCTGGATCAAGGGGTGATGTGCCCTGAATGTGACGGGAAACTGGGAAAGTCACCCTTGGGAAAGTGACGTTTTAAATAGAGTTAGAATTAATACCAAAATGGTCAGTGGGCTAGAACAGATTTACCGAAAGTCAGGGACTTTGTGTAAATCTTTTTTTTTTTTTTTTTTTTTTTGCCGCTCCGTGTGGCTTGTTGGATTCCCGACCAGGGATCGAACCAGGCCCCCCAGCAGTGGAAGCGTGGGATCCTAACCACTCGACCACCAGGGAAGTCCCAGTACCCTGGTGTACAAAATAGTGCGCTGAGACTCACTGACTTGCAAGGGATTGTTCCTGAAAACCACGTGCTTTAGTCCCCGCCATCTCTGGCTATAGTCCTCTCAGTCCTGGGTTGACTGCAGGGAAGACTGGAACACGCCCTAGCCTTGGAGCAGAAAGGACCTGGGTTTGAATCCCAGCCAAATCTGCACACTAATACTCTGCTTTGGGGCAGGTTACCTACCTCCCTGACTACTGATTTTTCTTTGAACAGTGGGAATTATGGTATCTGCCTCCGGAGAAGTGAGGAACAAAGCAAAGGACAGTGATGGGTTTAGCATCGAGAGGGTTGTTCTTGGTATATGTTAAGCATTTGAATATTTGTTGGATTTAGGGAGTTCCTGACTTTGAGTCATTGGAGCAAGCTCTGGTATTGCTGTTAAATTGATTGCATTTCCTTCCCAGTCTTCTCACAAGACTTTCAGGATCAAGCGATTCCTGGCCAAGAAACAAAAGCAGAATCGCCCCATTCCTCAATGGATTCGAATGAAAACTGGTAATAAAATCAGGTAAAGGCAAACACTCCCCACCCTTGTGTTTTGTTGAATTTAGGATTACTTTGGGGGCGTAAATGCACAATTGAAAGTTACATGCAATTTAATTCGTCCTGAGCCACCATTCTGAAATTCTTTGGGGTTTTTTTTTTTTTTTTTTTTTTTTTGCGGTACGTGGGCCTCTCAGCGCCGCTGCGGAGCACAGGCTCCGGAAGCACAGGTTCAGCGGCCATGGCTCACGGGCCCAGCCGCTCCGTGGCATGTGGGATCTTCCTGGACCGGGGCACGACCACCCCCCCGCATCGGCAGGCGAACTCCCAACCACTGCGCCAGCAGAGAAGCCCTGGGTTTTTTTTTTTTTAATGTGCTTCTTCTGGGTTTCTGGACAGTCAGCCCACAGCTCGGCTTAGGGGCAGACACTCCTCCAATATTTGTTAATTTCCTTGCTGTCTTCAGTCTGAGCCAGAGCATAAGATGGACGGCCCATTTCCTTAATTCATTTAGCCAGTTACACATGTGAAATCACCACCCACTGTAGCTTTACAGGCCAATTAATTGCAACCTTTGGTTTATCGTGTCCTCATCCAATGATGGTAGGACCTGCCTTTATAGTTGTGAGGAATGAAAGAAATGTATATAAAGCTCAGTGCCTAGCTCAATAGAGGGTACCTGCAGTTATCAGATGCTGGTCTCTTGCTCTGTGGTCTGGCTTTGTGTGTGTGTGTGTGTGTGTGTGTGTGTGTGTGTGTGTGTGTGTGGTCTAACTTTTAAAATGTATTGAAAGCAGGTTGCAATTACAGTGCTCCGTTTCGTGGAAGTACTGACATAATCCTGCTGAAAGCAAATCTGTGTTGATCATTTTTGATTTTGCCTTTTATGGGGGTAAAATCGTGACAGATCGACATGAACATTTCTGAGATGGCCTTAGCTCTGCAAACAACTTGGCTCTGGTATTGAAGAGACTGAGGATGTTAATGTAGTATTAAAATTATGCAAGAGCTTTTTTGTATGTATGACCTATTATGTAGCATTACTGTTTTTGTTTTTGTTTTTTTTTCTTCTTCAGTATGCGGGCCTCTCACCGCTGTGGCCTCTCCCGTTGCGGAGCACAGGCTCCGGACGCACAGGCTCAGCGGCCATGGCTCATGGGCCCAGCTGCTCCACGGCATGTGGGATCTTCCCGGACCGGGGCTCGAACCCGTGTCCCCTGCATATGCAGGTGGACTCTCAACCACTGCGCCAACAGGGAAGCCCGCATTACTAGTTTTGATATAATTCGGAAGGGGAGGTTATATGTCTCTCAGTCTACCCCAGGTCTGTTGAATCAAAAGTGAATGAGCGTACACTTGGGGAGAAGAGGGAGCTTCTCCACTACCTAGTCCCTATAAGGAACCAGTGTGTGTTTTCCTTAGCCTGGAATCATTTTGAGAGGTAAAAAATTGCTTTGACTAGTTCTTCAAAACATCTAGCAAATCGTTTTTTACTCTCCAAAAAGAGCTCCAAACTTGTTAAAGTTAGGGAAAGTGGAACCTTTTTTCTTTCAAAGATTTTTATGGTACTTTAAGGCAAAGTTTGTGGGCAGTAAATTGAGGTCAGACCGCCTTTGTAATCTGTGATTCCCTTCTGTGTAGGTACAACTCTAAGAGAAGACATTGGAGAAGAACCAAGCTGGGTCTATAATGAGCCTCACATATAAAGTGTCACACATGATCAGAACATCACTAGTGTCTGGAACGTCTGCCTGCATTTTATGCTCTCTTCTTTTCTTGATCTTTCCTCATCACTGCCCACTGCGTAGCTCAGTAATAAACACGTGAACCTTTTGTTGGAACTATTATTATTCTGGTTTGTGATGACGTACTGAATAAATACCCCTCCTATCAGATGTAACACAGGACTGTCCAATGATAGAAATGTTCTCTAGTTACCAGGTACTTAGAAGTATGGCTAGTAAAAGTAAGGAACTGGTTTTTTAGATTTTGTTGTTTAATAGCTCCCTGTAACCAGCAGCTCTTATACCTACTGTTATGGGAAGTGCGCATATGTGTCATCCTCATACCTGAGGGTAGCACCTTAAAATAAAAGGCTTTTGTGGGTGGGGGGCATACCATGATGCAGGCAGAGTCTTAGTTCCCTGACCAAGGATCGAACTTGTGCAGTCTTAACCACTGGACTGCCAGGGAAGTCCCATAAAAAGCATCTTCATATACTATTCTGTGGTGCCGGTCCTCAGAGTAGGAATCACATGGACCAGGGATTGGCAAGCTGGTCTGCTGACTGTTTTTCGTATGGCCTGTGAACTAAAGTTCTGCATTTTTTAATTTATGTTTTAAAATAAATTTATGTACTTATTTTTGGCTGCGTTGGGTCTCTGTTGCTGCGCGCGGGCTCAGTAGTTGTGGCTTGCGGGCTCTAGGGCGCAGGCTCAGTAGTTGTGGCGCACGGGCTTACTTGCTCCATGGCATGTGGGATCCTCCCGGACCAGGGCTCGAACCTGTGTCGCCTGCATTGGCAGGCCGATTCTTAACCACCACCCGCGCCACCAGGGAAGTCCCTGCATTTTTAAATGGTTGAGAGAAATCAAGAGTATTTTTGACATTTAATACATTCAAATTTACAGGCCAGGCACTATTCTTAGGTACTTGAGTTTAACCGATGGATAGACAGATGTACGTTAGGCTAGTAATAGGCCAATACACAGGCCATATCTAATGTCTGGGAAAGATGGGAGGAAGCCAGAGTGCCCCAGCTAGTTACCTGTGGAATTAGGCTGGAACTGCTGCAGAGGAAGGGGGATCAGGATTGGTGCTAACTCCCTACCCAGCTTGTAGGGAGCCTGCACGGGACAGAGCAAAGCAAGTGACAGGAGCTGTCAGTGCAGCAAATGGTGGTTGCACCCCTTGCACAACCGAGGGGCCCCTGACCTGTAACCACACTAGGACGCTCATGACCACAGTCCTTAAGAAGGACTACTGTGCTCACCAGAAGTTTGAAGGATGGGCTGCAGAATACCCACCAGCCCAAGAACGTGGGAGCTGCCAACAGATCTTGGAAAAACATTTCCACTTCCTTTACAAGCTCCTAGATTTCAAATATTTTCTCTTAACTGCATCAGTGTTTCCTTCATATTCAAAGACAGCTGCCACTGTATGAACAGCAGTTGGTAAATGTTAATGTGCTAAAAATGTTATTCAAGTCCAAGGCAGAGGGACTTGATATAATTGACAGTCATGTGATGGAAATTTCTAACCATTTTGGGGTATTAGGAATACCTCACTCTCACCATTCAGAGTAGGTAGGCTCCTCGCTGAGCCCAGGGAGGTTATGACAAGGCCAAGGTCACACGGCAGAGGGAGCTTTCTCTATAGACCTTGAATAAGGAGTATTAAAATTGAAAGGGAAAATGATGGACACCAGGGTTGGTTGGCCATGTAAAAGGGGTTTCTTTTGAGCCTGGGGTTGGATCCAGGTCCTGGATCCAGTGGTTCCTCACTGCCTCGTGCAGTAAGTGCCGGTATTTGTTTCCTCGGTGGACTAGATTGCTGCTTCCTGAAGGGAGAAATGGGAGCTTTGAGATATTTAGGACTTACATTTACCTATAAGAGGTGCAGCATAAGATCAGCTTTCCCCCCTCCCCGCCCCGATACGCAGACCTCTCACTGCTGTGGCCTCTCCCGTTGTGCAGCACAGGCTCCGGACGCGCAGGCTCAGCGGCCATGGCTCACGGGCCCAGCCGCTCCACGGCATGTGGGATCTTCCCGGACCGGGGCATGAACCCGTGTCCCCTGCATCGGCAGGGGGACTCAACCACTGCGCCACCAGGGAAGCCCAAGGTCAGCTTTTAAAAGACAGTCAACCCCGTGGTGATGCTGGCCATCCCTCAATGGCCTACTGAGAAGCAGGCAGCAGCAGAGTGGTGGCCAAGAGTTGGCAGTCTGGAGTGACAAGACTGCATAGTCTACATTCAAATCCGGCTCTTCATGCACCAGCTGTAAGCCTCAGTGTCATCTGCAATATGGGACCTCCCTCAGAGGGCTGTGGGGATGAAGTAAATAATGCACTGAAGCAGTTGATTCAGTGCCTAACTAGGAAAAGGGGAAGAGGAATGAGGAGTGAGCAGGATTAAAGTTTTGGTGTGGACCCCTCCCCAGCAGACATGGGCTGTATGCTGGATAAAGCAAAAATAAGACACAGGGACCGAAGACAGTGGGAAGTGGCAGGTCGTCAGGGGGGACATCAGGCAGAGCTGGCATGGAGTTGGTGCTCAGTGTCAGCCTTTGGAGAGATGCCAGTTCCCTTCTAGTTCCAGGATTTGAATTTGGAGTAAGTAACCCCTCGAGGTCTTGGAAAGAAAGGAGGTAGGGTGACTTGAGGACTAAAATCCTGGGCCTTACACTCACCTCCAGTTGAATCCCACCTCTGTTACTGAACCAGCTGTGGAAACATCAGGATACTTATCCAGAATCATACCTACTTTGGGTTTGTAAGGATTGAATGATAATGTCGGTCAAGGATCCGTCCTACCAGATAGTTCTCCCATTTTACAGATGAAAAAAAGTTAAACAATTCTCAAACAAGAAAATAAAATTTAAAAAAAAGAAGAAAGGGGAATTCCCTGGCAGTCCAGTGGTTAGGAATTGGTGCTTTCATTGGCCAGGGTTAAAAAAAAGTTCCAAAATTCTCATTCCTGCTGATAGCAACTAACAGTTTGAGTACTTAACATGGCAGGTAGCTGCTGTCAGCAGGAATGGCAATGAGAACCAGATTGAACAGGAAGTAGATTTTCTTGGAAAGAACAGGGTGAAATATTAACCATTTACCCTTCCCTGAGGGTGTTCTGGCCCAGAGAAGCAAACATGAAGCCCCTGCTTATACAAAACGTTGGGTATTTGGGGAGCCAGAGGCAAGCATGACCCTCAGAGGTATTGCAGTCAAGAGAGCGTGCTGTGCATCTGTGCCTGTGCACATCGGAGACGCCCGTCTGGGAACGGAGGGAGGGAGGGTGGCAAACCCTCGGAGAAAACTAATCGATGACTCTTCATTGGGAGCAACTTTGCCCCCCAGGGGACATTTGGCAATGTCTGGAGCCATCTTTGGTTGCAACAACTAGGGGACGGGGAGGTGCCACTGGCAGCTAGAGGATGTGTAGCCAGGGATGCTGCTAAACATCCTTACCATGCATGAGACAATCCTCCACAACAAAGAATCACTGGGGGCTTCCCTGGTGGCGCAGTGGTTGGGAGTCCGCCTGCCGATGCAGGGGACACGGGTTCGTGCCCTGGTCCGGGAAGATCCCACATGCCGCGGAGTGGCTGGGCCCGTGAGCCATGGCCACTGAGCCTGCGCGCCCGGAGCCTGTGCTCCGCAGCGGGAGAGGCCACAGCAGTGAGAGGCCCGCGTACCGCGCAAAAAAATAAATAAATAATTAAAAATCATCGGGCCCAAAATGTCAGTAGTGCCAAGGTTGAGAAACCGTGGTTAAACAGCCCTGTGGCCAGCCAGAGTGAGCTTTTCGAGACACAGATGTGCCGGCACACCACTCCCCCTTGCAATCCTTCACACTACTCTTCGGATAAATCTCACTTCTTAACATAGCCCAAAACGAGCACCGGTGGCTCCTACCCTCTCTTCACTCACAAAACTGGATCCAGCCACACTGACCTCTTTGTCCCTCAAAGCATCAAGTTCCACACGGCCTCAGCCTTCCCACTGTTATTCCCTTGACCTGGAATGTTCTCCCTCCTCACCTGGTGAACTCCCATTCATCCTTCAGGTCTCAAGCTACTTTGCACCTCCACAGGGAGACCTTCCCTGACGGCTCCTCTCCCCTCAATCCAGTTAGGTCCTGCCGCTCAGTACCTCTAAGTCACCCTGTGGAGTGTCCTTCCCAATTGTAACTGTAAAGGTCTACGTGTGGTTAGTTAATTGACGTCTGTCTCCCTCATTAGACTGAGCTCTACAAGGATAGGGTCTGTCTTGCTCACTGCTGATTGCTCTTACATACCAGCAGCTGGCATAACAGAGGTGCCCAATAAATATATTTGTTGAGAGAGTGAGAAAAGGAAGTGCTCAATAAATTTGTTGAACGGACGAATGAACGAATGAGGAGAGGGACATACAAGAGAGCAAGAGCAGTGCAAAATGTGTGCCTTAACGTGTGTTTACAAAGGGTGAAGGAGGAATGACTTGCCTGGGGAGTTGCGGGAAGGCCTCACCCAGGTTCACGAGGAGGCAAAGGGTGTGTGTGTGCGCATGCATGGTTGGTAGGTAGGTGGCTGGGGTTTAAGGCACTAGGGAAAGAATCTGGAGAATCGGGCACATCATGAAAGCTCAGGCGTAACGAGTAGGGAATGGCACTGTTCTCACTACTCACCCTCTGTAGGAGCACCTCATTCACCACCACGCTGGTGGGCCGACACCTGCACTTGAACTATGGTCACTGATGAGGCCACTTGCAGCTGCATGTCCAAAGCTGTCGCTGGAGACCCAGGAGCCATGGGACAGGACTTCTGCCTCAGCCTGACCCTAAGTGGAACTGCGTTCTCTCTTTTTTAATTAATTAATTAATTAATTAATTAATTAAGTTGTGGCTGCATTAGGTCTTTGTTGCTGCCTGCGTACTTTCTCTACTTGTGGTGAGCAAGGGCTACTCTTTGTTGTGGTGCACAGGCTTCTCATTGCGGTGGCTTCTCTTGTTGCAGAGCACGGGCTCTAGAACGCAGGCTCAGTAGTTGTGGCTCAGGGACTTAGTTGCTCCGTGGCATGTGGGATCTTCCCGGACCGGGGCACGAACCCGTGTCCGCTGCATCGGCAGGCGGACTCTCAACCACTGCGCCACCAGGGAAGCCCGGCAGGCGGATTCTTAACCACTGCGCCACCAGGGAAGTCCCAGCCCCATTTAATATTAACACATGGTTAATCGTGAAAGCCACAGTCACAGTGCAACCCACCTTACCGTTTAAATGAAAGAAGACAGGCATTACCAACAGTTAGGTACCAGAGTAACGGAAGTAAGACAAGATATAGTCCCAGTTTTACAGCTACAATGAGCCTGCTACTAACAAACCACGTCAGCTTTAGGGACTTCAGTTTTCTGCCGCTCAAAATGAGGAGATTGGTTCTAAAATCATGAACCTCTAATGCTACATTTGTAAGTCTCTAAATGTGTATCTGATTCATTAGAAAAAGTGTTTCCACTGGGGCCACCAAAGGGAGATAGGCATTGGAACAGAACGCACATGACCTACAAAGAAACAACTATTAGTTTAATCAGAAAGCCTGTGGATCTAATTCAAGGTCAGCTGCCTCCGACTCCCGCTTATTCATTCCGCAAACACCCAATACAGACTACGAGGTGGATGCATGGTGCTAGGTGCTGGGTGCTGGGCTGCAGGGGTGAGCCACATCCACAGGCCCCCATCTTCACCGGCTCACAGTCTGCAGGGGACAGACGAATGTGCAGACAGCCACAGCCCCTGATGCTAAGTGCTGTGCTGAGGAAGGCACTAGGTCCTTGGGAACCTTCCCTGAACATGGGAGTGAGGGGCTGAGGAAGAGCAAGCTGAGCCCCGAAGGCCAAAGAGGAGTTAGATCTGGCGGGTGGAGTGTGGTGTGTTCATGTCCTACACAGAGGATACAGACTGTGAAAAGGCCAGTCAGGAGAAAGCTGGGAGGGACTTCCCTGGTGGTCCAGTGGTTAAGACTCCACGCTTCCACTGCATGGGGCATGTGTTCGATCCTGGGCAGGGAACTAGATCCCACATGCCATGTGGGCGCCCCCCCAAGAAAAATAAATAGAAAGCTGGGAGACTTTAGGGAACTGACGGTCACTCTGTGTGGCAGAAGTGTGGGAAGGGGACATACTCAGGGGTGGCGGGAGAGGGGTGCCCAGAGGAAGCAGTAATGAAAGAGGAAGCTGGAGAGTAAGCAGAGGCCAGATCAGTGGGAGGCTCAAAGCCTTGAGACAGAGCTTGGATTGCATCTTGAGGCCCAGAAAAACATTGAAGGGCTTGAAAATGGACAGATGCCTATCGGGTTTGGGTTTAAGAAATCACTGGGGTTAGTGTGTGGAGTGCTAAGATCAGACTGGCTGGGGATAGGGCAGCATAGGCTAGAAGCAGAGACTAGTAAGAGGCTGTGGTTTTTAGTCCGCATGAGAAAGGATGGTGGCCAGCACTAGGGCAGAGGCAGTGGAGATGGAGTTAAATGGACGGAGGAGAGATCTCATAGAATCAACAAGACTTGTGACTGACTGAGCGTAGGAGAAGAGGAAGAGGGAAGTGGCAAGGATGATGCCCAAGTTTCTGGCTTGAGCAACAAGGTGGTTGGTGGTGTCATTCCTGAGAGGGAAAGACCATGAGAATAGTTTTCTGGTGGGAAAGCGGAGTGGTCAAGGGTTCAGTTTGGGGTATATTTAGCATGGGATGGCTGTAAGCCTTCCAGGTGAAGATACTCAATAGACAGTTGAGTAGTGAATATTTGAGTCAAGAGAGAAATGGAGAAATCTGTGGGGTTAGAGGAGGGGTTTTGTCTTGACCCGGGAAGTGAAAGCTTGTTTGCCTAATGATGTGAAGGGCACAGAAGGGAAGAAGTAGGAACACAGAGGGGACAATACAAATCGTCAGTGGATCAGAGCTCCCAAGGGCTGGGAAGTGATGAGTCAGAGCACAGGAGTAGGGATTTGTCTCACAGAGGAGGAGAGCCTAGGATTTAAGAGGTCAGACTCTGGAGTCTGGGTTGGAACACTTGGTTCTAACACCTTCTAACTGTGAGAACTTGGGCAAGTCACTTACTTCTCCTGAGTCTCAGTTTTCCTTGACTATAAAATGGGGAAATTATGAGAACCTCGAAATTTCAGTGTGATGATTAAAGGAGATAATGCATGCAATATGCTTACTAGCGACTGAAAAAACCCCACAAAATCTCCCACAACTTAAAAGTTGCAAGTTATACTTTATTTGGGGACCTTAGTGAGGACTACAGCCCAGGAGACAGCCTCTCAGAGAGCTCTGAGGCAAGGGAGGAGCCACGATATATAGGAGGTTTTGCTGGAAAAAAAATATAGTCAAACATCAGAAGATGACTGCTAATCAAAAAAACAGACCTCTCACGTTAATGATTTCAGCACTTTTCTATGTATGGGAAGATGCCAGAGTCTGGGCTCATGGAAATCATTCCTTAGATATGCGTCTTAACTATCTAGGGCCAGTATCCTGTTTCTCTTCGTCTGAATTCCCCTCAGGGTGCGCTGTCGGGACCTCTGCAGTAGCTGATGGTTTGATGGTGGGTGACGTTCTTGTTTACTGAAATGGCACGCAACCTTTTTTTGTCTGCATTACCATAGTGCCTGGCATGCAGTTAACACCACATCAGTGGTAACTGTTATAACAGGAGCACAGGAAGGGAAAAATGGGTGCACATGCAGGTCAGTTCATAGGTTTGGTTGCAGAAAGCTGAACAAATTCTTTTTAGGTGATTTCTGTCTTTTTGATAAAATAGAAAGTGAGGTTATCTACTTGAGGGGGGTGCTACCTGCTAATGTCTCTTTGGGGTAGAAAAGCCACTCATTTGGCACTGACTAGGAGATAGGACAGTCACTATCAACAGAGGGTCAACAGACTGCCAGCCACTTAAATCATCAAGACTTGCTTTTATTTATTTGTTTGTTTTTGCGGTACGCGGGCCTCTCACTGTTGTGGCCTCTCCCGTTGCGGAGCACAGGCTCCGGATGTGCAGGCTCAGTGGCCATAGCTCACGGGCCCAGCCGCTCCGCGGCATGTGGGATCTTCCCGGACCGGGGCACGAACCCGTGTCCCCTGCATCGGCAGGCGGACTCTCAACCACTGCGCCACCAGAGAAGCCCCAAGACTTGCTTTTAAATTAAAGTAAAAATGAAAACAGCAGAATGACTCCTCATTTTGTAGCTTAGTACCAAAACTTGTAGATTACAGGGAATTCCCTGGTGGTCCAGAGGTTAGGACTCGGGACTTTCACTGCCGTGGGCCCATGTTCAGTCCCTGATCGGGGGACTAAGATCCCACAAGCAGCGCAGTGTGGACAAAAAATAAAATAAAATAAATTTAACTCAGTTATCTTAAAAAAAAAACTTGTAGAGTACATATTCAGAAGTATTTGTTCAACTGATTTTTTTCCTGATCTAGTTTTTTAAAATATATTTATTTATTTACTTATTTGAATGCACCGGGTCTTAGTTGCAGCATGTGGAATCTTTTAGTTGCAGCATGTGGGATCTAGTTCCCTGACCAGGGATCGAACCCGGGCCGCCTGCATTGGGAGCACGGAGCCCTAGCCACTGGACCACCAGGGAAGTCCCTCTAGTTTTTTAATAGACTTTATTTTTTAGAACAATTTTAGATTTAGAGAAAAGTCGAGAAGATAATATAAAGTTCATAGTTTATTCAGATTTTTTTTAGTTTTTACCTAATAGCCTTTTTCTACTCCAAGATCCCATCCAGGATACCACTTTGCATATGGTAGTTATGTCTCCTTAGGCTTCTCTTAGCTGTGATAGTGTCTCAGACTCTCCATGTTTTTGATGACTGCTGTCGAACCCAAGTTCGTGGGCCCAATGTACAGTGAGGCCAAACAAACCAAAACGTTTGAGTTTGGATCAGAACTCTTTGTTTGGCCCTAGCAATAAACCTTTCTCTGCTCCAAACTCTGATGTTTCTATTTGTTTGGCCTCACCATGTATCAGGCCCATGAACTTGGGTTCAACAATATGAGCTTGACAGTTTTTGAGTACCGGTCAAATATTTTTTAGGATGCCCCTCTATTGGATTGTGTTTGACATTTTTCTCATTATTAGACTGAGGTTATAAGTTTTGGGGAAGGAAGATCACAGAGGTAACGAGCCATTCTTATCAGATCATTTCAAGGGTATGTACCCTCACCATGATTTATCATCATTGATGTTGATCTTGATCAACTGGCTGAAGTAGTGTTGGTCAGGTTTCTCCACTGTACAGTTACCCCCCTCCCAACTGTACTCTTTGGAAGTAAGTCACAATGTGCAGCTCTCTTAAGAAGTGGGGAGTTATGCTCCCCCTCTTTAACTCTTCAAGGGACAAGTAGCTCCATAAATTACCCAGAATTTTTCTGCATGGGAGATTTGTCTCTTCTTCCCTATTTACTTATTATGTCATTTGTTTATATCAAAATGGACATATGGATTTTTATTTATTTATTTGGCTAGGTCGGGTCTTTAGTTTGCGGCAAGCGGGATCTTTTAGTTGTGGAACGAGAACTCTTAGTTGCGGCCTGTGGGATCTAGTTCCCTGACCAGGGACCGAACCCCGGCCCCCTGCATTGGGAGCATGAAGTCATAACCACTGCGCCACCAGGGAAGTCCCGGCACGTAGCCTTTTTGAATTGGCTTTGTTCACTTAGTAATAATGCATTTAAGGTTCTTTCATGTCTTCCACTGGACCACTAGGGAAGTCCCTGCATATTTATTTTATACTTATGTTATAATCCACTACTTCCCCAGCCCAGAATCAGCCATTTCTCCAAGGAGACAAGGAACCTTGGTTCCTTTTGTTGGAGAAAGGTATTAGAAACCACCATCTAGGCATTAGATATGTTCCATCTGAATAAACGTTAATTTGATAACAAATTTATTATCTTGGAGTAACACAGTTGCTTTTTTTATGAGTCAGTGTTCACACAGAGAAGCAGGACCAGTGGGAGATATATAACGAGGGATTTATTGCAAGGAATTGGCTTCTGTGATTATAAGGCCTGAGAGGCAAATTGGGAACTCCCAGGGCAGGCCTTCGGGAAAGGCAGACAGGATCTCACAGGCATAGCTGTCCACTGGCTGAAGCTGCTGCCCACAGGCAGAATTTCTTTTCTTGGGAGAGCTTCAACCCAGCTTTTAAGGCTTTGCACCTGATTAAATTAGGCCCACCCATGTTATCTAAGATAATCTCCTTTACTTAAAGTGAGCTAACTGTGGACTTTAATTACATCTGCAAAATACCTTGACTGAAACACCTAGATTAGTGTTTGAGTAACTGGGGGCTGGAGCCTTGCCAAGTTGACATATCAAAAAGACCATCACACCTTTAAAATGTTCTGAATTCAGGAGGACCTTATCTGTTGAGTGTGCTCCATAAACGTACATTTTCTGGATGACTGAGGAGTGCGCCCATACGAACCCAAGCTTTTAGACTGTTACCTATTTAGGATGTGTCATAAACTTCTCTGCCTTCTTCAACAGAGATACTAAACACTTTAACCTGGTTGTAATGACCCAGGGCCCCTATGTGAACACCATTGATCACACTGAACTGAGCTTACAGGGTTGCTTCAGGGCCTCTGAGGCCTGGAAGGAGCCTTATCTCCACACCCAGGGACCTCATTGCTCTAGTTCTTCTAATTCCTCTGTCAGCTTTCTATTTATATACTTCTTCCTCCTTCCCTTTCTGAAGGCCGCCCCTCCTCACTTCTCTTTCATTAATTCAATAACTCTTTGTTCTCACTGCTCTCTAATCTAAGAGGACATTTCTCTCTGGTTCTTTCTGTTTCTTTTTTTTTAAGTAACAGTTTTATTAAGATATAATTCACGGAGTATACAATTCACTCATTTAAAGTGTACAGTTCAGTGGTTTTTAGTATATTCACAGATATGTGCAGCCATTACCAAAGTCAATTTTAGAACATTTTCATCACCTTAAAAAGAAATTGCCGATAGAAAGCCCAGAAAGAAACTCACGTGCTTATGGTCAATTAATCTATGACAAGGGAGGCAAAAATATACAGTGGAGAAAAGACAGTCTCCTCAATAAGTGGTGCTGGGAATACTGGAAAGCTACATGTAAACGAATGAAATTAGAACATTCTCTAATACCATATACAAAAAATAAACTCAAAATTAAAAAAAAAAATTCAAAACGGATTGAAGACCTAAATGTAGGACTGGATACTATAAGACTAGAGGAAAACATATGCAGAACACTCTTTGACATAAATCACAGCAATATTTTTTGGATCTGTCTCCTAGAGTAATGGAAATAAAAACAAAAATAAACAAGTGGGACCTAATTAAACTTAAAAGGTTTTGCACAGCAAAGGAAACCATAAACAATGAAAAGACAACCTACCGACTAGGAGAAAATATTTGCAAATGATGCTACTGACAAGGGATTAACTTCCAAAATATGCTAACAGCTCATACAGCTCAATATCAAAAAAAAAACAATAAAAAAATGGGCAGAAGACCTAAATAGACATTTCTCCAAAGAAGACATACGGATGGCCAACAGGCACATGAAAAGATGCTCAACATCACTAATTATTAGAGAAACGCAAATCAAAACTACAATGAGGTATCACCTCACACCAGTCAGAATGGCCATTATTAAAAAGTCTACAGGGGCTTCCCTGGTGGTGCAGTGGTTAAGAATCGCCCTGCCAATGCCGGGGACACAGGTTCGAGCCCTGGTCCGGGAAGATCCCACATGCCGCGGAGCAACTAAGCCCATGCGCCACAACTACTGAGCCTGTGCTCTAGAGCTCACAAGCCACAACTACTGAAGCCTGTGCGCCTAGAACCTGTGCTCCGCGACAAGAGAAGCCACTGCAATGAGAAGCCCGTGCACTGCAACTAAGAGCAGACCCTGCTCACCGCAACTAGAGAAAGCCCGTGTGGAGCAACGAAGACCCAACGCAGCCAATAAATGAATAAATAAATAAATTTATAAAAAAAGATCCAATGCAGCCAAAAGTAAATAAATTTATTAAAATAAAATAAAAAGTCTACAAACAATAAATGCTCGTGTGACCTCCCTGGTGGTCCAGTGGGTAAGATTCTGTGCTCCCAATGCAGGGGGCCCGGGTTCGATCCCTGGTTGGGGAACTAGATCCCACATGTATGCTGCAACTAAGAGTTTGCATGCCACAAATAAGAAGTCCGCATGCCACAACTAAAACCTGGGGCGGCCAAAATAAATATATATATATATATATATAAATAAATGCTTGTGAGGGTGTGGAGAAAAGTGAATCCTCGTACACTGTTGATGGAAATGTAAATTGATACAGCCACTATGGAGAAGAGTATGGAGGTTCCTTGAAAAACTAAAAAAAGGGGACTTCCCTGGTGGCACTGTGGTTAAGAGTCTGCCTGCCAATGCAGGAGACACGGGTTTGATCCCTGGTCTGGGAAGATCCCACATGCCGCGGAGCAACTAAGCCTGTACGCCACAACTACTGAGCCTGTGCTCTAGAGCCTGCGAGCCACAACTACCGAGCCCGCGTGCCACAACTACTGAAGCCTGTGCGCCTAGAGCCCGTGCTCTGCAACAAGAGAGGCCACCTCAATGAGAAGCCCGTGCACTGCAACGAAGAGCAGCTCCACTTGCCACAACTAGAGAAAGCCTGCGCGCAGCAACAAAGACCCAACACAGCCAAAAATAAAGAAATAAATTTATTTTTAAAAAGGAAACTAAAAATAGAGCTACCATATGATCCTGCAATCCCACTCCTGGGCATATATCTGGAGAAAACTCTAATTCGAAAAGATACTTGCACCCCAATGTTCATTGCAGCACTATTTACAATATTGTGAGGGACAGTCTTGTGGGACTGAACTCTGAACCTTTGGAATCTGATGCTGTCTACGTGTAGTGTCAGAATTGAGTTGAATCGTAGGACACTCAGCTGGTGTTGGAAAATTTCTCCTTGTTAGTGTGAGGGAACTTCCCCCCACTGGAATTGGTACCAGAACCTATTTACCATACGACTGAGCCATTCCACTCCTAAGGTATCTAGGTATTTACCCAAGAGAAATGAAAACATAAGCTTATATGTGAATGTTCATAGCAGTGTTATTCATAATAACCAAAAGATGGAAACAACTCCATTGTCTATCAACAGAGGAATAGATAAACAAAATGTGATGTAGCCATACAATGGAATCTTATCCAGCCGTGAAAAGGAATGAAGTACTGATTCAAGATACAACATGGATGATCCTTGAAAACATGTGCTAAGTGAAATAAGCCAGTCACAAAAGACCACATATTATATGATTCCATTTATATGAAATGTCCAGAACAGGCAAATCCATAAGAAACAGAAAGGAGATTAAAGGTTGCTTAGGGCTGAAGAGGATGGGGGTTGGGGGTGGGGGGGTGATAGCTAAAGGGTAGGAAATTTCTTTTTTTTTTTTGCGGTATGCGGGCCTCTCACTGTTGTGGCCTCTCCCGTTGCGGAGCACAGGCTCCGGACGCGCAGGCTCAGCGGCCATGGCTCACGGGCCCAGCCGCTCCGCGGCATGTGGGATCTTCCCGGACCGGGGCACGAACCCGTGTCCCCTGCATCGGCAGGCGGACTCTCAACCACTGCACCACCAGGGAAGCCCCCAAAGTCACCTTATTAACATACAAGAGACACCTTTATCACTCTTATCATAGGAAATTCCAAGGGCTTTAGGAGCTCTGTGCCAGGAATGGGGTTGAAGACCAAATATATGTTTTTTATTATAAATCACAATATTACGAATGGTAACTCTGTGTTTAACTTTTGAGGAACTGCCAGACTAGTTTCCAAAGTGACTGTATCATTTTACATTCCTACCAGCAAAATATGAGTGTTCCAATTTCTCTATATCCTCACCAATGCTTGTTATCATCTGACTTTTTGACGATAGTCATCCTAGTGGATGTGAAGTGGTACCTCATTCTGGATTTGACTCGCATTTCCCTAACAACTAATGGTGTTGAGCACCTTTTCCTGTGCGTGTTGGCTATTTGCATATCTTCTGAGAAGTGTCTATTCAAGTCCTTTGCTTGTGTTTAAATCAGGTTTTTTTATACTTTTGCTGTTGAGTTGTAGGAGTTCTTTATATATTCTGGATACTAGACCCTTATGAGATATATGTTTGCAAATATTTTCTCCCATTTTGTGGGTTGTCTTTTTACTTTTTTAGTAGTTTCCTTTCAGGCGCTAAAGTTTTTAATTTTGATGAAGTCCAATTTATCTATTTCTTCTTTTGTTTCTTGTGCTTTTGAGGTCAAATCTGTGATTCCATTGCCAATTTATTGAGTGCCTTCCATCTACCAGGAACTAGGGATAACGTGGTGAATAAGACAGACTTGGTTCCCGCCCTCATGGAATTTACGTCTAGTGGGGCAGGGGAGATATTAATCTAATAACTGCATGAATAACTTCTCAAGTGTGATAAGGATCAGAAAAGGTACAGTTCTAACCTAGCCTGAGGGTCAGAGAAGACTTCCCCAAGGAGGTGACATTTAAACTGACATTTGAAGCATGAGTGGGAGTAGGCCAGGTGAAAGGGGGCAAGGAATAGAGGGAAGAGTGTTTCTGGACAGGGAACAGCATGTAGGAATCCCAGAGTTCAGGAAAACAAGGATCTTTTGAGGAACAGCAAGGACTGTGTGGCTGGAGCAGAGTTGGGGGCAGGCGTGAGTGGGGAAGGGATGAAATGACTTAGGGAGAGAATGTAGAGTGAACTTTCCATGACTTCAACCTGGTAAGAGCCAGCAACTAAAGCCATAGGAGGTCATGGAAGACTAGAGAAGAGAGTTTCAAGGAGGAGGAAGTAGCCCACATTGGCCAGTCCTGCCAAGAAGTGAACAAAGGTAAGGACTTGCATTTGGCAGATGGGAGGTCATCATGGGAGACCTTTGTGGAAGCAGTTGTGCTGGGATGACAGAGGCAGAAACCAGAATGCATAGGAGTGATTAAGAGCTGAGGAAATGGAGATGTTAAGGGAGGAGACCTCCCTGTGGAAAATCTTGGCTGGGAAGTGTTTATCACCCAAAGAGCCTGGCTCCTAGTAGGTGCTCAACAAACGTTTACTGCACTGAACTAAACTGAGGGTGAGCTCCAAGATACAGGAGAGGGACAACCGATGGAATTAGGCTGTGGGAGGAGGCGGGCTTGAGAGCATGAGTTACATCTTGAAAGAGAGAGGTATGCTCCTTCCCTTCGTTAAAATGAACAGAAAGAGGGAAAACAGGGAGGCTGGGTGTGGAATGCAGGGTATGTTGTCTGGGATGGGAGGGGGCATTTCTATAGATAACAGGGTCAAGAGACGATCGACTTGTGTGCTTTTATTCTCTTCAAAGGATTTCAGCTTTAGCCCTGACTCCAGTTTATGACTTTATCTGGAAATAATATCTAACCTATTTAATAGTTGGTGGACAATTACTTACTAAGTTACTGCTTTTACTTCTTCTGTGGGCTGAGAACAAGGTAAGTCGGCTTGTTTCGATTTTGTCTAAAGTAAAAGTGTGTAGGTTGTGAAGAACATCAGCAGAGGAACCAATATCTCCTTTGAGGAGCAGCCACTCATCTGGTACAGAGGGAAAATCATTTGCAATCAATGTGGACACATTTTAGAGGTGGGATAATTCAGGTAACCACAAGATCTCTCCTGGACTACCCTAGCAGATAAAGTAGTTTCACCACAAGAGCCTGCTGAGTACCTTAATTTTTCCAAACAAGAATTTATTTGTTAATAAATTCTTTAATAAATTTGTTAATAAATACATTCTCTGTTATTTTCTATTTCCTATGTGTCCTGCAGCATTGCCAGGCGTTGCATATGTATTTTCTCGAATCATCAGAACAACCTTGCAAGGGAGCTTGTATTGTTCCCATTTTACTGATGAGGAAACTGCAGCTCAGAGAGGTGAGTGATTTGCTCAAGGTCACTAATCAGTAGCAGGTTTCGGAACCCAGGTTAGGCTGAGCACTTTTCACCACGCCAGCAGTTTTGGCAATTTTGCTCCCGGGGCCATTGTGCGACCCCTGCCGGTCTAAGACAGGGGCACGGGATGGCGGGGAGAGGTCCCAACCCAGCTTCACCTGAGTGGCTCCGCACTTAGTTTTACACTTGGGGCTCTGAGGTAAGCTCCATTTGAGCAAAAGAGAGAATTAAAAAAAACAAGTTTGGAGGCTACTGCCTTCCACAGGGATCTTTGAACTTCCCAGCAGAAGCATGGCTTTCCTTGAAGCGTTTCTCCTGAAACGCTTTGCTTGTATGATGCATTTTACCCCACTTGGCTCTATCCTCCACGTGACTGGAAGAGTGATTTTTCTAAAATCTCATCATGTTACTCCCCTACTTAGAAACCTTCTATGGCTCCCAGCTACCTCTAGGTTAAAATCTGTATTCCTCTTTCAGCATGACCTATGAGAGCCTTAGTGATCCGGACCCCCATCCACTTCTCCAGAGTTGCCGTTAATTACTCCCCAGCTCCCACCTTCCTTCCAAACCGGCTGACTCACATCTCCTGGTACTTGCTATGTGCATCCGTGCATACTCCAGTGGCCCTGCCAGGAGGCTGCTCCCCCGTCTCCACTGAGCGACTCCCACTCACCCCTCCAGCTTCAGATCAGGTGTACTCTTCCTCCCCGAAAGCCTTTCCTGCACCTTTGGCCTGGGTTAGGCCCCGCCCTCTTTGCAGCGCCCCCTACTCCAACTCCCGTGCTTACCTGTCACAGCCCTGCTTCTGCTTCCTTTTCTTGTCTGCCTGTCCCACTAGAATGCAGGTTTGCATCATCTGCTTAACTGATTTGCTCCCCTGGAAAGAAGTTTCTCAGGGAATTTGTTCTTCCTCTTGGGGTGAGCATACCAGTCTTGCCTCGAAAAGCATACCAGAAATGCCAATGGCTTGATGTTAAGCATGGAGAGTTTTCAGCATGGGGGTTTGTCCCCTGCAGCCAAACCTCAATTTTACATGGAGGAGGTAGGCTAGGCAATATCACATGATGAGAAAAATCTGTGGGGAAGAATAGCTGACTACAGGAAAAACTCCAGAAAGCCGCTTTCAAATCTTCCAGCTGACTTGGTTTTCATTTTGGAAAGAGCAGGGCAGATGCTTGTCTTAGGTCCCCAGACCTGCTAATAGTTAAGATGCTTAGGTTCAAACTTTTCCTATGAAGAGGGGACTACCGTTAAAAGTGTCCTTTGAATGTTGGACGAAGGCACATGCCAATCTTCCCTCCAAGCCAGGAGTCCGCAGACTCAGCCATGTGGCAGGAAGGCCCTGCTCTGACGCCTTCACCAAACCCAACCCACCTTGGCAGCTGTCAAGGGAGAGGTTGTGGAGCAGAAATCGCAGTCCTGCATCAGTTAGCCAATTTGCATCTGTAAAATGGGCATGGGGGTGGAGGAGGGTTATGCTAGATGCCCATTCCAAATGCCACAAGCCAGGAGCTGCTCACCCTCCCACTGCAAACATCACAGAAGTTCATTTTTGTTTCTTTTCTTTTTTTGGCTCTGCCGTGCAGCTTGTGGGATCTTAGTTCCCAACCAGGGATTGAACTCAGGACCCTGCAGTGAAAGCGCCAAGTCCTAACCACTGGATGGCGGGGGAATTCCCAAAGAAGTTCATTTAGAAGAAGAAAAAGGAAATGCTACATTACACTGTAAATATGTTTAAGGTATAGTTCCTAGAGACACGGGACAGGCTGAGAATCAATAGGAAAGATTTGGATCATTTCATGGATGGGAAGAATCTAATGCATTATTAAGGGCAGGTGGGAACGTTTTGAGCACAGGAGGGGCAAACAGGCCCGCCAGGCAGAGATGGAAACCTGGACAGATGGGCTCAGGGTGGTGTCTCTGGGCTGTGTTTTGTTGTGACTCAGTTCCTCCCTGGCCTTAGAGGACTGGGATGGGAGGGCTGGGGACACAGCAGTCCATTGCAAGGGCTACCCAACCCTCCAGGGATACAGTGCTATTTTGAAAATGTGCTGTTCTAGAAAGCAGCATGGATTTCCAGCCAACTGCTTGTCCCTCCTTTCAGCTCAAATCAACCCACCTGTAAATGTAACTAAAAGAAACCCACAATGCTGATGATTAAAGCCCTATCTTGGAAAAAATGTGCCGGGGGTGTGTCTCATTGGAGGGCAGAAGTCAAGGTAAATTACATGACTCACCAGGAAATATTAGAAATACATATTTGGAGGCTTTTTCCTTTTATCTCACCTCTGCTCCCTGGAGACAACTCCTCTGGGATGAGACTTGTGCAAGAGGCCAGACCTAGATGCTAAAGAGCCCAGGAGACAGGTAAACTGTGTGTCTCTACTCAGAGCCAAGGGGAGAGTAGCTCCTTTGGTGCACGTCTTGGCCACTTGCTCTGCAAATGAGATCCAGAGACTGCTCTGGATCACTAGCTCGCAGCCGTGGGTTGGTGACCTCTTCCCTGCAAACACAGGGAAGAGGTGGTTAATGGAAAAAAAAAAGTCATTCAAAGGACAGCTTTGTAATGTGAAAGGAAAACATATGCCACTTTAATATGCTTAAGAAGTCATTCGTGATACATTAGAAACCAAACCGTACGGGTAAGGCCTGGTTGTCTCAGGAGCAGGTTGACAGGGGCTGAGCCTGCCCTCACAAAGTGAGGGCAGCCGAGTCAGGCCTGCAGTTAGGCGCTTCCTCTGCATCAGTGGTTTACAATCTTAACTCATTCTTCTAGCAAATGTTTCCTAATAAACCCAGAGCTTCCACCTGCCCAGAAATGGCTACTGGAAGCTAACTTTCCCTCTCCCAAGCAGGACCACGCTTCTGCTCCTAACTCAATCCTGTAGTTTGGGGATTCGGCGCCAGGAAGGCTTGGTCCTTGCTCTCCCTCGGTTAGGCGTGCCCTGGTCCCCGCGTATCCTGGTTGGTGTCTGTACTCCTGAGACAGGTGCCTGAGACGGACCCCGAGGTGATCTGCTCCCTGCAGGACCAGCGCCCATGGCTGCGGCCCGAGCTGCGTCCGAGGCGCCGCCCCTTCTGTGGGACCCGGACCACCCGGGACCGCCAGGGACCACCCGGGACCGCCAGGGACCACCCGGGACCGCCAGGGACCACCCGGGACCGAGGCCCCGCCGCAGCGTCTTGGTCCCTCCACGCTCTCCAGTCTCCGTCTCCTTCAACGGTCCTGGAAGAAGGGGAACATATGGTGGAAAAGGCCTTGAATTTGCGCCACCCGTCTGCCCACGGAGTCCTTCCCCTTGGCGGGCGCCGCCGCCGCTCTGGCCGTTGTCTCCACGACCGGCGCGCCCACTGCGCTGGGGGTGCGTCTCGGCGTACACGCGGCGCCGCCGCCGCTGCTGTTGTTGTTGGCGTTGTTACGCTCGCTGCGGCCCGCCGTCTCCCAGTCCTCGGCCCCCAACAGCTCCCGCAGGCTCCAGGGCGCGTCGGGCCGCAGGTAGTAACAGGCCCGGTGGCCGCTGTGGTCGCGGCGCGTGGGGTCTGCCCCCAAGGCGCCCACCAGGACCTTGACGACCATATCGTGGCCCTGCAGGGCCGCCAGGTGGAGGGGCGTGAGGCCGCCGCTACCCGGGGCGCTCACGTCGAGCCGCAGCCCCCTGCGCTGGGCGAAGTCGTGCACCAGGATGAGTTCCTCGTGGCGCCCGTGCTTGGCCAGCCAGTGCAGCACCGTGTAGCCCGTGATCGGGTCTCCCCGCAGGAGCAGCCCCGGCTCGACCTCCAGCAGCTCCTGCAGCGCCTCAAAGCGGCCCTCAGCGGCCGCCAGTATCCACGCGTGCTCCCGGGGCTCCAGGCATAGCCCGCTACCGCTCGGTGCGTTCGGCCCGCCCGGGGACTGCTCCTCGGGGCGCTCCTCCGACAGCCACCCGGCGGGAGCCGCCCCCTGCAGCCCCAGCAGCTCCCGTAGCGCTTCCCGCCGGCGCCCCGAGGGCATCAACGAGCCTTGGAAGCGGGACTCCCGGGAGGCGGTGGCGTTGCCCCGGTACCTGCCCAGGTTGACGGTGTCCACTCTCGAGGGGCGGGGCTGCGGGGCGCTCCGCAGGCTGAGCTCGGTCGGTGCGAAGGAGGCCTTGGGTGCCGGCTTCGCGGCCCCTCGGGGCTCGGCCATGGTCCTGCCGCCGCGGCGGTTCCAGTGTCTAGCGTTTGCTGCCCTTCCCGGGCCCCACCAAGAGAGGAACTGGCGCTGGCGTTGGGGAAGGAAGCGGCTTGAGCAATTGGGCTCGGAGGGAGGGAGCGAAGGAGGGGAGAAGAGGGAGGGAGAGCGCGAGCGAGCCGAGGGAGGGCCCCCGGCACGGGCGGTGCGGGGGCCTGGAGGGGTGGGAGCTCCGGCCATGCCCCCGCGGCGAGCCCCTTTCCTGCACCCCGGGTACCGCCGCCACCTCCGCTCCCCCGGGTCGCGGGCGGCCCCGCCCCAAACGGCCAGGTGAGCTGGGCGGCCCCGCCTCCCGCACGGCGTGGGCAACTGTGGGGCGGACGCGGGGGCGGGCTGCGCGCTGGCCCCGAGCGCCAACGGGAGCAGCCCAGCTGCCCCAGCAGCCTGGTTCTCAGCATCCCCGCAGTTGCTGGGTGAAGAGGCTCTAGGGAGCCCCCTCCGCGGCGGGCTGAGTTCGGCTTCCAGCCAAGGCCTCCGGCAGCGCGGTCCTTAGAGCTCCGGGGCGGTCGCTCTCCGCCCCTTCCTTCGCCCTTCCCTCTTATCTACTCAGGAGTCTCCCTGCACTTTGTCCCCGAGCCGCCTTTGTCCCGCGCCTCGCATTCACGGAGGCGGCTTGGCTGCCCCATGTGACTCGGGTTCGCTTGCACTGCCCTTTGTGTGGCCTTGACCCTTCCCGCAGCGCCGGAGCTGCCCGGGATTCCTACAGAGAAATTCGAGAAAGTGTCCAGGCGTAAGCCCTTCCAGGGAACTGAGAAGGGCTATTCCCCTGCTTCCCCGAGGCTCCCTACTCCTCTCTCCGCCCTCTTCTCTTTAACCTTTCCCAGCTTGGCTTGAAGAAGCAGGTACTGGTGAATCTGAGTCATCGGCCACGAACACCTTACCCTCTTCCGAGATGCATCCCGCTCTCTCCCTGAGGGACCTGCTGATTTCCGCGAATTCAGAGTTTCAAGGCTTTTAAAAGAGAAGGATATTTTACCTTTTTAGTCCTAACGTTAGCATCCTCTTTGCTCTTCTCTCAATAAATGGTAGTTCTTGCCTCCCCCCCGCCATGTTAGGGAGTTCAGTCATGAGCAGTGGGAAGCCATAGAAGGTTCTTGAGCCAGAGAGGAATACAGCCATGATTAAGGTGGTCTTTAGGAAGATGATTATGTGAGAGGCAGAGGCAGAAAGCCAGGAGACTGTTCCAACAGTCTAGGCCAGAGGGAATGGGGACTCAGGCCAAGCCAGCCCACTCCACTGGGTCCCACAGTGATGGAAGGTATCAGAGGCTTTTCCACCTTTGCCCTCACATATTTGGGATCAGCCCTAAAGAGCTGGAGCTTTCCTTCATGACAGCCTATGCATTTGTAATCCATTTTTTGAATATGTTTTATGTGCCACTCTGCGAAATGCTTTATATGTGTTCCTTCTATCACCCTCCCAAGGATCTCAAGAGCTAAGTATTGTTACTATCCTCACTTTGCAAAGAGATTAGGCCATTTGCCCAAGGTCACCCCGAAGGAAGTAGCAGAGCAAGTCTGTGTGACACCATAGCCTTTGTTCTGGCACAGAGGATCTGGCATTCAAACCAGGCTTATCAACAGCAAATCACTCACACAAATCCCAAATGCCAGCCAAACGGATGGACTTGTTCTAACCTGAGCATATCTTGAAGTTGCCCTCCTCTACCTAGAATGTCCTCCCTCATAGCTTCTATTTGGTGAAGTTCTTCCCCCTGTCCTTCAAGGTTGGCCTCAGTTGCCACCTTCTCCAGTAAGCCTCCTCCGATTACCCCAGCCCAGAGTGATCCCTCTCGCTCCCCCAACCATCTGTTTGTATTACTCCTTCGGTATCCAGAACAGACAGCCTTGTGTTGTATTTCTCTCCCTTTACTGTGACGTGCCAATTAATCTAAACTCTTTGATGACTAGTCATACTACCCTTGTGTACCTAGTAGGTGTGTGAGAAATATGTTACCTCATTCTGGTCTGGCAGCCTGGGGAAATGTAATTGTGTGTGTACGTGTTGGGGGAGGTGTCTTCAGCCAGAACCTCGATGCCCACTCCCACATCCCTGCCTCAGACTGAATCTGCAGGACACCAAAAGCAGCTCATAGACTTGGTCAATTTGTAAAAGAAAAAGGTAAAAGGTGATCAAGTGGTTGCTTCACTGAGCTGACTAACCAAAGCCAACTCCTGGCCTTTGCCGGCTCCTCAGAGACTAGGCCCAGGCCCAGAGTGGGCCCCAAGCTTTCAGGCTTTCATTTTCAAAATGAACCCTGACTGACAAGCAGCTACTTCCGTTGCTCTGGAAACTCCCCTCCGCAACCCCAAATCTGTAAACACTAAACCGCACACATGCACACACACTTCTAGAATATGCAAACAGCTGCAGCAGTATTTCTTTTAATCAAAATGCCAGCATGGAGAATGCAGGATGGGAGAACACTTGGACTATTAATTTTCCTCGCCACTAAGCAGGCAGTTCCCTTCGCTATCAGCACTAATAATATCTCCAGTTCCGGTTCAAAGGCTGGAAGGGCAGTCGCCTGACCAGCATCACAGACCCAGGGCGCATGTGCCCTTGCTTAACTGTTGCCAGAGACCAAAGCCAAGGTGCTTCCCTAGCGACTCTTTACTTACCAAGTGCATGTCTAGGTCACCAGTTGCATACATGGTTCCCCGGGACCACAGCACCCATCTCTATTTCAGGAGAGAGGGTCTGTGGACGAAGAGTATCACCTGCCATTCCAGTAAACAAAGAATGCTGCCTGCTAGTGAACAACGAATGTCAACTGCCATCAAGCCAGGAGCCCCTGCAGCCACCGTCCCCCACCGCCCCACAGCGCACCCTGAGGGGAACTCAGGATGGAGAAAAACAGGATACTGGCCCAAGATAGTTAAGATGCTTAAATAAGGAATAATTTCCATGAGCCCAGATGCTTGCATCTTGCCATACAGAGAAAAGGGCTAGGGAATTCCCTGGTGGTCCAGTGGTTAGGACTCTATGCTCTCACTGCTGAGGGCTCTGGGTTCAATCCCTGGTCGGGGAACTAAGATCCCACAAGCTGCATGGCGTGGCCAAAAAAAAAAAGGGTGGGAGGCTAAAATCACTACTTTGAGATGTCTGTTTTCTGTGATTAGCTGTAGTCTTTGATGTTTGAACCCATGTTTTTATTTTTTTCTTGCAAAAACTCCCGTATATCGTGGCTCCTCCTTTACTTCTTTGGCACAGTTCCTTAGAGCTCTCTGAGAGGCTGCCTCCCAGGCTATAGTCCTCAGTAAGTCCACTGAAGAAAACATAACTTGCAAATTTTGGGTTGTGTGTTTTTCTTCAGTCAACAGGTCTCTGGAATCTGACACCTGGGAGTGGGGTGAAGAGAGCAGAAAGCAGAAGGGATAGTAAAAATCCTCCTAAACTGAAAATGCCCATCCCCTCAGGCAGCTGCTCCCCCTCCAAGGGAGTGGGGCAAAACCCCTCAAGCCCTTGGAAATAGCCTCTCCAAAAGTTGGATGTAGGATGAGGGTTTGCATTTTGAATGGTGGTACCTGGTGTCTTTTCCAAATGGCAGCCTCTCTAGTGTTTTGTTTTGTTTTGTTTTGTTTTTGCGGTACGCGGGCCTCTCACTGTTGTGGCCTCTCCCGTTGCGGAGCACGGGCTCCGGATGCACAGGCTCAGCGGCCATGGCTCACGGGCCCAGCCGCTCCGCGGCATGTGGGATCTTCCCGGACCGGGGCACGAACCCGCATCCCCTGCATTGGCAGGCGGACTCTCAACCACTGCGCCACCAGGGAAGCCCTCTAGTGTATTTTTTATAGGTCCTGGACTATTAGAACCAGGTCCTGGACTATTCGAGAGTTCTTAATGTTTCCTTGGTTAGGTTCTTCATTTTCCAGATGAGGTTTAACTGTCAGGGAGGATGGCAAGAGGCAGAGAAACTTCAAGCTGAAGTGTTGAAAATCAGTCTTGAGGAGGAGAGAGCGCAGCTCAAAAGTCTCATTGGAAGCCGGTGGGGAATCATAACTGACCTGCAAAAATTTAATTTGCCCGCAACTTTTCAGGAACATGCTCCTGGGGTGAAGCCAAAAGCACATGTATCTTTGGCTCACAGTGGAGTTTGCCAATGGGGCTCATGGATGCAGAAAAATCCATGGATGCAGAGCAGGCATGAGGGGAATGTGTGGAATATGGGAAGTAAAGTCCCTCAGGCTTTTATAACGGTAGCTGATGGAGGGAGCAGGGAACATTCTTTTTTTTTTTTTTTTTTGCCACACCGTGTGGCATGTGCGATCTTACTTCCCCAACCAGGGACTGAACCCATGCCCCTTGCCTAGGAAGTGAGCAGTCTTAACCACTGGACCACCAGGGAAGTCCATGCAGGGAACATTCTTGAGGTTCCAGATATAAAATATAAGTTTTCTTTCCTCCAAAGACCTGAGCTGATATCACATGATTCTCAGTGAGAGAGAAAGCCACGAGAGAGAAAGCTCCCTGAGCAGAAGAGCGTGCGACTGTGAGAGTGTGTAAACATGTGTTTGTGTGCGCATGCACGCACGCACTGCCAGACATCACTGTCTCTGATCGTCATTTACCCCTTCCCAAGTGTCAGGGCTTTCCATGGGGAGACCCCTGTGAAAGGTTTAACATTCTCGATACCTTTTCCTTAGACTATAGAACAAATCATATTTAGTAAACACTTAAAACATCCTTTTCTATTATTTTGGATTTACTTTCTTTCCTTTTTAGAAAAACGTATGATCTTACTTTGGGAGCTGGGTAAGCTTGGAATAATAGAAGGTGGTTAGACCAAATTGACATCTGTGAATGGTGAGACCAGGGTTTTTCAAAATGACCGAGGAGAAAGGTGTGGACAGGGAGCAGGAAGAAATCTTTAGGCCTGAGCGCAAGCAGGAAACCTGCCTAAGACTTGGGCTGCAATGGCTTAACTGGAGTCCAAGTGTCAAGCATGGGCCATGAAGTGTGACGAGAAAAAAATTTCCATTACACCTTTTACTGAGGCTGCGATGAAAAAGTCACCTCTCAGGAAAGACCTCAGGTATTACCACGTGGAGACACACGAGGGCGCTCTAACCAGCTAGCTATTGAGAAAACCAGAAAGGTCGCACAGATTTCTACCTGGGAATAGAGACATGGCAGGCTTTTTCTTGATGTGAATTCAGGTTTTTACCCAGGATCAGGCTGCTCACCCTTGGCCCTTAAGTAGATGCAAGGAAGGAGGTACTAGCATCAGGGGCTGTGGTGAGAAGGCTAGGGTGTCATATTGAAGAGAATGTGAACAATCTGGAGAGAGAGGGAGAATGGTGAGCAGAACAAAGTGCTTCCTTACTCTATTCGAGAGCCGTTAGTTTCTGTAATATGTAAGGTTTGGAATAATAATGCTCTATGGTTTTCAAAGTACTTTCATTTTTTTTTTTTTTTTGCGGTATGCGGGCCTCTCACTGTTGTGGCCTCTCCCATTGCGGAGCACAGGCTCCGGACGCGCAGGCTCAGCGGCCATGGCTCACGGGCCCAGCCGCTCCGCGGCATGTGGGATCTTCCCAGACCGGGTCACGAACCCGCATCCCCTGCATCGGCAGGTGGACCCCCAACCACTGCGCCACCAGGGAAGCCCTCTCTTAATCTTTATAACAACTCTAAGAGATGGGGACTAATGAGAAATTGAGGCCCAGAGAAGCTTTTTTTTTTTTAAAGGAAATGGGAAGGAGAAAGGATTTTTAAATTTATTTATTGATTTATTTATTTTTGGCTGCACTGGGTCTTCGTTGCTGCACGCGGGCTTTCTCTGGTTGCAGTGCGTGTGTGTCTCATTTCGGTGGCTTCTCTTGTTGTGGAGCACTGGCTCTAGGCATGTGGGCTTCAGTAGTTGTGGCATGCGGGCTCAGTAGTTGTGGCTCGTGGGCTCTAGAGCACAGGATCAGTAGTTGTGGCACACGGGCTTAGTTGCTTCGAGGCATGTGGGATCTTCGTGGACCAGGGCTCGAACCCGTGTCCCCTGCATCAACAGGCGGATTCGTAACCACTGCGCCACCAGGGAAGTCCTGCGAAGTTCATTGGTCACATTCTCTCAGCTAGTAAGTGGCAGGGGAACGCATCCAACTTTGCCTGACTGCAAGGCTCTTGCTTTTCACCATCATTTCACACTGCCTCTAATGCATCACTCATATAGAGGATATCATAAGAGCCAAAGAGCCAAAAAAATTTTTAAAAAAAAGAGCCAAAGAGCCAATACTCACTGAGGACTTATTATGTGCTGAGCACATTGCATTCATAACCTGGTTGATGCCCTAAAACAAGGTAGGCACTATTCAAGCAGTGGTCTCCCAACTTTTTTTTTAATTTATTTATTTTTGGCTGCGTTGGGTCTTTGTTGCTGCGTGCAGGCTTTCTCTAGTTGCAGTGAGTGGGGGCTACTCATCATTGCAGTGCCCGGGCTTCTCATTGCTGTGGCTTCTCTTGTTGCAGAGCACGGACTCTAGGTGTACAGGCTTCAGTAGTTGTGGCATGTGGGCTCAGTAGTTGTGGCTCACAGCCTCAGGAGTTGTGGCTCACGAGCTCTAGAGTGCAGGCTCAGTAGTTGTGGCGCACGGGCTTAGTTGCTCCACGGCATGTGGGATCTTACTGGACAAGGGATTGAACCCGTGTCCCCTGCATTGGCAGGCGGATTCTTAACCACTGTGCCACCAGGGAAGTCCTCCCAACTTTTTCGATTGCACACCCCTCTACTAAAAATATTTTGAGAAGTATTCTCAATACTTGAGTGTTTTATAAAATCATGTGCATGTGTTACTCTACTAATATACTATGTATGTTCTAAAGCATACACAAAAAGGACATTTTAAAAGGATGAGACAAGGATGAAATAAACAGTATTTTCAAACAGTTTAAACTTTTTATAATATTTGTAGTACAAAAAACGATTTTGACTCTCACTAAAATGTTATGAGGGCTTCCCTGGTGGTGCAGTGGTTAGGAGTCTGCCTGCCGATGCAGGGGACACGGGTTCGAGCCCTGTTCCGGAAGGATCCCACAGGCTGTGGAGCAGCTAAGCCCCTGAACCACAGCTGCTGAGCCTGCGCTCTGGAGCCCGTGAGTCACAACTGCTGAAGCCCGCGTGCCTACAGCCTGAACTCCACAACAGGAGAAGCCGCCGCAATGAGAAGTCTGTGCACTGCAATCAAGAGCAGCTCCCGCTCGCCGCAACTAGGCCTGCGCGCATCAACAAAGACCCAATGCAGCCATAAATAAATAAATAAATAAATAAAATGTTATGAATACATTTTTTTCCTACAGAGAATGTGATCACATATGCTTCATTAAAAAAAAAGTCTTGGGGGCTTCCCTGGTGGCACAGTGGTTGAGAGTCCGCTTGCTGATGCAGGGGACACCGGTTCGTGCCCTGGTCCAGGAAGATCCACATGCCGCGGAACGGCTGGGCCCGTGAGCCATGGCCGCTGAGCCTGTGCGTCCGGAGCCTGTGCTCCTCAACGGGAGAGGCCACAACAGTGAGAGGCCTGTGTACCGCAAAAAAAAAAAAAAAAAAAAAAAAAATCTTGGGTTAATATAGTAATACAGTAATACAGCTATAATTATATGCTATAATACTGCTATGTGAAGGTGTGGTTCTAAGTTTAGTTTATTTCAGCACTTGGTTTCAGCGGCTGTCATAGATGAGGAAGATGTCTGAAAAAGACACACAGCTCTCAATGGAAGACAAATTCCATGGGCTGAGTTTACCACATCGTCATGGTTCTCCTTTTCCTATTCCACCCACCAATTATGCAACAGCTTTTGATGAAATTCAGCTGGTAAACCATCACCTTTCCTGATGCCAATCGTTTGTTCTTGCCAGCCAATCAGCACTTGTTGCACTTCTGTGTTTTTAACAAATGTGTTCAAAATCCATCAAAACTCTACATTTGAAAGACATTTTCAGGGTAGATATTTTCAGTCCCAGGTTTTAAGTGTGTAGATATGAGAGGTTTTCTAGGTATGCAACTTACATCATTTTTGGCAATAAAATTACATAACAATGAAAACACAAATATCTGTTCTCCAAATGTTCTCTCCGTGAACTGAGTTTCCGTCCAAAGCAGTTATTTTCTCACTCATTGTTAAAATATCAACTTAACCTTGAAGAGCTATATTGAGTGTGTTTATTATAATGGTTTTAAAAAAATAGCCACTGACTGTTAAAGGACACCACAGAAAAGGTCAGTATATTTGAAACATGTACCTTTGTGTGAAAGGAAGCTATCTTTTAGTTTGAAAACTCTTTTAAGGACTTTGCCACGAAATAGCCAGCTAACCTCTGTGTGGTAGGGAAGTGGCAAAGGGAGTGTCACTCCCTACCTTATTACAAAATAGAGTACTATGAACATTTCAAAAGTCTAGTTTCTGTAGGATATTGGTGAATTCTATAGCAGTTTGTACGTTCCAGACTTCAATATCTTTGCTGTGAAAGGTTGCCAACTTTTTCAGTAAACTTACCTTGAAATTCACCCCCACCTTTTGAAAAATATTCCCGTCAAAACAGCACTTCATTAGAGTAAAAAACTGCATTTCCACTTTTTCTGTAAGGCATTTAAAAAAGATAAAACCATCTCAATACTCTGTAATGACCTATATGGAAATAGAATTTTAAGAAGAGTGGATATATGTATATATATAACTGATTCACTTTGCTGTACACCTGAAACTAACACAACATTGTAAATCAACTATACTCCAATAAAAATTTAAAAAAATTAAACCAATCATTTTTTGTACATACTATATCTTGTTCTTTATATCTTTCCTTTAGAAGCCCACAAAAAAGTAGTTCTTTGTGGATTTCATTACTGAGACAGAATCTAGCAAATACAAAGCTGAAAATGTTAGAAATATTTTATCCAGCTGTACAGCAAACCTCCCAAACTCTATCATTTATTCTAATACTGTTTGTTCAAATATTCAGCAGTGTTTTCTAGATGCCTTCCAACAGTATTTGCTGACAAAAGACTGGAGTTTAGTTTGTCATCATGTTGTTTCACATGGTTTTATTTTGCCCATTTTTACCATGATGGGAAAACCAAGTGTTTCCCTAAAGGGATCTGTGAACTTTCGTTTTTCTTTATTTAGTATGAAACTTCAAACAAAGCTTCTAAGCATGTATCTTTACGTTTAGTGAGATCTAATAAAGTACTATATTGAAAATCACTTGATGTTAAACATTGATAAAAAAAAATAGTAGAGGGCTTCCCTGGTGGCGCAGTGGTTGAGAGTCCACCTGCCGATGCAGGGGACACGGGTTCGTGCCCTGGTCCGGGAAGATCCCACATGCCACAGAGCGGCTGGGCCCGTGAGCCATGGCCGCTGAGCCTGCGCGTCCGGAGCCTGTGCTCCACAATGGGAGAGGCCACAACAGTGAGAGGCCCGTGTACCGCAAAAAAAAAAAAAAAAAAAGTAAAGATTTATTTTTATGTCCTGGATGCCCAGTTTTTTCATGTAAACTTAAAGAAACTATGACATACATATAGAAAAGTGCACAAATCACAAGTGTACAGCTTGACAAATTTTTACAAACTGAACACACTTGTATAACCAGCAGCCAGGTCAAGAAATAGAATATCGGGAATTCCTGGGCGGTTCAGTGGTTAAGACTTGGCCTTTTCACTGACGTGGCCCAGGTTCAATCTCTGGTTGGGGAACTAAGATCCTGAAAGCCGGGCGGCACAGCCAAAAAAAAAAAAAATAGAATATCATAGCACCCAGAAGTCTCCTTTGTGCCCCCTCCCTTTCATTACCCCTTTAGTTCTTATTGCTGTGTAATGAATTACCCCAAAATGTAGTGAAAAATGGCCATTTTTTATGCTCATGGATTCTGTAGGTCAAGAATTCAGACAGGGCACATGGAGATGGCTTGTCTCTGCTCCATGACCTCTGGGGATTGGCTGGGAATACACGATGGCTGGGGGTGACTGGACACCTGGCGGCTGAAATCTTCTGGAGATGTCTTTCCTCATGTCCATCATTTTATGATGGCTGTTGGCTGGAACTTCAGCTGGAGCTGCTGGCCAGAACACGTATAGATGGCCTCTCTACGTGGTCTATGATCTAGCATCACTTCCACCGCACTATGTTGGTCACTCAGATTCAAGTGAAGGAAACACAGACTCCTCCCCTCAAAAGGAGAATTTCCAGACATGGTTCAAAACTGCCAAAAAAGTAATCACCATCTTAATGTCTACCGCCATTGATCAGTTAAATGGATGCTTAGATTTTAAAGATCTTGCTAATCATTATAGCTTCATATCATTATTAGCTAATATATCAAGGCAAAGTACACACTTAAAGTGAGTTTATTAACAAAGTGGACATGAACCATACTTTAATTAGCTTTTTTTTTTTCAAGTTGAACTTCTTTTTTTTTTCATTCCTTTTTTTTTTTTTTTTTTTTTTGGCTGTGCTGCACAGCTTGCAGGATCTCAGTTCCCCGACCAGGGATTGAACCTGGCCCTGGCAGTGAGAGTCCCGAGTCCTAACCACTGGACTGCCAGGGACTTCCCTAAGTAGCTTTCTTGATGTTTTCTTTTTCTTTCTTTCTTTCTTTCTTTTTTTTTGGCTGATTTCTTATCAGAACCAATTTGTTCATTGTTGTTTTTATTTTGGAATGGGGCTGATGGAAAACCTATCTAGGAATGGGAGATGAATCAGTTCTGCCATTTTCCTGTTGCCCACTTGTACTTGTATTCTTCATAGTATCTTCATTCAGGCTGTGGTTTATTTGTCGGAATCTTTTCAAGCCAGTTTTCCATTTGGGGAGGACTGGTTTAGTTAAAACCAGATGATATAATCTGCAAATTCACAACCCAACACAGACATTGCAGAACTTTTCAATAGGCTAAAAATAAAATGAAAGAGGGTGGACGCCACCATCAAACACTTCTGTGTTGTGAAATTCCCATTCTTCCTTCAGGATACCCATCAGCAGCCATGTTACAAATAGACCAAATGAGGGTGCCAGTGTCACCGCATGTCTTGGGTACATTACAGTTTAATTTCTTTTATCCTTTTGTTACAAAATAACTTTAAATAAAAGGTGTAATATTTTCTTCCCACACCTCAATGAATCATCTTGTACTCCTCACTTTAGAGACAATTGGTTTATTGCATTAGTTCCATTTTACAAATGAGACAACCGAGGTCCCAACAGGTGAAGAAACTAATTCAAGGATACACAGCTAGTACGTGATGGAGCCAGTATTCAAACAGGTCTGTTTGGTTCCAGTGCCCACACTCCCTCTATTACAACCAAAAGATTCTGGCTGGTTCAGTGACACATAGTTTCTGGTTTCAGACACCAGAAGGAGGGAAGACTTCTGATCTTACTCTCCCAGCTAGGGGCACGTTTCCCTCTGCGTGGTCTATGGCAGAATAGAGGTCAGGCTTAGAAGGAGGATACTGGCAAAACTGGAACGTAACCACCAGTCATCGGGCACGTACTATGTGCAAGACCCAGAGCCGAGCACTGAATCCTCCTCACGGCCCTGTGAGGGAGCTCCAAGTGGTATGTCCATTTTTCAGATGACAAAATGGAGTAGGTGGCCGTGCTGGCACTCCAAGCCAAAAATGGAATGACTCCCAAACCTGGGCTCTTAACCAATACACAGTGTAGCCTCTAGTAGACAGTATTGTTTCAGTAAGTACACAATAAGAGTGAGCAGCGTGCCAGGCACTGTGCCAACTGCTTTCCATGTATTATATTTCATTTAACTCTCACAACAGCCTCATGAGAAAGGTACTGTTAGACATTATCTTCATTTTACAGATGCAGAAACTGAGGCTCAGAGAGGTTAGGTAACTTGCCCAAGGTCACCGGGGGCTGCTAGCAAGTGGCAGATCTTCTAGCAGTCTGGCCTCCCTTGTGTCATTGCTTTGGTCAGGGAATGGGCAGAATCTCCCAGAGCTAGCCTTTCCTGGGGAGTCCACATCCATCTGCCAGCATCTCCTCATTGAGCACATGGAGTCCAGAGAGGCCGAGAATGGTGTGGTCTGTGGACAGATGCCAGTCCAATGAGATAAGAAAGGACATTGAGAGCTTGGCAACATATACACAACTTTGATACTGCTGCAGCATCCAAGTGCATGATTCATTTTTAAAAAACTTTTAAAATAGTATTTGTTCATGACAGATTGGAAATTAAAAAACCAAATAACCTATCTTTCACCACAGATAGCTTGAGAAGCATTGGTATAGACAAATCCTGTCCACTATCCACGCCCATGATCTGTCCCTGTGAGAGCAAGAGTGGTCAGTTCCGAGCCAGAGGAGGGGGTGAGTTGCCTGCAAATGGTTCCCAAAGGATTGTGGGAAAGACTTGGTTCACCCCAAGTTGAACCTGATGCTGAGGGTTTGTGAAAGACAGTAAAGGCCTGATCTTGTTCCTTTTGGGAAACCTCCAAGAAGAATGAGGCTGTTGGCTTTAAATGATAATGATGCTGGCTTGGAAGATCCAGACTCATTTTTATTTCAAGGGATCCCTCAGTAGTTCTCCAATGAGTATCCATCAACAAAGGGCATCAGGGGCTTCCCCGGTGGTGCAGTGGTTAAGAACCCGCCTGCCAATGCAGGGGACATGGGTTCAAGCCCTAGGCCGGGAAGATCCCACATGCCGCGGAGCAACTAAGCCCGTGCACCACAACTACTGAGCCTGCGCTCTAGAGCCCGCGAGCCACAACTACTGAGCCCACGTGCCACAACTACTGAAGCCCGCACGCCCTAGAGCCTGTGCTCCGCAACAAGAGAAGCCACCGCAATGAGAAGCCCGTGCACCACAAAGAAGTGTAGCCCCCGCTCGCCGCAACTAGAGAAAGCCCGCACGCAGCAGCGAAGACCCAACACAGCCAAAAATAAATACATTAAAACAATAATAATAATAATAAATAAATACGAATTTAAAAAAAACAAAAAACAAAGGGCATCACTGTGACATCCTCCGATCCAGAGATGCCACTGCTGTCTTCAGTTTCGGTAGGCATTGCCATCTCTCCAGATATAGGACATGACCCAGTTAACTGCTATGGGACAGGACAGGCAGTGAGGCACTGGGAACCAGAGCAAGATTGTAAAGTGACCTTTAGGGGCCTAAGCTAAAGGTCTAGGCAGGTGACCAGACTCATTTTTCACTTCCACCTTCCGCCAGCACAGATGCTACCTATCACAGCTCTGCTTCCTCCAGGCAGCTCTAATCTTAATCACTGCCCTCTTCACAGCATTCTGTTGCCTGTCACACCCAACATTTCATCATATAGTATCCTGAGTGGTTCTCATATGACTTACATCTCAATTTCTCATCTAGGTTGGTTAGAGGTCCCCAAAGCAATCACAGGGGAAAAGGCAAGGATTTAGCAACCAGAACTGAGGCATGATGGGATGTGGGGCTGGGCCTCAGGAGTAAGGGGGCTGCCCAGTTGTCAGAACTGAAGTCTGAAGTCAGGGCTGGTCCAGTAGTAAGGTTGACCCCAGGCAGAATCCCAGAATGCTGGGCTGGAACTGCTGACATCCTTCTGAGCTAGAGCCTGGGGCTGGGCTGAGTCTGTAGCTAGAGGGTTGGTTGATCCTCGGAAAGTGGCTCCAGTCATGGAGGGGGAGGAGGAGAGTCTGGGAACCAGGCAGGACCTGAGCCTGCATTGTTCCTTGGCCTCCCATTCAAAGCCCTTTACAATGTGACCCCATCATAATGGTAACAGTTAACATCTGGTGAGCACTTCCTATGTGCCAGCCACTGCTCCAAGCTTACATGTATTAGCTCACTGAATCCTCAAACTAACCTTGCGAGCAGGTTCCGTTATTACCCCCATTTTACAGATGAGGAAACTAAGGCACAGAGAAGTTAAGAGGTTAAGTGACTTGCCCAAGTTTGCACAGCTAGCATGTGGTGGAGCTGGGATTCAAACCCAGGCAGTCTGGCTCAAGGGGCAGATGTTCAGCCAAAAGCCTATGCTCTGAAATATTTGCCTCGTGATAGGGGGATTCAATGCCTTAACCTGAAGGATTGGCTCGAATGGTGGAGATCTCAGACATGCGGGAGCCTGATAGGGGAGAAAACTCTGATCTTGGAGACTTTAAATTAGAGGCACACTCAACTCTGCCATCTGAACCCTAAGTTTCATGGCAGCTCCTCTGTGAGACCGTATCTGTCTCTTACATGAGATAAATGAGGGAAGAGAATCCCCTGCTTGGGTTTGTGGTATCTTTCTTTTCTTTTTTTTTTTTTTTTTGGCCATGCCACGCTGCGTGCGGGACCGTAGTTCCCCAACCAGGGATCAAACCCGTGCCCCCTGCAGTGGAAACGCGGAGTCCTAACTGCGTTTCCCTGGACTGTCAGGGAAGTCCCTGTGGCATCTTTCTAAATGACCCAAGGCCTCCAAGCCATGGCCTTAATGTTTCAATGGCCCTTGTACGGGCTGAGGCTGAGTTCACCGGAACATTGTTTCCACTCAGATGGGCAGAGCCTGGTGAGATCTCAACTTGAAGCATTTTATATCCTGCCTCTTTGTCATTCATTCTGTTTCTGGAGATCAAGAAATAGGGTCTGTGCCTTTACTGGCACTGAGTCTGTCATCATCTGTGTATTCTGAGGCTTTGGGGAAACCATACTCTGTTTTCTTTCTTTTTTATTTATTTTATTTTATTTTTTTTTATTTTGCTTTATAACAAATTTAATCAGTTATACATATACATATGTTCCCATATCCCCTCCCTTTTGCGTCTCCCTCCCACCCTCCCTATCCCACCCCTCCAGGCGGTCACAAAGCACCGAGCTGATCTCCCTGTGCTATGCGGCTGCTTCCCACTAGCTATCTACCTTACGTTTGGTAGTGTATATATGTCCATGCCGCTCTTTCACTTTGTCACAGCTTACCCTTCCCCCTCCCCATATCCTCAAGTCCATCCTCAAGTAGGTCTGTGTCTTTATTCCTGTCTTACCCCTATGTTCTTCATGACATTTTTTTTCTTAAATTCCATATATATGTGTCAGCATACAGTATTTGTCTTTCTCTTTCTGACTTACTTCACTCTGTATGACAGACTCTAGGTCCATCCACCTCATTACAAATAGCTCAATTTCATTTCTTTTTATGGCTGAGTAATATTCCATTGTATATATGTGCCACATCTTCTTTACCCATTCATCCGATGATGGACACTTAGGTTGTTTCCATCTCTGGGCTATTGTAAATAGGGCTGCTATGAACATTTTGGTACATGTCTCTTTTTGAATTATGGTTTTCTCAGGGTATATGCCCAGTAGTGGGATTGCTGGGTCATATGGTAGTTCCATTTGTAGTTTTTTAAGGAACCTCCATACCGTTCTCCATAGTGGCTGTACCAATTCACATTACCACCAGCAGTGCAAGAGTGTTCCCTTTTTTCCACACCCTCTCCAACATTTATTGTTTCTAGATTTTTTGATGATGGCCATTCTGACTGGTGTGAGATGATATCTCATTGTAGTTTTGATTTGCATTTCTCTAATGAGTAAAGATGTTGAGCATCCTTTCATGTGTTTGTTGGCAGTCTGTATATCTTCTGTGCAGAAATGTCTATTTAGGTCTTCTGCCCATTTTTGGATTGGGCTGTTTGTTTTTTTGTTATTGAGCTGCATGAGCTGCTTATAAATTTTGGAGATTAATCCTTTGTCAGTTGCTTCATTTGCAAATATTTTCTCCCATTCTGAGGGTTGTCTTTTGGTCTTGTTTATGGTTTCCTTTGCTGTGCAAAAGCTTTTAAGTTTCATTAGGTCCCATGTGTTTATTTTTGTCTTTATTTCCATTTCTCTAGGAGGTGGGTCAAAAAGGATCTTGCTGTGATTTATGTCATAGAGTGTTCTGCCTATGTTTTCCTCTAAGAGTTTGATAGTGTCTGGCCTTAAATTTAGGTCTTTAATCCATTTTGAGCTTATTTTTGTGTATGGTGTTAGGGAGTGATCTAATCACATACTTTTACATGTCCCTGTCCAGTTTTCCCAGCACCACTTATTGAAGAGACTGTCCTTTCTCCACTGTACATTCCTGCCTCCTTTATCAAAGATAAGGTGACCATATGTCCCTGGGTTTATCTCTGGGCTTTCTATCCTGTTCCATTGATCTATCTTTCTGTTTTTGTGCCAGTACCATACTGTCTTGATTACTGTAGCTTTGTAGTATAGTCTGAAGTCAGGGAGCCTGATTCCTCCAGCTCCATTTTTCGTTCTCAAGATTGCTTTGGCTATTCGGGGTCTTTTGTGTTTCCATACAAATTGTGAAATTTTTTGTTCTAATTCTGTGAAAAATGCCAGTGGTAGTTTGATAGGGATTGCATTGAATCTGTAGATTGCTTTGGGTAGTAGAGTCATTTTCACAATGTTGATTCTTCCAATCCAAGAACATGGTACATCTCTCCATCTATTTGTATCATCTTTAATTTCTTTCATCAGTGTCTTATAATTTTCTGCATACAGGTCTTTTGTCTCCTTAGGTAGGTTTATTCCTAGATATTTTATTCTTTTTGTTGCAATGGTGAATGGGAGTGTTTCCTTGATTTCACTTTCAGATTTTTCATCATTAGTATATAGGAATGCCAGAGATTTCTGTGCATTAATTTTGTATCCTGCAACTTTACCAAATTCATTGATTAGCTCTAGTAGTTTTCTGGTAGCATCTTTAGGATTCTCTATGTATAGTATCATGTCATCTGCAAACAGTGACAGCTTTACTTCTTCTTTTCCGATTTGGATTCCTTTTATTTCCTTTTCTTCTCTGATTGCTGTGGCTAAAACGCCCAAAACTATGTTGAATAAGAGTGGTGAGAGTGGGCAACCTTGTCTTGTTCCTGATCTTAGTGGAAATGGTTTCAGTTTTTCACCATTGAGGACGATGCTGGCTGTGGGTTTGTTATATATGGCCTTTATTATGTTGAGGAAAGTTCCCTCTATGCCTACTTTCTGCAGGGTTTTTATCATAAATGGGTGTTGAATTTTGTCAAAAGCTTTCTCTGCATCTATTGAGATGATCATATGGTTTTTCTCCTTCAGTTTGTTAATATGGTGTATCACGTTGATTGATTTGCGTATATTGAAGAATCCTTGCATTCCTGGAATAAACCCCACCTGATCATGGTGTATGATCCTTTTAATGTGCTGTTGGATTCTGTTTGCTAGTATTTTGTTGAGGATTTTTGCATCTATGTTCATCAGTGATATTGGCCTGTAGTTTTCTTTCTTTGTGACATCCTTGTCTGGTTTTGGTATCAAGGTGATGGTGGCCTCGTAGAATGAGTTTGGGAGTGTTCCTCCCTCTGCTATATTTTGGAAGAGTTTGAGAAGGATAGGTGTTAGCTCTTCTCTAAATGCTTGATAGAATTCTCCTGTGAAGCCATCTGGTCCTGGGCTTTTGTTTGTTGGAAGATTTTTTATCACAGTTTCAATTTCAGTGCTTGTGATTGGTCTGTTCATATTTTCTATTTCTTCCTGATTCAGCCTCGGCAGGCTGTGCATTTCTAAGAATTTGTCCATTTCTTCCAGGTTGTCCATTTTATTGGCATAGAGTTGCTTATAGTAATCTCTCATGATCTTTTGTATTTCTGCAATGTCAGTTGTTACTTCTCCTTTTTCATTTCTAATTCTATTGATTTGAGTCTTCTCCCTTTTTTTCTTGATGAGTCTGGCTAATGGTTTATCAATTTTGTTTATCTTCTCAAAGAACCAGCTTTTAGTTTTATTGATCTTTGCTATCATTTCCTTCATTTCTTTTTCATTTATTTCTGATCTGATTTTTATGATTTCTTTCCTTCTGCTAACTTTGGGATGTTTTTGTTCTTCTTTCTCTAATTGCTTTAGGTGCAAGGTTAGGTTGTTTATTCGAGGTGTTTCCTGTTTCTTAAGGTGGGATTGTATTGCTATAAACTTCCCTCTTAGAACTGCTTTTGCTGCATCCCATAGGTTTTGGGTCGTCGTGTCTCCATTGTCATTTGTTTCTAGGTATTTTTTAATTTCCTCTTTGATTTCTTCAGTGATCACTTCGTTATTAAGTAGTGTATTGTTTAGCCTCCATGTGTTTGTATTTTTTACAGCTCTTTTCCTGTAATTGATATCTAGTCTCATAGCATTGTGGTCGGAAAAGATACTTGATACAATTTCAATTTTCTTAAATTTACCAAGGCTTGATTTGTGACCCAAGATATGATCTATCCTGGAGAATGTTCCATGAGCACTTGAGAAAAATGTGTATTCTGTTGTTTTTGGATGGAATGTCCTATAAATATCAGTTAAGTCCATCTTGTTTAATGTATCATTTAAAGCTTGTGTTTCCTTATTTATTTTCATTTTGGATGATCTGTCCATTGGTGAAAGTGGGGTGTTAAAGTCCCCTACTATGATTGTGTTACTGTCGATTTCTCCTTTTATGGCTGTTAGTATTTGCCTTATGTATTGAGGTGCTCCTATGTTTGGTGCATAAATATTTACAATTGTTATATATTCTTCTTGGATCGACCCCTTGATCATTATGTAGTGTCCTTCGTTGTCTCTTCTAGTAGTCTTTATTTTAAAGTCTATTTTGTCTGATATGAGAATTGCTACTCCAGCTTTCTTTTGGTTTCCATTTGCATGGAATATCTTTTTCCATCCCCTTACTTTCAGTCTGTATGTGTCTCTAGGTCTGAAGTGGGTCTCTTGTAGACAGCATATATATGGGTCTTGTTTTTGTATCCATTCAGCCACTCTGTGTCTTTTGGTGGGAGCATTTAGTCCATTTACATTTAAGGTAATTATCGATATGTATGTTCCTATTCCCATTTTCTTAATTGTTTTGGGTTCGTTATTGTAGGTCTTTTCCTTCTGTTGTGTTTCTTGCCTAGAGAAGTTCCTTTAGCATTTGTTGTAAGGCTGGTTTGGTGGTGCTGAACTCTCTCAGCTTTTGCTTGTCTGTAAACGTTTTAATTTCTCCATCAAATCTGAATGAGATCCTTGCTGGGTAGAGTAGTCTTGGTTGCAAGTTTTTCTCCTTCATCACTTTAATTATGTCCTGCCACTCCCTTCTGGCTTGTAGAGTTTCTGCTGAGAGATCAGCTGTTATCCTGATGGGGATTCCCTTGTGTGTTATTTGTTGTTTTTCCCTTGCTGCTTTTAATATGATTTCTTTGTGTTTAATTTTTGACAGTTTGATTAATATGTGTCTTGGCGTATTTCTCCTTGGATTTACTCTGTATGGGACTCTCTGTGCCTCCTGGACTTGATTAACTATTTCGTTTCCCATGTTAGGGAAGTTTTCAACTGTAATCTCTTCAAATATTTTCTCAGTCCCTTTCTTTTTCTCTTCTTCTTCTGGAACCCCTATAATTCGAATGTTGGTGCGTTTAATGTTGTCCCAGAGGTCTCTGAGACTGTCCTCTGTTCTTGTCATTCTTTTTTCTTTATTTTGCTCTGCAGCAGTTATTTCCACTATTTTATCTTCCACCTCACTTATCCGTTCTTCTGCCTCAGTTATTCTGCTATTGATCCCATCTAGAGTATTTTTTATTTCACTTATTGTGTTTTTAATCGATGCTTGATTCATCTTTAGTTCTTCTAGGTCTTTGTTAACTGTTTCTTGCATTTTGTCTATTCTATTTCCAAGATTTTGGATCTGGGAAATAGAATCTTGGATCATCTTTACCATCATTATTCTGAATTCTTTTTCAGGTAGACTGCCTATTACCTCTTCATTTGTTAGGTCTGGTGGGTTTTTATCTTGCTCCTTCTCCTGCTGTGTGTTTTTCTGTCTTCTCATTTTGCTTATGTTACTGTGTTTGGGGTCTCCTTTTTGCAGGCTGCAGGTTTGTAGTTCCCGTTGTTTTTGGTGTCTGTCCCCAGTGGCTAAGGTTGGTTTAGTGGGTTGTGTAGGCTTCCTGGTGGAGGGGACTAGTGCCTGTGTTCTGGTGGATGAGGCTGGATCTTGTCTTTCTGGTGGGCAGGTCCACGTCTGGTGGTGTGTTTTGGGGTGTCTGCGGACTTTTTATGATTTTAGGCCACCTCTCTGCTAATGGGTGGCGTTGTGTTCCTGTCTTGCTAGTTGTTTGGCATAGGGTGTCCAGCACTGTAGCTTGCTGGTCGTTGAGTGAAGCTGGGTGCTGGTGTTGAGATGGCGATCTCTGGCAGATTTTCGCCGTTTGATATTATGTGGAGCTGGGAGGTCTCTTGTGGACCAGTGTCCTGAGGTTGGCTCTCCCACCTCAGAGGCACAGCACTGACTCCTGGCTCCTCAATTTGGGATGATTTGTTGTCTATTCATGTATTCCACAGATGCAGGGTACATCAAGTTGATTATGGAGCTTTAATCCGCTGCTTCTGAGGCTGCTGGGAGAGGTTTCCCTTTCTCTTCTTTGTTCTCACAGCTCCTGGGTCTCAGCTTTGGATTTGGCCCCGCCTCTGCGTGTAGGTCGCCGGAGGGCGTCTGTTCTTCGCTCAGACAGGACAGGGTTAAAGGAGCAGCCTCTTCGGGGACTCTGGCTCACTCAGGCCGGGCGGGAGGGAGGGGCACGGAGTGCGGGGCGAGCCTGCAGCGGCAGAGGTCGGCGTGACGTTGCACCAGCCCGAGGCGCGCCGTGCGTTCTCCCAGGGAAGCCGCCCCTGGATCCCGGGTCCCCGGCAGTGGCGGGCTGCACAGGCTCTCGGAAGGGCGGTGTGCACAGTGACCTGCGCTCGCACACAGGCTTCTTGGCGGCGGCAGCAGCAGCCCCAGCGTCCCACGCCCGTCACTGGGCTCCGCGCTTTCTGTCGTGACTCGCGCCCGTCTGTGGAGCTCCTTTAAGCAGCGCTCTTAATCCCCTCTCCTCGCGCACCAGGAAACCAAGAGGGAAGAAAAAGTCTCTTGCCTCTTCGGCAGCTCCAGAGTTTTCCCGGACTCCCTTCCGGCTAGCTGTGGCACATTAGTCCCCTTCAGGCTGAGTTCTCGCCGCCAGCCCCAGTCCTCTCCCTGCGCTCTGACCGAAGCCCGAGCCTCAGCTTCCAGTGCCGCCCGCCCGGGCGGGCGAGCAGACAAGCCTCTCGGGCTGGTGAGTGCCGCTCGGCACCGATCCTCTGTGCGGGAATCTCTCCGCTTTGCCCTACCCAGGTATGTGGGGAGTTTCTTGCCTCTTGGGAGGTCTGGGGTCTTCTGCCAGCGTTCAGTAGGTGTTCTCTAGGAGTTGGTCCACGTGTAGCTGTATTTCTGGTGTATCCGTGGGGAGGAAGGTGATCTCCGCGTCTTACTCTTCCGCCATCTTACCCGGAAGTCCTATTTTTTTTATTTTTATTTTTTGCGGTACGCGGGCCTCTCACTGTTGTGGCCTCTCCCGTTGCAGAGCACAGGCTCCGAACACACAGGCTCAGTGGCCATGGCTCACGGGCCCAGCCGCTCCGCGGCATGTGGGATCTTCCCAGACCGGGGCACAAACCTGTGTCCCCTGCATCGGCAGGCGGACTCTCAACCACTGCGCCACCAGGGAAGCCCTCTTTCTTTTTTTTTTAAATTGAAGTATAGTTGACGTATACTATTATATAAGTTTCAGGTTTACAACCTAGTGATTCACAGTTTTTAAAGGTTATACTCCAAATATAGTTATTATAAAAGATATTGGCTATATTCCCTGTGCTGTACAATATATCCTTGTAGCTTATTTATTTTATACATAGTAGTTTGTACCTATTAATCCACTGCCCCTATCTTGTCCTTCTCCCCTGTTTCTCCCCACTGGTAACCACTAGTTTATTCTCTATATCTGTGAGTCCGTTTCTTTTTGTTATATTCACTAGCCTGTTGTATTTTTTAGGTTCCACATATAAGTGAGATCATACAGTATCTGTCTTTCTCTGTCTGACTTATTTCACTAAGCATAATACCCTCTCTGTCTAGCTTCACCTATTGTTAGGGCAGGTGTGGGCAGTTCCTCATGACTGGTCTGCTAAGAGCATGATCCCTTTGTTCGATGTGCTGGGGGTTTGGTCCAGGTTGGTAGAGGGGCAAGGAGGACCTCAAGCTGGGCACGGGCTTTCAAGAGAAGACACTGTCCCTGGGTCCGCTCTTACAGTGGGTGGCTAGGGAAGAGCAGGGAAAGGGAGAAGGAGGGAGCATCGCGGCTGGTCGCAGTGCCATTGCTAATGGATTTGTGTGCCATCTTTGGCATGCATGCCACAGGTTGCCGATCCCTGGAAGAAAAACAACCCTGCCTGGCCCTGCCAGGACAGTTGAGGGATCAAGGTCAACTGCCTGCTGGGTGCACTAAGACCCTGGAGCCGCCAGTTCAGTAATACCTATCCAGGGTGGTTTCCATTCTTTTGGAAGTTTAGCTGCTCCCTGAAGGCACAAGGAAGGACCCACCCCAGTTTGGCCACCCTTTCCAGGTGGCATCATCAGGAGTTCTGTTCCTAAGGTCCCTTGGCAGCCAGTTTGGCAAGAGTGGGCTGGGAAGAATAGTCAGTTGATTCGTTTCCTGTCTGCCAGATGCTCAGAGCTGCTGGAAATCCAGGCGGATGCAATAACCCGACATGGTTTCATTCATCAAGATCCAGAGGGAGGACACACTCCTTCTGAAGACAGATAGGGCCCACGTGCCTAATCTAGCAAGTCGGGTAGGGTTCACACTTCTCCACACATTTCAAATTATAATTAAATGTCAGGGCTGCCTCATGCACCTCCTTCTGTGCTCACAGAACACTTGTTTCTCAGGGCTCCTGGGGACAGAAGATTTTGTAAAGGAACAAAAGAGACCAAAAGCACATATACAAGTTATTCATATTTATGAGTGAAAAACGAATAAGACAACAGATTGATGAGGCTTCTTTTCCAAGGCAGGAATTAGATTCCAGGCTGCAGGAATGGCAGGACAGCGCCCAGAGCACAGCTGGTGGGGACACAAGAAGACTATTGTGCTCAGTTTTTGGAATCCATCTACAGGGGTGACCAGCAGTGAAGGGACTTCAGGTGAGAAGTGATTGAAAGTTGGGAATGTTTAGCTGGAGGAGGAGAAGGCTCACAGGGAACATGACAGCTGCCTTTAAAAAACCAGACGTCTGGGCTTCCCTGGTGGCGCAGTGGTTGAGAGTCTGCCTGCCGATGCAGGGGACACAGGTTCGTGCCCTGGTCCGGGAAGATCCCACATGCCGCGGAGTGGCTGGGCCCGTGAGCCTGTGCGTCCGGAGCCTGTGCTCTGCAACGGAAGAGGCCACAACAGTGAGAGGCCCACGTACCGGAAAAAAAAAAAAACAACCAGACGGCTGGCCTGTGAGAGACGGGAGGGGACTTAAGGCAGAGTGGAGGAGTGGAAACTGTGGGCTATGGATTCAGGAACCCTCAGCTGAATTCATTGCTCTGCAATTTACTAGGCCTGCTCTCTTTGGTCACTTAATCTCCTTGAGCCTCAGTTTTTTCATCGGTGCAGTGGCTTGGAAGTTAATACCTTCCTCCCTGGGCTGTAAGGATCCAGTGAGGGGGGTCTATAAAAGAGTGCTTGAAATCTGCAAAATGCTTAGCAATTGATATTACTATCAGTCTCTGTGGTCCTGGAGCACAGAGCCTGGTCCAGTGCGTGAAACTGACAGAGAGGCAGACTGGGGTACAGTACAGTTATGAAGAGGTACCTAACCACTGTAGGGGTCATAAATGAAAATAACTGCTTTGGGTAGTAGTCAGTTCATCATCACTGGAGATATTCACGCAAAGGCTGGACCAGCATTTTCTGGGAGGCTGTGGGGGGGAATTACTGCATATGGAAGAAAGTTGGAGTAATCACCTCTAAGGTCTTTCCCAACCCTTAGGGCTGAAGATTCTATACTGAGTTTCTGCCAAGACCTGTTGGCACTCGATGCCATTCCCCCTCACTTACCTCAGGACCTTGCTCCAGCAGTTGCCCTCTCTCTCCTGTGTCATTTTTTCCCTCTCTACTGGATCTTTTCTATCACCACACAAATATGCTGTTGAAGCTCCAATCGAAGAAAAAGAAAAATGGTTTCCTCTAGCTATTGCCCCATTTCTCTCCTTCCCCTTTTCTAACGCTTGCAAAATCCTGATCTGCATTTGCTTCCCCCCACCCAGTCTATGGCCTCCAACTCTCTCTTTTACATACTCTCTAAACTGGCTTTTGTTCCCTCCACTCCACCAAAGTTGTTCTTGTTAAGGTCACTGTGAGATAATAGAGAATATATATATTGCTCTCTGTCCTGGTTCCTGGCACAGAGCTCCTAAAACCCTCACAATTTCCTAAGTGATGAGAATACTAGGAGCGGGGGAAGATCCCACAAGCTGCGGAGCGGCTGGGCCCGTGAGCCCTGGCCGCTGGGCCTGCGCGTCCGGAGCCTGTGCTCTGCAACGGGAGAGGCCACAGCAGTGAGAGGCCCGCGTACCAAAAAAAAAAAAAAAAAAAAGAAAAGAAAAGAATACTAGGAGCATCTCTTGTTCTAACATCTGTCTTCGACCCCATCCCTAACACAGGGCTCTTAAAACTGTTATAAGTTCCTAAGTGATAAGAGCAATGAAGAACGTCTTTTGCTCTACTGAGGTGATTCTGGGTGGGCTCTTGGATGGCTCCTGGATGGAGGCTGGTCACCAGAAAGACCAAGCCATGATTAAAATCTTGGGATTTTCAGCTCCCCCCACATTCTCCAGAGAGGGGAGAGGGCCTGGAAATGGAGTTAATCATGGATCATGCCCATAAAATTTATGAAAGCCTCCATAAAATCCCAGTAGTAGGGGGTTCGAGGAGCTTCCAGGTCGGTGAACCCATCCATATCGGGAGGATGACACATCCCAGCTCCACAGGGACAGAAGCTCCTGCACTTGGGATCCTCCCAGACCTCAGCCTATGTATATCTTCATCTGGCTGTTCTGTAGCCTTTATCATATCCTTTGATAAACTGGTAAATGTGTTTCCCTGAGTTCTGTTACCTGCTCTAGAAAATTAATCAAACCAAAGAAGGAGGTCATTGGAACCTCTGATCTATAGCTGGTTGGTCAGAAGCACAGGTGATAACCTTGGCTTGTGACTGGCATCTGAAGTTGGGTGTGTGTGTGGCAGTCTTGTGGAACTGAGCCCTTAACCTGTGGAATCTAATGCTATCTCCGGGTAAATAGTGTCAGAATTGACTTGAATTGGACACCCCACTGGTGTCTGAGAATTGCTTGTTGATGTGGGGAACACCACCTGACACACACACATTCGGTGACCAGAAGTGTCAGAAGTGAAATGTTCTCTTTGTAGGTAAAGGAGACATACAGGGAAGAAACACACACTGGGGAAGAACTGGGTTTGTCCCTACATATGAAGGAAAAAGACTGAGGTTTTCCCTATATGATCATCAACAACTTACATGCTGCCAAATCCAAGGATCAGTTTTCTCCATCTTCCTGTGACTGGTCCCATCTGCATAACTGACAAAGTTGACCTCTTCTTCCTCCTCCTCCAGGACACCACACTCTCTGGCTTTTCTCCTACCTCCCCGGTTCTCAGACTCCTTGGCAGTTTCCTCCTCATCCCCTGAGTTGTAAATCGCGGAGTGCCCCAGGGCTGTGTCTTCAGATCTCTGTTCTTTCCTAGCGTTTCCTAGTGGTCTCATCTAGACCATGGCTTTAAATATGTACTGGATATGGTTCTTGCCACTGTATACTGGACAACTCCCACAGTCATAGTTCCAGCAGGGACCTCTATCTTTTTTGTTTTTTAATTATTTTATTGGAGTATAGTTGATTTACAATGTTGTGTTAATTTCTGCTGTACTTCAAAGAGATTCAGTTATACATATATATACATTATTTTTCATATTTTTTCCATTATGGTTTATCACAGGATATTGAATATAGTTCCCTGTGCTATATAGTAGGGCCTTTTTAAAAAACTTTATTTTATTTTCATTTATTTTTGGCTGTGTTGGGTCTTCGTTGCTGCACGCAGGCTTTCTCTAGTTGTGGCGAGTGGCAACTACTCTTCGTTGCGGTGTGCGGGCTTCTCATTGTGGTGGCTTCTCTTGCTGCGGAGCATGGGCTCTAGCTCAGTAGTTGTGGCTCGTGGGCTGTAGAGCACAGGGTTCAGTAGTTGTGGCACGCAGGCTCAGTAGTTGTGGCTCGCGGGCTCTAGGTGCCCAGGCTTCAGTAGTTGTGGCTCACGGGCTTAGTTGCTCCGCGGCATGTGGGATCTTCCCAGACCAGGGATCAAACCCGTGTCCCCTGTATTGGCAGGCGGATTCTTAACCACTGTGCCACCAGGGAAGCCCTACAATAGGACCTTGTTGTTTATCCATTCCATATGTAATAGTTTGCTAATCCCAAGCTCCCAATCCATCCCTGTCCCACACCCCTCTCCCTTGGCAACTACAATTCTGATCTTTATGTCTGCAGGTCTGCTTCTGTTTCATAGGTAAGTTCATTTGTGAGGGACCTCTATCTTGAACTCCACACCTGTATAACCAAAGGCCTCCTTGGCATCACCACCTGGATGTCTTGTTGCCACATCACATTTAGCAGGCTCAACACCAAATCCTCGATGCCTTCCCCCTAGACCTGCTCCTCCCACAGTCTTCTTCATTTCCAAAATGGAGACTCCATGCTTTCAATCACTCAGACCAAAAACCTTGGGGTCATGACAGGGTTCAGGACAGGCCACCCCCAAGTATACCACTTTGGCATATTAATTATTTTGAATTAAAGTTATCTGAGAAACAGCCAGTGCGTAAAGGACACTATGACCCTCCTCTCTGTCCCCCTGAAAACAGGAAATACATCTCCCAAGGGAAAGGTCCTCTCCCTGCACCAGGAGGTAGAGAGACATCCTTATTGCCAGAGATAGGGAGGTTTCTTCAGCTCTTAGAACAGTGCCTGGCACAGGGTAAGTGTTATGTAAACAAACTCTGCTTAGTTTCTTCACCGATTAGTACCCAAGCCTAAGTTTCTTTGTCTTGTCAGTTCTTCACACACTTATTGTTTCTCTGTCTAAAAGGTATAAAATCTGCCTGCTTTGGTCATTTCTTTGAGTCTCATATTTCTATGAATTTCTGTAAGTACCAAATTAAAATGTGATTTTCTCCTGTTAATCTGTCTCACTTCAATTTAATGACTAGACCAGCCAGAAGAACCTAGAAGGATAGAGGAAAGTTTTTTCCTCCCCAACAGTCATTACACATCCCACGGCCAATTCCTCAGCAAATCCCGTCAGCTCTATCTGCAACGGGTATCCAGAACCCAGCCACTTCTCACTTCTCGGAAAAACATAAATCAGATCACATAACTTCTCTGCTCAGAACTGCCCAATGGCTCCATCTTACTCCAAAGCCAAAGCCAAAGTCCTCATCTCCAACTATTCTCCCCATCACTCACCCTGCTCTGGGAATCAGTTGACCTTTTTGTTATTCATTTAACATGCCCGCCAAGCTCCTGGCCTGGAATGCTCTTTCCCCAGATGTCTGATTGGCCTGCTCACTCACCTCCTGCAGATCTTCTTGGTGAGGTCTTCCCTGACCTTTCTATTGAAAATTGCAGCCCCTCCTGCCATCCCCTCTCTTTTACTTTCCCTTCTCTGCTTCCCTGCTTTACTTTTCTCCTTAGGACTCATTATCACCTAGCGTACTGTATGTTTTACTCACTTATTTTATTCCCCCCCCTTAGAATGTAAGCTCCATGAGGGCAGGGATTTTTGTGTTGTACACTGAAGTCTCTCCAGCTCTTAGAACAGTGCCTGGCACAGGGTAAGTGCTCAATAGATGTTTGTTAATCTCCCAGACGGACTGGTAAGTGACAAACGCAAGTTGCAGAACAACAAGAATCAGTGTGATCTAATTTATGTAAAAGAATACCCACAAAGCACCACTCTGTACCTGTATATACTCATGCATGTGGATGTCAATGCATGGAATAGACCCTTGAAGGATCACACCAAAGCACTAACAGTGGTTATAACTAGGGCTCTTCTCAATGGGCCCGGGAGTGGGAGAGGGGTGTCCAAGGAAATTTTAGTCATATCTGTAATGTTTTCTCTTTTTTTCCAAGGAAAATGTATCCCTGTATTACTTTTGTGGGATTCAAAAGAAATAAAAATGAGTCAATTAAAAGTTATATTTTGGGGGCTTCCCTGGTGTCGCAGTGGTTGAGAGTCTGCCTGCCGATGCAGGGGACACGGGTTCGTGCCCCTGTCCGGGAAGATCCCTCATGCCGTGGAGCGGCTGGGCCCATGAGCCATGGCCGCTGAGCCTGCACGTCTGGAGCCTGTGCTCCGCAACGGGAGAGGCCACAACACTGAGAGGCCCGCGTACTGCAAAAAAAAAAAAAAAAAAAAAAAAGTTATATTTTGCAATAGTTTCTGGAAAGTGAACAGAAGAGTTTAAAGGACTCAGTAGTGCTAAAAGCTATTCTCAGGGCTGGGGAATCTAGGAGGCACCCCTCCTCCACTCTCTTCCTACCCCCCCACCCCATAAGACACATGATTTTTGTTTGTTTGTTTGTTTGTTTGTTTTGGCCACACCGTGCAGCTTGTGGGATCTTAGTTCCCCTAGCAGGGATTGAACCCGGGCCTTCACAGAGTCCTAACCACTGGACCGCCAAGGAATTCCTTTTTAAAACAATTTTATTTATATTTTAGTTATTTTATTTTGGCTGTGTTGGGTCTTCTTTGCTGCACGCGGTCTTTCTCTAGTTGCTGCGAGCGGGGGCTACTCTTCGTTGCGGTGCGTGGGCTTCTCTTGCGGTGGCTTCTCTTGTTGTGGAGCACAGGCTCTAGGCACGCTGGCTTCAGTAGTTGTGGCACGCGGGCTTCAGTAGTTGTGGCTCGCGGGCTCTAGAGCACAGGCTCAGTAGTTGTGGTGCACAGGCTTACTTGCTCCATGGCATGTGGGATCTTCCCGAACCTGTCAATGCAGGGGACACGGGTTTGATCCCTGGTCCAGGAAGATCCCACATGCCACGGAGCAACTAAGCCCGTGCGCCACAACTACTAAGCCCTCTTGCTGCAACTACTGAAGCCCACGTGCCTAGAGCCCATGCTCCGCAGCAAGAGAAGCCACCGCAATGAGAAGCCTGTGCACCGCAAAGAAGAGTAGCCCCCGCTCACCACAACTAGAGAAAGCCTGCATGCAGCAACGAAGACCCAACACAGCCAAAAATAAATAAATTTATATAAAATATATATATATATATACCACCCCAGAATACACCTCTTTGGCATATTGATTATCTTTACCTGGTTATTTTTAAGAAACAGCAGACACAGGTGAAGCTCTGAAAACTGAGTGGAAGTTACCCTTTTGTAAGAGACTTTTACATTTGTAGGGGACATCTCCACATGTAAGGGTGTCTCCCCCTCTGTACACGCTTCTCTAAGTGTGACTCTAAATCTCTAGAAGCTCTTATCAATGCAGAAGGCAATGACTTGAATCTGCATAACACCCCTAATCTTGTTTACTGTTTACTGTGCTTTTCCTGGTAGCCTCCCCAAACAGTTTCCCACACCCCCATCCCCCCAATATATTTTGTCTTTAGCTGGCTATGGTATTTAAGATGGCAGCTTGGGCCATTTCAGGGAGTTACTCAGTTTTCCTGGTTCTCTCTCACGTGTACAGGAGGCATATATATTATTAAACTTCTGTTTGTTTTTCTTCTGATAATCTGTCTTTTATTACAGGGTGTCTCAGCCAAGAACCTAGACGGGTAAAGGGAAAATAATTTTTCCTCCCCTACAGTCTGTAGGGAAAAACCCAGTTCTTCCCCGCTGTGTGTTTCTTCCCTGTGAGTCTCCTTTACTACTCACGCCAAACACTTCACTTCTGGTCACAAAATGTGTGGATTTTTTTTTCTTTTTTATAAATTTATTTATTTATAGTAGTGGCACATGGACTTAGTTGCTCCGCAGCATGTGGGATCTTCCTGGACCAGGGATCAAACCCGTGTCCCCTGCATTGGCAGGCAGATTCTCAACCACTGCACCACCAGGGGAGTCCCAAATGTGTGGGTTTTTTCCCTACATCAAACAGTTCTCTGTGACACCAGCTAGGTGTTCTACAATTTAATTCAGTTCTGATACTGTGTACCAGTGACAGCCTCAGACCCCACAGGTTAAGGGCTCAGTCTTACAAGACTGCCCCCCACCACTTCAGCTGACAGTGGCGAGCCCAGGGTATCACTTCTGCTGCTAGCCAACAGGCTAAAGGGCTATAGGTCTGGGAGGTTCCAATGACTCCCTCCTTTGGTTCAATTAATTTGCCAGAGTGGCTTACAAAACTCAGGGAAACACTTACCTACGTTTACCGGTTTATCAAAGGATACGATAAAGGATACAGATGAACAGCCAGATAAAGAGATAGGCTGAGGTCTGGGAGTGTCCTGACTGCAGGAGCTTCTGTCTCTGTGGAGCTGGGATGTGTCATCATCCCGGTGTGGATGTGTTCACCAACTTGGAAGCTCCCTGAACCCCCTACTCTTGGGATTTTATGGAGGCCTCCTCACACAGGCATGATCCATGATTAACTCCATTTCCAGCCCCTCTCCACTCCTGGAGGATGGGGGGTGAGGTTAAAAATGCCAAGCTTCTCATCATGACTTGGTCTTTCTGGTGACTGGTCCCCCATCCAGGAGCCCTTGGGCAATTTGCAAAAACTGGGCCCTATGCCTCACTCTACACAAAGGAGTTTCCGGTTTGTAGAAGGAAGGTGGTAACGATGATAATACCTACTTCTGAGGTTGTGGTGGCAATTAAATGAGTTTTTTTACTGCGTGTAAAAGCTCTTAGAACAACGTCTGGCATATAGTAGCTGCTCAGTACAAGGAGGCAGTTATTTTTACTTTTATTGAAATCACCTTTTATTTAATTTACTGGTTATAGGGATTTCCCTGGCGGTCCAGTGGTTAGGACTCCGCACTTCCACTGCAGGGGGCATGTGTTCGATCCCTGGTCGGGGAACTAAGATCCTGCAAACGGCCCCCCCCAAAAACTTTACTGGTTATACAGCCCTGCAGGAAAGAATGAACAGAGTGGGCTTTGAAGTCAGACAGACCTGGTTTGAATCCCAGCTTGGGGACTTAAGTAGGTGACCTTTGTAAGGCACTGCACAGTTCTGTGCCTCAGCCTCCTCCGCTAGATAGGTCATAATAATTACGTCTGCCTTCTAGCAGTGTCCCAAAAATTGAAGTTGCTCCTCCAAAGACAGCAAATGATGCTGGCATGTGGCAAGCCTTAGTTAATGGGAGTGGGGTTTGGTTTTGGTTTACGATCTTGATTTGGCTGTGAGCTTCCTGTCTGGCCTTGGGCTCCGCCGTCCTCTCCCTGGAGCTTGTCTGCTTCAGCAGTCATTCAGAGAGTAGTGTCTGGCCCTCCCCTCCTGCAAACCAAGCCACTCAGCCTCGGCTCGCCCGTCGGCTCCTGCCTGATGGGCTGTGACGGGCCCTGCAGGAGAGTTGCTGGCCCTGCCCACCCTCTGGCCCCCTTTCCAGCATCTGGGCCACTTCAGCGCTCCTGGTCTTGACTTTGGTGACTAGACATTGAGTGCTAAGTCTATTTGTCACCGAGATGTCGAGATGGCACAAGTACGTCCACCTTGCCCTGCAGCCCCAGCTCCTAGCTGAGGAGGAGGCTGCAGCAGGGATCATTGTTGTGCCCCCCGCCATTCCCAGGCCTGCAAGTGACATTTCTCTGCTCAGTTCACTGTCATACAGGAGGGTTCATGTGCGGTTTTCTCCAGAACCTAGACTGCCCTCCCACCCACTCCCGCCACTCAGCTCAGCTTGTCACTTCCATCCCTCAAGCAGCGCCTCACACTGCCATCCCGACACAGCCTCAACGCGACAGCCACTGCCCCGGGCTCGCTTCATGTGCCCCTTTGCCCGCGCCTGCTCAGCAGCCGCATAGAGGAGGAGACTTCTCTGGGGCAGAAGCACACAGCCTGAGCTGGTTGGACCCCGGGTCCCTGCAGTGTCCTTCACAGGGCTCTCGGCTCCAAGTGGGTCCTCTTCATGAGCCCCGCTGGCTGCCAACTGGCCCACTCCAGGGAGGCAGTCCTGCCAAGGGCTGCCCCGATCGTTGTTGTGAGAGAAGCAGCTTGTCCCCCATAGACACATTGGCTTCCATACTCATGGAAGTGGGTATGCCTCAGGAATTTGCTTCCTCCACTCCTCGAGTTTTGAAAACTGGCTAAAATGGGCAGCCGAGGAGAGAGGGAAAGACCTTACTGTGATTGGAGCCCTAGGTCTGCCAGTGACCAGCTGTGTGATCTTGGGCCATCACTTATCCTCTCCGAGCCTCTATTTTTCCATCTGAAAAATGGACATGAAAGGAATGACTTTATTACCTCCCAGGCCTTTTGTGAAAATCGAATGAGATCATGGATGTGAATGCTCTTGGCCAGCTCACAGGTGATGAGGGCTGCTGCTGTGTGTGTGGTGTGGGTACAGCATTTCCACTACGACGCAAAATGCTGATTTTGTGTGTGTGTGTGTGTGTGTATGTGAGAACAAGTAAAATTTGCCATTGATTCTCCTCTGAAGTACTCAAAGACTTTGCTCAAGCAAGTATCCCCTCCTATTCTTGCATCATTAACTCCCTCCAATGGAGCATTGCCATCCATATTCAAGCATACTGTGCTGTTCCCTCTCTTTAAGAGAACCACAATCTTCTTGAGCCAATATCCCCGTCTACCCACCACTCCATTTCTTTTTTTTTTTATTGAAGTACAGTTGATTTACAATGTAGTGTTAGTTTCTGCTGTACAGCAAAGTGATTCAGTTTATGTATATACTTTCCCGTATTCTCTTCCATTATGGTTTATCACAGGATATTGAATATAGTTCCCTCTGCTATACAGTAGGTCCTCGTTGTTTATCCATTCTACATATACTAGTTTGCATCTGCTAACCCCAAACTCCCACTCCATCCCTCCCCCACTCCCCTCCCCCTTGGCAACTACAAGTCTGTTCTCTATGTCTGTGAGTCTCTTTCTGTTTTATAGATATGTTCATTTGTATCATATTTTAGTTTTAGTTTTTTGTTTGTTTGTTTTGGCCGAGACTCGAGGCTTGTGGGATCCCAGTTCCCTGACCAGGGATTGAACCCAGGCCCCGGCAGTGAAAGTGCCAAGTCCTAACCACTGGACTGCCAGGGAATTCCCATTTGTGTCATATTTTAGATTCAACATGTAAGTGATATCATATGATATTTCTCTTTCTCTGTCCGACTTACTTCACTTAGTATGATCATCTCTAGGTCCATCCATGTTGCTGCAAATGACATTATTTCACTCTCTTTTATGGCTAATATTCCATTGTGTGTGTGTATATATATGTTTCCATGTCTTGGCTATTGTAAATAGTGCTGTTATGAACATAGGGGTGCATGTATCTTTTCAAATTAGAGTTTTGTCTGGATATATGTCCATGAGCCCACCACTCCATTTCTGTGCCCTCTTTTGCAGCAGGACTGCCTGGAATTCAAATTGTCTTCTCTGGCAGTCTCTACTTCTTCACCTCCCATTGTCTCTTGAACACATTCCAATAACGTTCATACCCTACCAAGCCTCAGAATCCACACTTGCCGAGGCAGGACCGGCTACATCATTTGCAGGGCCCAAGGCAAAGTGAATATTCGGGGCTCTCTGTTCAAAAGTGTATTTTTTTCCTACAGTTATCATAACAAATTACCACATGTTGGGTGGCTTAAAAGAACAGAAATTGATTCTCTCACAGTTCTGGAAGCCGGGAGTCCAAAATCAAGGTGTCAGCAGGGTAGGTTCCTTCTGGAGGTTCTGAAAGAGAATCCATTCCTTGTGCCTCTTCTAGCTCCCAATGGCCACAGACAGTGCTTGGCGTTCCTTGGCTTATAGATGCATCACTCCAATCTCTGCCTCTATCTTCACCTTCTCTGTGTGTCTTTCCCCGCTCTTCTCCCATTAGGACATCTGTTGCTAGGTTTAGGGCCCACCCTAATCCAATCTGATTTCACCTCAAGATCTTTACCTTAAGTACATCTGCAAAAACCCTTTCTCCTAATAAGGTCATATTCGGGTGGACATATCTTTTGGGAGAGGGGTCATCATCCAACCCACTGGAAAACGTTGCTTAAGAATTTCCAGATGGAGACAAAAGAGCATTAGACCAGCACAAGACCCTGCTGAGAACGGACTGTCCAACTGCACAGGTTGCGTGCCCATGAGGCGGGAGCGTGCCAAGGTCATCCACGGCCTCCCTCCCTGCCGTCAAGTCCAATGGTGAGTTCTGAGTCCTCATCTTACTGGAGCTCTCTGGCCATTTGATGCAGTCCATCATTCTGTCCTCTCTTCGACCCTTGCTTCCCTTGGCTTCTGGGACAGCAAGCTCTCCTGCTTTTCCTTTGACCTCACTAGCCAGTCAGTCAACCCTCAATGCCTTCTGCTGGCTCCTTCTGCCAGCATCCTCTAGCGTCTGGAGATTGCAGAGCCACAGGGCTCTGGCTTTGGACTGCCTCTCTCCGTGCATTCCCTCCTTTGAGGGTCTCATCTGGTGTCAGGTTTTTAAATGTCCCCCCCCTGCTGCTCTGAACCCTCCTCTGGGTGCTAGACAGACAGATCGTAGCTGCCTGCTCGACAGCTCCCCTTCGAGGTCTAATAGGCCCCTCAAACTCAGCACGTCTAAACTGGAGTCCTCCCCAGCTTTCCCCGAGTCTCCTCCGTGTCACTTAATGGCATCTCCAGCCTTCCAGTTGCTTGGGTGAAGACCTTCACATCATTTTAATGCCACACTTTCCTTTCATAACCCAACAAGTAGTCTCAGCAAAAGCTCCCCATCCCACTCAGAGGGAGGTCTCCACTTCTTGCTGTGTGTGGCTCACAAGGCCCTCTGCGATCGGGTCCTCCTCTACCTCCCCCACCCCATCTCCTGCTAACTTCACCCCAACCTTCACTTCCTCATGCTGCTCTAGCCCTCCCCCACCCCAGCTGCTTGTTCATTGATTTTGCCAAGCTCACTCCCACCTCAGGGCCTTTGCACCTGCAGTTCCCTCTACCTGGCGTGATCTTTCTCCATTCATTCAGGATCCTCTTGCTCCCTCACTTCATCCAGTCCTGTTCAAATGTTCCTTAGTTAGGGAAGGCCTCCCTGACCACCCTGTCTAAAATGGCACCCTCTGGTCTCTCTCTCGTCCCATCCCCTGCTTTATTTTTATCCCTTTTGCTCTGTGTCAATCTTTCCAACTAGAATGTGAGCTCCATAGGTTTAGGGACTTGGTTTTTTCACTGCTATCACCCCCACTACTAGCGCAGTGTGTGACACACACACACACACACACACACACACACACACACACACACACACACATATATTTGGCTGCGCTGCACGACATGCAGGATCTTAGTTTCCCAACCAGGGATCGAACCAGTGTCCCCTGCAGTGGAAGCGCAGAGTCCTAACCACTGGACCGCCAGAGCTATTCCCGTGGCACACGTATATTGAGTCAAAGAGTGACTCAGTCTGACCGTGTTGCCCTCCCAGCTTAAAATCCGACAGTGCTCCCTCACACCTAGGTGCCTTTGCGCATGTTGCACTCTCTTCTCGGAAGATGCTTCCTGCTCCTAGTCTGCCTGGAAAACTCTTATTCATCCCTTAAGACCCAACCCAGCTGTCACCAGCTTTGTGAAGCTCCCACGTCTCCAGGCAGTTAACCAGTCATTCCTCGGTGACCCCGCAGCATCCTGTACAGGCCTCAGTTAATGTCTGAGTCTCATGCGATTTGTCTGTCTGTCTTCTCCAGTAAGGGGTGAGCTTCCTGAGGGCAGGCACTGGGTCTTCTCATCCCTGTATCCCCAGAGTCTAGTCCGGTGCCTGCACAGCTATCAGTAAGTATTTGGAAAAGGTTTGCTGTCTGAATGAATAAATGAAGCAACAGATGATGGAAGAAAGGAATAGAAAGGAGGGAAAGAGGGAACTATTTCTTTCTCAGTAGATGCCCTCAGGGTGCCTGGGAGCCCTGTTCCCCAGACTAATCCTGACACCCTGCCCCTCATCCAAACTTTCTAGAAACAGGTGCTAACCTCTCTGCCACAGTTGCCACAGTAGTTTCCACCCCCCCCCCCAAATTAGGACCCACGATCTGACAAGTTTAAGCATGGGTTTTAGAGACAGTAAGACTGAATTCTTGAAATCTGTCACATGCAGGACCTATGGCTATTCAGGTTTATTTTCTGGTGAATGTGACCAAGAATCAGGGCTTGTGGATCTAATATATATTTTCTAGAGATTATTTGAAAATACAGGTAAGTGCAGGGAAAACCCATCCACAATCCTACATCCTAGATGCTAAACATTGTTACTATTTTGACATAACTTCTTCTGGTATGTATGTAGGCATCAACATATGTGCATGTGTGTATATGAAACATAATATATACCTGTAAGTGCATATGTAAAATACATGAATGGAATCTCCCTGCACCTTCCATTTCATACCAATGGATCATATTGTAGCAGATGCCTGCCCACTGTCTTCATTCTATGAGTAGCTGACAGTTAGGTGTCCACACCAGACACCCCAGGAGTCCTGGCTCTGCCTAGACTCCCCATGCTGCCCCCACCTACAAGCAGGACCTCTAGATGTGCCAATGTGCCCAGAGGGCCAGGGCCAGCTGTGGGTAAATAGAGCAATGGGGGGCAGAACCAGGAGCTGGGGTGACCCTCCCACCTATTCCCCAGATCCTTCCTGTGAGGTCCAGGAGCTGAGGCAGGGGAAGGAGGGAGAAGACATTTCCACAGAGATGGAACTGGGACCCTGCTTGGAGAAATCCAGCAGTGGGGGGCTCTGCAGCCTGAACTGTCAGAATGCTGTGTTGCTGTGTTGCTTTTTTCCAGACATTTCTGGCACATCATGCTGGATGGTGTAAGAGACACTCAGATTTTCTCTTCTATATTAAAAAACAGGCAAAAACCCAGTAACAACAGTCTCCCTCAATCATTTTTTTTCCTGGCCTCTCCCAAGGTAACACCTTTCCTAGAGGGAAATTATGGGAATAAAAAAGATGGTTAAAGAAGATGTGATACAGGGACTTCCCTGGTGGTGCAGTGGTTGAGAATCCGCCTGCCAATGCAGGGGACATGGGTTCAATCCCTGGTCTGGGAAGATCCCACATGCCACCGAGCAACTAAGCCTGTGAAGCCACCACAATGAGAAGCCTGGGCACCGCAACGAAGGGTAGCCCCCGCTCTGCGCAGCTAGAGAAAGCCTGCACACAGCAACGAAGACTCAAAGCAGCCAAAAATAAGTAAACAAACAAACAAATAAATAAATAAAAAGATGTTGTACATATATACAATTGAATATTACTCAGCCATGAAAAGGAATGAAATTGGGTCATTTGTAGAGGCGTGGATGGGCCTAGAGAGTGTCATACAGAATGAAGTAAGTCAGAAAGAGAAAAACAAATATTGTATATTAACACATATATGTGGAATCTAGAAAAAAGGTACAGATGATCTTCTTTGCAAAGCAGAAATAGAGACACAGACGTAGAGAACCAATGTATGGATACCAAGGGGGGAAGGGGGGATAGGAAGAATTGGGAGATTGGGATTGACACATATACACTATTGATACTATGCATAAAATAGACAACTAATAAGAACATACTGTATAGCACAGGGAACTCTACTCAAGACACTGTGGTGACCTAAATGGGAAGGAAATCCAAAAGAAGAGGGGATATATGTATATGTATAGCTGATTTATTTTGCTGTACAGTAGAAACTAACACAACATTGCTAAGCAACTATACTCCAATAAAAATTAATAATAATAAAAAAAGATGGTTAGTTGTTTTTTTTAATAAAGTGGAACCTGGGGATAAGAACTTGGCTGGCCACTAGGGGGCAGCAAAGTGCTCCTATTCTTAGAGGAAGACAAGAAAGCCTTTCACATCCAGCCGGTAAGGGGAATCAATCTTTAGCCAAATAGCAATAAAGCCTCAGGCACTGAATTTACAAATGACTGGCCATCACCCACTCCAGCGTCAATATTTGGAAAAGAAATAAGAGTTTACATCTCAGCTGAGCCACTTAGAATATGCCCTTGGGCCAGTCGCAATCTATTTCAAGTTACTCATTCTTTTATTTATTTATTTTTGGCTGCGTTGGGTCTTCGTTGCTGCGCGTGGGCTTTCTCTAGTTGCGGTGAGCAGGGGCTACTCTTCGTTGTGGTGCACGGGCTTCTCATTGCGGTGGTTTCTCTTGTTACAGAGCATGGGCTCTAGGCACGCGGGCTTCAGTAGTTGTGGCACACGGGCTCTAGAGCACAGGCTCAGTAGTTGTGGTGCACGGGGTTAGTTGCTAAGTGGCATGTAGGATCTTCCTGGACCCGGGCTCGAACCCGTGTCCCCTGCATTGGCAGGCGGATTCTTAACCACTGCGCCACCAGGGAAGTCCCAAGTTACTCATTCTTAAACTAGGGACACCTGCTTCCCAATATCACACCTTCTTCATATAGTTTTCTTGATAATTAAATGGATTAACTAAGGTAATAGGTAAAATGCTTGGCATAAAGCAAGTGTTCATATGTTAAATATTATTATTACCATATAAAGAACCAAGGGAATAGTTATTTGAATACCTATTATGTGTCAAGCACTTTGCATCCTTAGCGCAATCAAGTGAGGAATGATGACAAATTAAATGAGAGATTGAATGACAGACTAGAGGTTAAAGAATATGGCCAAGGCCAAGTAGCTAGCAACAGTAATAGCAGCTAATGCGAAGCAGGCACTAATTATGCGCCAGGTACTCACTGTTCTAAGTTGCATGAATTATCTCACTTCTTACAGAAGTCCTCTGGAGTGGGTACTATGATTATGCCCATTTGTCAGAAAGGGAAACTGAGGCACAACAAGTAACTGACCCAAAGTCACTGCTTTTCCCTAAGGTTGGCTCTGTCTTCTTGATCTCCAATTCCCAAGTAAACCCTTATCAAATAATCATCAACGTATATTTATTGTATGCCAACTATTTACAAGACATCGTGTTGAGCACAGTGAAGACTTGCACTGTTACTGAGGGACATAAAGGAAGACCTGAATGTTTGGAGGGATGCACCATGTTCAGGAATGGAGAGACTCAATATCATAAAGATGTCAGTTCTGGCATACAGAATTCATAGTTGTGAGATAATAAAAAATATAAGTATTGGGCTCTGGCCCGGTTGCTGGCACAGAGCTTCTGAAAACCCTGTAGTTTCCTAAGTGACGAGAGCACTAGGAGCATCTTTTTTTCTAGTATTTGGTTTTTAACCCTGGTTTCTGACACAGGGCTCCTGAAACCCTTGTAATTACCTGGGTGGTAAGAGTGTCTTTTGTTTTCATGAGGCGACTCTGGGTGGGCTCCTGGATGGCTCCTAGATGGGGGCTGGTCACCAGAAAGACCAAGCCATGATTAGAAGCTTGGGATTTTCAGCCCTTGTCCCCCATTCTCTTGAAGAGGGAGAAAGGCTGAAAATGGAATTAATGTTCAATCATGACTATGTGATGGAGCCTCCACGAAATCCCAATAGTATGGGCTTCGGAGAGCATCCACATTGGTGCAGAGCTGGAGATGCCGGGAGAGTAGTGCACCTGAAGAGGGCATGGAAGCTCCACCCCCTTCCCACAGAACTCGCCCTGTGCATCTCTTGCATCTGGATGTTCATCTGTATCCTTATCATATCTTTTAATAAAACTGGCAAATGTAAGGAAGTGTTTCTCTGAGTTGTATGATGAGCTGTTCTAGCAGATTAATTGAACCTGAGGAGGGGGTCATGGGAACCTCTGATTTATAGCTGATTGGTCAGAAGCATAGGTAACCTGAACTTGCAATTAGCTTCTGAAGTCGGGGTGGGGGGCATCTTGTGATACTGAACCCTTAACCTGTGGGATCTGACACGATCAAATTGTATCAGAACTGATGTGAGGGAGTTCCCTGGTGGCCTAGTGGTTAGAATTCTCTGGGCTTTCACTGCCATGGCCTGGTCTGGGAACTGAGATCCCACAAGCCACCTGGCACGGCCAAAAAAAAAAAAAAAAAAGAATTGATTTGAATTCTCAGTCACCCTGCTGGTGTCCAAGAATTGCTTGTTGGTGTGGGGAAGCACCATCCCCCACACACACTGGATTTGTGTCCAGAACTGAAATAATAGCTAATGAGGATTTAAAAAAATGTTGTGCCAGACTGTAAATACTGTTTTGCAATATTTTTTCATTTAACATTATATCTGAGTTCACTCCCTTTCAGTGCACATATAGATGCACATACAGAGTCAGTGCTTTAGAAGGATGTATGTCAAACACTGGTTACCTCTAGGGATGAGATTAGGTTTGGAGATGACTGATGAAAGGGAACATACACGTTATTCTTTTGTTTTTGTTTTCTTTTAAAAATAAGAGTGGAGGGCTTCCCTGGTGGCGCAGTGGTTGAGAGTCCGCCTGCCAATGCAGGGGACATGGGTTCGTGCCCCGGTCCGGGAAGATCCCACATGCCGCAGAGCGGCTGGGCCTGTGAGCCATGGCCATCGAGCCTGCGCGTCCAGAGCCTGTGCTCCGCAACGGGAGAGGCCACAACAGTGAGAGGCCCGCGTACCGCAAAAAAAAAAAAAAAAGAGTGGATTCATGAGGGGGACTTCCCTGGTGGCGCAGTGGTTAAGAATCCGCCTGCCAATGCAGGGGACACGGGTTCGAGCCCTGGTCCGGGAAGATTCCACATGCCGCGGAGCAACTAAGCCCGTGTGCCACAACTACTGAGCCTGCGCTCTAGAGCCCACGAGCCACAACTACTGAAGCCCGCATGCCTAGAGCCTGTGCTCCGCAACAAGAGAAGCCACCGCGATGAGAAGCCCGTGCACTGCAACAAAGACCCAGAGCAGCCAAAACAATAAAAATAAATAGAAGACGTTAAAAAAAAAAGAATGGATTCATGTAGGATGGACCTAGAGATTATCATATTGAGTGAAGTAAATCAGACAAGTATCATATGATATCGCTTTATGTGGAATCTTTAAAAAAGGCTACAAATGAACCTATCTACAAAACAGAAACAGAGTCACAGATGTAGAAAACACACTTATGGTTACCAAGGGGGAAGGGGGAGGAGGGATAAATTGGGAGATTGGGATTGACATATACTCACTACTATATATAAAATAGATAACCAACAAGGACCTACTGTATAGCACAGGGAAATATACTCAATACTCTGTAATGACCTATATGGGAAAAGAATCTAAAAGAGAGTGGATATATGTGTATGTATAACTGATTCATTTGCTGTACATCAGAAACTAACACAACAGTGTAAATCAACTATACTCCAATAAAAATTAATTTAAAAGAAAAAAAAAGAATGGATTCATGTATCACTTGTGCCATTAATAATAAACTTACATTTATACTATAATGGTACAATCTTAGTGAATGGGAATTGGAATCAAAAGGGTTTGCTGTCCTTCTTAGAATGTTCTAAAATGTCAAGGCAGTTGCTTGTGTTTAACTGAACAAATAAAAATTTATTGTTTTGTACTAAAAAAAAAAGGATGACTCCTATGATTCTGATCTGTGTGACAGGCTGAATGGTGGTGCCATTCTCTGAGAGGTGGAACACTGATGAAAACCAGGTTGAGGGTCAAGAGCAGGGAGGAGATGATGTATTCTTGAATTTGTTGAGTCTGTTTCTTTTGAAATATCTAAGTGGCAGTGCCAGACGGGCAGCTGCATACATGAGGCTGGAGCTGGATAGTTTGGGCTGGAGGTGCAAATATGTACTATATTGGATATTGTCCTCAACAATACATTTTAATAGTCAGCAGAAAAGCATTTTACATGACTCTTTATTGTAATGATCAAAAGTGGAAGGTATATAGGCTTCCCTGGTGGCGCAGTGGTTGAGAGTCCGCCTGCCGATGCAGGGGACATGGGTTCGTGCCCCAGTCCGGGAAGATCCCATGTGCTGCGGAGCGGCTAGGCCCGTGAGCCATGGCTGCTGAGACTGCGCATCCGGAGCCTGTGCTCCACAACGGAAGAGGCCACAACACTGAGAGGCCCTCATACTGAAAAAAAAAAAGTGGAAGGTATAGCATTAGAAGTAAAACTCAGGGAAAGTGATCTTGCAAAGGTGACCAAATACACAGGTTTCAAGTGCTCTAATTTGACTGAAGAAGAGGACTTACAGTACCCCGGAGAGTGAATGGACATCCAAGGTGTCTGACGTGAAGCTTGCAGACCCAAACATGGCCTGGGAAAGGGGGAGTTGTTGTTTGTGCCTGCCTGAGATTTTTAGCTAAATTAACTAATCTAATTTACTTAATAACTAATACTTAACGGCTTTTATTATATGTCAGTACTTTCTAAGCATTTTATAAATTTTAACATATTTCATCCTCATAATAACCCCCTAACATAGGTAATCTTATCATTACCTGAATTTTACAGGGAAAGAAGAAATTGGGGCACAAAGAGGTTAAGCATTTTGCCTAAGACATATAGCTAGCAAGAGACATACTGAGATTTAAACCTAAAGGGTCTGGCCCCAAGGTCCATGCTTTTTTTTTTTTTTTTTTTTTTTGGCTGTGTTGGGTCTTCGTTGCAGCATGCGGACTTCTCAGTTGCAGCATGTGGTATCTAATTCCCCGACCAGGAGTCGAACCCACGCTCCCAGCATTGGAAGCGTGGCGTCTTAACTACTGGACTGCCAGGGAAGTCCCCATGCTTTTTTTTTTTTAAGGCCAAGGCACTTGAATTAGGAGGTCCCAACCAGCTTTTTTAAAGGACTTTAAAAAGTTCTAAACATGGAAAAGTTCACTTGTTATACATGGAGCACCTGCTTCGAAAGGCAAATAAGATTTAAACAATGTATTCAAGCCAAGAGAAATTTGGTGGGCCCAGCTGTCATTGCCTCATACCTCATGCCATGAATTTTGCAAGTCCAGTTTACCACATGATGGGATGGAGAAAGCAATGAAGATTATGAATTTCCTCTGTGCTCATGCCTTTAATCATGAGCAGTTTATGAGCTATTTAGAAGAGATAGATCCCGAGTATGGAGATTTACGGAGTTGCCATCTCCAATCAAGGACTTTTTGGAATGAGTCCCCAAATCCAATTTGTTAGACCTCCAGTGATTCACAAGATTATATTTTCTTATGGATGTGACAAGACATCTGAGCACATTGAACTTGAAACCGCAGGGGACAAACAAAAGCTCTGTTGATTTGTTCAAGGAAATGCAGACTCCAACTGGACATGTGGATTGGGCAGATGGTGACTGGAAATCCCTCATTTTCCATTGCTGAGCCTGCGTGAGTTCAATGCATTCATAGATTTTGAAGAGTTCTGCATTATATTGGTGGAAAATAAGTCACAATTGTGCGAAGATCCTTTCCCTGGGTGCAAGGGGAGGGGTGCAGAGGAGAGTTTAGACCACAGGATCCTGAGAGCCCAGGACTGGAGGAAGGAGCCTCTTACCTTAGGCCAGATACACAGAGTTAGGAATCTGTAAGCCAAAACAACCAGAGCAATAACAGCAGGGTCAGAGCCAGCTTCCAGGCCTGGGCCATGCTTGGCCGGTGCCAGGAATTGTTGATTGTCCTGTATTTCGTGTAGCCTGGTAGGATACAGAGGGCCCAGGGAAGTTTAAGGCACAGTGGTGGGGTGGTCAGAAGAGGTTGATAGGTTTTATTTTTGTCTAGTATAATAGGTTTTTTTCCTGGCCATGCCGCTCAGCATGAGGGATCCCAGTTCCCTGATCAGGGATCAAACCCGCGCCCCCTACAGTGGAAGCACGGAGTCTTAACCACTGGACCACCAGGGAAGTCCCTCTAGTATAATAGGTTTTTTGTTGTTGTTGCTGTTTTGCGGTACGCGGGCCTCTCACTGTTGTGGCCTCTCCCGCCGCGGAGCGCAGGCTCCGGACACGCAGGCTCAGTGGCCGTGGCTCACGGGCCCAGCCGCTCCACAGCATGTGGGATCTTCCCGGACCGGGGCACGAACCCGTGTCCCCTGCATCGGCAGGCAGACTCTCAACCACTGTGCCACCAGGGAAGCCCTAGTATAATAGTTTTAATGAGATATAATTCACACACCACACAATCCATCAGGTTCATAGGTTTTGGTGAGCACACACAGTCCTTTATTTTCATAAACAAACAAAATATACTTTATTTTTTAAAAATAAATTTATTTATGGCTGCATTGGGTCTTCGTTGCTGCGCGTGGGCTTTCTCTAGTTGCGGTGAGCGGGGGCTACTCTTTGTTGCGGTGTGCAGGCTTCTCATTGCAGTGGCTTCTCTTGTTGCGGAGCATGGGGTCTAGGCACATGAGCTTCAGTAGTTGTGGCGCACGGGCTTAGTTGCTCCACAGCATGTGGGATCTTCCTTGACCAGGGCTCAAACCTGTGTCCCCTGCATTGGCAGGTGGATTCTTAACCACTGCGCCACCCTGGAAGCCCCAAAATATACTTTAAAAGACATTTTTATGACTGTCTTGGGAGTACAGGCAGTATTAGGTTGTCATTTATTCATTTATACTTTGCTTACAACTAAATTATCAAACCCACTACTAGTGTGTGTCAACATTCAGCTCAGTGAACTGGATTCACCCAGAATTTTGCAGGTGAGCATTATCCCAACCCCTTAGGTTGGATGGCCAAGCTCTAGACAAGGTTAAGTAAGGTCCTCCTGATGCAACTGAGGGTGTGTTCTCTTTCTTAAAACTGCCAAAATTGAAGCCCCCATCAGGAGTCTGTCTCTGAAGTCAGCATAAGACAGCCCCAGACTGAATGAGGTCTCACTGTTCCCGGTCATTTTGTTAAGTGTTAGTGTTCTACTCTTATTATTGAATCAATCAAAACTGACCAATGACCAACAACAGACTTACAAATGTGTGCTTTTGAATGAATACAGTTGGTTAAACTTTTGGGGGATGCTTTTGTATTACTGTCTCACAGTCCATATTGTTGACCAGCCAACAAGCCATATTTCACTATTACTATCAATGTATGCAGCCTGTACATATCTCCATCTTTTATTATGTGACCTACAATGGAAAAAATGTGGATGCCACACCCCAAGCAAACTTTCCTAAAATTTCAGTTCTCTTATCTAGATTTGTGATCAGAACTACATGGCAGGGGACTTCCCTGGTGGGCCAGTGGTTAAGAATCCATCTTCCAACGCAGAGGATGTGGGTTTGATCCCTGGTTGGGGAGCTAAGATCCCACACGCCGAGGGGCAACTAAGCCAGCAAGCCACAACTAGTGAGCCTGCGTGCCGCAATGAAGAGCCCATGCATGGCAACTAAGACCTGACACAGCTAAATAAATAAATAAATAAATAATTTTTAAGAAAGAACTACATGGCAGGCCATTTAAACCTGTCATCTCTGATAATGGCTTAGCTAGTATTTTCTCTCTGTTGTTTATGGAGGACTGATCCATTTATTTTGGAAACCAATAGAGGAGGTGGTTGGTAGATATTCTGTTATGAAAATTGAGAAGCTTGACCTCTGGTCTCACCTAAATGGAAGGTCATGTGCCTTCTGGAGGTAGGCCATGAAGCTACTTATAGTGAAGCCCAGATCTTCCTCAGGAAGCTGCTTTGACTATTTGCCAACAGGTCAAAAAACACTCCGTTCTGTCCCTGAGTTCTACAATATGGAGCACGACATTAACCAGTAACCTGTCATAACCCTAGCAGAACCTCAGTACTATTCCAGCTCCGCAAAGGTCACATATGTCCCCTCCAAGGAGTGGGAATGGGGCATTCCATATAAAAGCAAGCTTCCAGAAAGGGTGTTTATCCTTTCTGCTAAGATCTTAACTGCACTTGAGTCATGCTTATTTTTGCCTTGCTTACTTTATTAAAAAATTTTATTGAAGTATAGCTGATTTACAATGTTGTGTTAATTTCTTCTGTACAGCAAAGTGACTCAGTTATACATATACATATTCTTTTTCATATTCTTTTCCATTATGGTTTGTCACAGGATACTGAATATAGTTCCCTGTGCTATACAGTAGGACCTTGTTGTTTGCTTACTTTAATAAGTACTTGCTGGGACTTCCCTGGTGGCACAGTGGTTCAGACTCCGAGCTCCCAATGTAGGGGGCCTGGGCTCGATCCCTGGTTAGTGAACTAGATCCCACATGCATGCCGCAGCTAAAGAGCCCACGTGCCACAACTAAGACCCAGTGCAACCAAATAAATAACTAAATATTTTTTAAAAAGTACTTGCTCTTCAAAGTCCCCACACCCCATGTTTCTGCAGGAGAATGAAAGGTTTTTAATTCTGGAAACTACTCCCCCACCTGCAATATACACATCCATGTTCACCCTTGTTTTTTTTTTAATTAATTAATTTATTTTTGGCTGCTTTGGGTCTTTGTTGCTGCGTGCGGGCTTTCTCTACTTGTGGTGAGCAGGGGCTACTCTTCGTTGTGGTGCGCGGGCTTCTCATTGCGGTGGCTTCCCTTGTTGCGGAGCACGGGCTCTAGGTGCGTGGGCTTCAGTAGTTGTGGCTCGCGGGCTCTAGATCACAGGCTCTGTAGTTGTGGCGCACGGACTTAGTTGCTTCACGGCATGTGGGATCTTCCCGGACCAGGGCTCAAACCCGTGTCCCCTGCATTGGCAGGCAGATTCTTAACGGCTGTACGACCAGGGAAGCCCCACCCTTGGTTTTTGACTCTAGCTCAAGATAATGGACTCACACCACTGGAACCCACCTCTGAACCTTTGCTGACCATCTGGCATTTCTCCACCCATTTCTGGTTACTAGTGTTTTCTTCTTAGACCTCAGCCTGATGAGATGATCATTGCCTTTGTCTTGTTCGCCCAACTCCTACTGCCATTCAGGCATCAACTTAGTTATCACTACCTCTGGAAAGCCTTACTTAATTACCAGAATTAGGTACCCATCCCCTGAGGGTCCCGGAGCATCCAGTGGTTCTCTTTATCACGTTGTATTATAATAGCCTGTATGTCTTTCCCTCCACACCCACCTAGACTGTAAGGTCCATAATAGCACTTGTTCACTGCTGTATCTCCAGCGTTATGTACAGTGCTCAGCAGTGCTCTGTAAACCTTTATTGAATAAACGAATAAGTGAATTCATTCCACTGGCTTACCCATCCCTGGAAACCCTGGCCGTATCCTTGACTTGATCCTGCAGCCGGAGATTGACACTATGGGATGTCTGAGGTTTTTTTTGTTTTGTTTTGTTTTGTTTTGCGGTATGAGGGCCTCTCACTGTTGTGGCCTCTCCCGTTGCAGAGCACAGGCTCCAGACACGCAGGGTCAGCAGCCATGGCTCACGGGCCCAGCCGCTCCGCGGCATGTGGGATCTTCCCGGACCAGGAAACGAACCTGTGTCCCCTGCATCGGCAGGCGGACTCTCAACCACTGCAACACCAGGGAAGCCCGGGATGTCTGATTTTAAGTATCATGAACTACCCATGAGCAGGCATGGTTGAATTAGCTGCAAGTCAATATGGCCTGAGGTGAATGAATCTACTTTATAAAGTTATTTAATATTGACCTGTTGAGTATGGAAAATATGTGCTAAAGTCAATGGTTACAATTTTACTTTACTTACTTCTACTAGGAGCAAAATACTAGGTCTGATTATCTTTTGAGGTCCTTCTCGGCAGGTGATGATAGAATCATGTCACTAGCTTACTAAAAGTCCCTGAATGTCTTATTTGCCACGGTAGGGAGAATATCTGTGCAGGTGATTGAAACGCAGATTCAAATTATTGGAGTAGAAATTTTAAAAGAGAGGGCAGGCTCTTGGCAATTGCCTTCTGTCTTAGTATGATATCTGAATAATTAATTGAAAAGATGAGGTTAGAGGTGTTACCTGGCCACCAGGAGAACTCACAAGATGGTTAGTACCTTGGTGAATTCACTAAGAGCCACAGTCTGTTCATCACCTTTGAGATTTAAACCACCTCAGCCTCAGGAAAGCTAATTCATGATAGCCAATTTCACACAAATCAAAGCAGAGGGCCAATTTACTAATTCACAAAGAAATGCAGAACACCAAGGGAAAAATCATAAAGGGAAATATTGATACATTTTGACTGTACAAATATTTTAAACTTCTTTTTTTTTTTTTTTTTTTTTTGCCGTACGCGGGCCTCTCACTGTTGCGGCCTCTCCCATTGCGGAGCACAGGCTCCGGACACACAGGCTTAGCGGCCATGGCTCACAGGCCCAGCCGCTCCAAGGCATGTGGGATCTTCCCAGACCAGGGCACGAACCCGTGTCCCCTGCATCGGCAGGCGGACTCTCAACCACTGTGCCACCAGGGAAGCCCTAAACTTCTTTACACAAAAGTCCGCTATAAATAAACTTAATGACAAAATGTTAATATCCATATATATAAAGAGCTCATATGAATTAACAAGGAAAAAAGTGTTTCAGTATAAAAGCAGGCAAAGGACATGTACGAGAAATTCACAGACGAAAAAGGTAACTGATAAACATTTCAATCCTTTCTGCTGTTGGTGGTGTGCTGGAGCCTACTTGCAGGGCTTGAGAACTGACTCATATTGAGAGCTTGAAATCAGTTGTGGTGAGAATATTTACACCACGGAAATAAGCAAATGTTGCATATCAGGGTTGCTTTTTTCTTTTTTTTTCTTCTCAGAGAACCAGCTGTTAAACATTTAGCAGCACATTATGCACATCTTCTATCACTCTCTCTCACCTGGATCCTTTCCAACAATGTTCAAACCTTTGCAGGTCTTTTCTGCCATCTTTAAAGAAACCCCAACCCCCCACATCCTTCTCCAGCTACCATCTCTGTTTTCCTTCACAGCCAAACTTCCCCAAATAACTGACTATATTTCCTGAATCCATTTAGTCATTTCCCAATCGTTCTTCCACATGCTCAAGCCATTTTTTGCCACCATGTCTCCCCTGAAACAGCTCTTGTTGAGCTCAATGACCTCCATGGACCTTAAAGTCTATGAACAGTTTTCCCTTACTTCCTTTGACCTCTTGGCAGTATTCAATTCTGTTGACCTTTACCCTCTTGAAATCCTCTTGTCCTTGGACTTCGGCAGCCCGTGATCCTGGTTTTCCTCCAACCTCTCTAGCTTCTCCTTTGCAGTTCCCTTCTCAGGTTCTTCTTCTCGAAATGCTGGTGTTTTTCAGGGATCAGTCTTGGGTCCTCGTCTTTACTTTCTCCCTAGGTCATATCATTTATTCCCATGGCTTTACACACTACCTATACACCAATGACTTCTAGATTTATAGCTCCAGTCCTGGCCTCTTCTGGGAGCTCCAGTTGCCTACTTGACATCTTCCCCTTCAATGTCTCAAAAGCATCTCAAACTCAAGCTAATCCCAAACTGGAGCCAAAGACTTTCTCTCTCTTCCTCAAACCTGAGGTTCTCCAGTGTTCCCCATTTCAATGAATTGCAGGACCATATAAGCCAGAAACTTAAGAGTCAACTTTGGCATCCCTGTCTTCCTCATCTCCCACATCACCAAGTCTGGGTTGTCTTTACCTTCTAAATAGCTCCCCAATAAGTTCTCTTCTCTCTGTCTCTACTTCTACTGCCCTAGTACAAGCCTCCATGATCTTTCAGCTGGAAGACTAGAAGAGCCTCCTAATGGTTTTTTCTTTCTTTCTTTTTTTGTTTATTTTTTTGGCCGTGCTGTGCAGCATGTGGGATCTTAATTCCCGGACCAGGGATCGAACCCGTGCCCCTGCAATGGAAGCTCCGAGTCCTAACCAGGACTGCCAGGGAATTCCCCTAACTGGTTTTCTGCCTCCATTTTCTTCTCTTCAATATGCTCTCCACACTGAAGCTAAGGACCTTTTCAAAACACGAGTCTGATCATGCCACACTCCTGTCTCAAACTCCTCAGTGGCTCCCCATTGCTTAGGGTAAAAAAGTCCAAACAGCTCTGTACAATGGCCAAGGGCCCTGAATTATCTGGCTCTGTGCCTGTGTCTGCAGGCTCATTTCATTCCCCTCCAGTCCGTCTGTACTCCAGGAATGCCAGCTTCCTTTCCGCTTCTTGAACATGCTCTTTCTTTTGCCTGGAATGCCCTTCCCACTCCCGTCCTCCCTTCACCTAGCTGACTCTTATTTAATCTGCAGATCTCGATTCAAACATCACTTCCTCCACGAAGCCTCCTACACTGACAGGCTAGACTAAGTCAAATCTGCACCCCCCCCATAAGTATCTCCTTAATTGCTCTTATTGCAGTTTTTTTTTTTTTTTTTTTTTTTTTTGTGGTACGCGGGCCTCTCACTGTTGTGGCCTCTCCCATTGCGGAGCACAGGCTCCGGAAGCACAGGCTCAGCAGCCATGGCTCACGGGCCCAGCTGCTCTGCGGCACGTGGGATCTTCCCGGACCGGGGCACGAACCCGCGTCCCCTGCATTGGCAGGCTGACTCTCAACCACTGTGCCACCAGGGAAGCCCTTACTGCAGTTTTATTTCTTCATTTTATGTGTGTGATTATTTGATTATTGTCTGTCCTCCCTACTAGACCATAAGCTCCATGAAGGCCAGGACCAAGTTTGTTTTTACTCACCAATGATCTCCAGCACCTAGTCTAAGACTTGGCACACAGTAGGTTATCTATTAATATTTGTGAGATTAATGAATCAGTGATCCCTGTGTACAGAAAATACATAAAACTAAGCCAGCTAGTATTTCTCCTTTTGTTATATCTTCCAAGAAGCTAAGAATCCTATTTAAAGCTTAATCATGGCAATTATATCAACCCACTAGATTCAGCATATCTGAATTCTCCTTTTTGATACTGATGTTCTATTCCCAGTTTATTGACCCATAAAATCTGTTTTGGAATAAGACGCTGTGTGTGTGTGTGTGTGTGTGTGTGCACATGTACACGAGCACATGCCTACATGTGCACATGTGTATGAATGCAAAGCTAAATCAGTACCTAGACGCAAAGCATTGACAGATTGATAAAAAAAAAGACTTCACCTTAACCGATGACTAACGGTGGTGATGGTGAAGCCAGTATCTCACTGAGGTGTTGTTACCATCTTGATTCCATCTATGTGGCTTATTTCAATCCTTTCACAGTGCTGGTGGCTCATCTGTGGAAGACTGCAAGGTCACTGGGTAGAGACCTTCTTTCTCTAGATTCTATACCATGTCTAGGGGCTGTGGGTGAATGTCATTCAACTCACAAAACTTATTGTCTTCTTAAACCTTCTTTTATCTCATGAAATGTAACACATATCCCAAAGAGTTCCTAAAGCAGAAAGATAAAGCAAAAATCAATATTTATAAAGCAAACACCCATGTGATCACCACTAGGTTAAGAGATAGAGCACTGGGGGAACTCTCTGGCAGTCCAATGGTTAGGACTCGGCGCTTTCACTGTCGTGGCCCGGGTTCGATCCCTGGTCGGGGAACTGAGATCCTGCAAGCCGCACGGCGCAGCAAAAAAAAAAAAGAGAAAAGAAAAAGAAAACAGAAATAGAGCATTGGTATTTATTGTCTATGCTTCATATTGGATACTGCCGTATGACACATTTGTTATTTACTATTTGACTTTAATTTTTTATTTTTTTTTAATCTTTTTTTTTTTTTTTTTTTTGCAGTACGGGGGCCTCTCACTGTTGTGACCTCTCCCGTTGCGGAGCACAGGCTCCGGACATGCAGGCTCAGCGGCCATGGCTCATGGGCCCAGCTGCTCCGCGGCATATGGGATCCTCCCAGACCGGGGCACGAACCCATGTCCCCTGCATCAGCAGGCGGACTCAACCACTGTGCCACCAGGGAAGCCCCTACTATTTGACTTTTAGTGCATATATGTCTCGTCTCCCCAGTTAGACAGCAACTTCCTTCAGAACAGAAGCCATACCTCATATTTCTTTCTACCTCTCCCAGTGCCTAGTGCAGTGCCCTGATAGGTACACAATGCATTTGACATGATTACACATCTTAGACTAACTCTGTGATTCTGGGAAGACCACTGAGGACTAACTGTGGCGAACAAGAATTGTTTGAGGGGGACTTCCCTGGTGGTCCAGTGGCTAAGACCTGGCACAGCCAAAAAGAAAAAAAAAAGAATTGTTTGAGGAAACACAAGATTGTATCATTTGTCTAAGTCTATGTGTACAAATCAGGGTCTAAGGACAATTAGTATCCCTGACATGGGCAGTGTGCCCAGCCTTCTCTTGAGTTCTGGCTCTTGCCCAACGTAGAAAGCCAGCCTAGGACTATGGCAGTAGCCTCCTAACTGGTCTCCCTGTCTCTGGTCTTGCCCTCATTCAATGACTTCTTGTGGTGACTCAAGTGTGCTGTGAACATAGATCTCACTGCCATGTCACTGCTCAATAACCTTTATATGGTGGTTCTCTAGCTGTGATGTGCCTCACAACCACCTGGAAATCTTCTTACACACCCATACTTCTACCAAACAAAGATTCTGTCTCGGCAGGTCTGTGGTGGGGTCTAGGCTTCTGCCTCTATAAGAAGCAGTAAGGGTGATTCTGATGCAGCTCAGGTACTGTCCACCAAGAAACACTGCTTCAAGGGCTCTTTATTCCCTACAGGGTGAAACCTCAGCATCCTTAGCAGGGCACACAAGGCCCTTAATGGGTGGCCCCTTTTAAAGCAGACTCCGTTCCCTCCATGCCACTCCAGTCCCATGTTACTGTCACCATCATTTCTTGCCTGAACTGCTACAACAGTGTTCTGGTTCCTGAGTCCTAACTGCTTCAATTGCTCTCTGCTCCAATCTTCTCCCCAACCTGGAGCCAGAGTGACCTTTCAAAATTGCAAATGTATTCATATCGCCCCCCAGCTCAAAACCCTTCGGTGGTTCCTCACCATCTAATGGACAGTTTCTCCAACTGGTTCAGGTGGCACGACAGCTGGAAGACATGGTGGTCTTTCTAGAATGCCAGGAAATAATTGATATAGGATATCGCATCATATGAAATAAAACACTTTTCAAAAGAACACTTCTGCTAGCAGAAAATACGTCTACATTATGTGTGTGCGATACAAAATCATAGCCACAAGCACAGATGTCCATGAAAAAAAATAAACTGTTGAATTAAGCATAACCAGTCCTGGGATTGTCTTTAATATTCTTTTGCTACATGTTCATTCATTTTGTTGCTTGCTAGCAGATAAGAAGGAGCATCTGTCAAAGACTGAACAAAACTTTATGGTTAAAAAAAATGAAAATAGAGAAGTTTCTACCCATTAACTGATGTGTTTTTCACTGTGAGCATCCATCTCATCCATCCAGAATGAGCAGGCGTTGTCCCTGGAGAGCATAGCTCGAGAATCCCTACTCTTGAGCATAAAGGTTAAACTCTTTGGCATGACCAATGTGCCCCTTCCAGCTCTGACCCCAGCTTCTCTTCCAGCCGCATTTACAACCACTCTCCTCTCCTCCACCATTCCCTCTGGCCAAGAGTTGGAATTCCCTAAATGTTCTGTCCTTTTCTTCTGTGATTTTACATATAGTGTTCTTCTACTGTTCCCCCCACCCCTGGATGGCCAGATAAGCTACTACTCTTTCTTCAAGATTCAATCCAAATGGGTCTTTTTTTTTTTTGGCCACACTGCATGGCATGTGGGTGCTTAGTTCCCCGACCAGGGATTGAACCCACGCCCCCTGCAGTGGAAGCATGGAGCCCTAACCACTGGACCACCAGGGAAGTCCCCAAATGGGTCTTGAGGTGTCTTCCCTCACCTCTCTGGATCTCTACCTCCCCAAGGTCTTGCCCCTGACTGATTATACCACTTATCACGTTACTGGTTGCCTGTGGAACTATCTGGCACCTGGCCTGGGCGCTCCCTCAGGTCATGGCAAAGGTTCTTGTCACCCATTTTTCTTGAGTCCTCTGGCACTGAGCACAGTGGCTGATATGCAGTTCATATTTGTGGAATGAAGCGTAAAATTTCAAAGGAAGCAAAGTTTATCTTTAGAAACTTCCAGCTCCCTACAGGGGTCCCCTCTCCATCTTTTTTTGGTACCTCTTCTCCAACCCTAGGCACTCTGTACTCTCATGCTGCCCACTGGTAGAAATCCACCAGGATCTGCCATTATTGCTACAGCCCAGGCTTCAGAATTTTCCCTCAATATCCTGCCAAACTTTTTCCAGGCCTGTGTCCCATCCCTCCATGGCTAGATTTCAGATAAACCAGTGGTTCTCAAACCTTAGCATAAATTAGAATCCCCTGGAGGACTTATTCAAAGGTTGCTGGGTCCCAGTCCTCAAGGTTCTGATTCAGTAGGTCTGTCTGGCCTGGGGCCTGAGAATTTGCATTTCTAACTTCCCAGGTGATGCTGAGACTGCTAGACAAAGACCATATTTCGAGAACCACTGGAATAAAATAATGTAAAGCCAGGGGCAACAGGTAATAATGCACAAAGGAATCCTTACTTCATCTTGACTCAGCTCCTTCACTGAGTTTCTGGTCCTATCAGCACTGTCTGGATTTGGTTAATCTCAGATCATTTTCCCTCTGCTTCACCTTGTCCCCTTCCTCCAGCTTTCTGATCTTACTTTTCAGATGGTTCTCAGAGCGTCTCCACTTTAGACCAACTCTAGTATCCTCCTTCTCCTTTCATAAAGCCACAGTTTCAGGACAAAGCCCTTTGCTGAGCTCTTAGCTCCACTTCACTGCCCTTTTCCCCTTCCCTGTCCCCTTCCCCCATCCAGTCTGAGCACCCCCTGCCCCAGCCATCAGGGTGACTTTTCTAAAGCTTGACTAGAATTAGGACCCCCTCCTATCTAGCAGGGAGGGCCATTTCCCCTCCCCGGGGAGTCCGGTTCCACAAACAACATTAGCAAATTAATGACAGTCACCTGCTGGCCTGGGGAAGTCGCTGCTTGCTCCAGCTTCCTTAAGGACAGTGGAAACACTGAAAACACCACATCTACAGGCTTCCGTTTATTCATTCACTCAACAAACATTGAGCACCTGCCAGATAACTGCGCTGGGCCCAAGGGACCCCACCAGGACACATCGAACATGAAGACATGTTCATGGAAGGGCCTGAGGGTCCACAATGCCTCTTCAGGAAGGGGATCTTTTGGTCCCACTCATCAATGGGGACAGACATTCAAGGAAGCAACTGACCACTCGTCAGTTGGTCGGAGCAACTGACTCTTGCCTCGGCCCTCCCGTGTCTGCCCCGTGCCTGGGCAAGTGACCCAGCACCAAAGACAAACCCAGCGAATTTCCAAATTTCTTTGTTTTCATTTTATTTTTTCCCCTTTCCTCCCTCCAAGCTTCTTTGTTGAAATAAGTATTATAATCCACAGCATTCAGTTACTGGCCCCCTGCATTGAGTCAGGTAAGGTATGTAAAGCCCAGAACGCAGTGAACTAAAACCTCTCTACACATACGCACACAGCCACTGACACACGCATTGACATGTACATACTGACACACACACAATACCGGCATGCACACCTTTTCATACATACCAACACACACCAAAAATGCACACTGACACACACACATCGACACAGACACACTCACTGAAACACACTGGCAGGTACACAAGAACAAACACAAACATAGGAGTAAGCACATGCCAGTACACACACACATTGACACGCACTGAAACACACAGACACAGCTGACGCACACTGACACAGACAAATGCACACCTACTCACATATCAACAGCAAGCCGCACCCCACGGAAACCGGGAAGCCCAAGCCCCAGGAGGCACTTGCAGACGCAGGTGACAGGTCTTGGAGGGACCAAGGGGTTGAGGGAGACTTGAGTTACACACTTGGTTCCAGTCTGTGAGGTCCAGCGTTTTGGAGGCGGAGGCCTCTGCGAGGTTCTGAGGGTCCCTAGGGACAGGCGGGCAGAGGGGGGCACACTGGCGGGGCACCAAGGGTTCCCCGCTAAGGTACCCCCAGCGCTGGGCTGAAATGCACGGAGCTTTGGGGAGCGCGGAGCGCTAAGGCGGAAGGGCGGTGCTGCTGGGGGCAAGCAGGATTCCCCGGGAGCCCCGCAGTCAGCCAGCCCAGCTCAGCTGGGCCCTCCGCCGGCTCGCCGAGGCTCCGGGTATCAGCTCTCAGCTCTGCTTTCCAAATGTGCGCCTCTCGTCCCGCCGTCACCCAGATCCCACGTCCGGGTCAGAGCTAATGACCTCCAGCCCCTCCCCGTCCTCCATGCCCCAGTCTTTGCAGGGAAGACCTGTCTCCCTGCCAGACACCCAGTCTGGGAGCGGCCAGTCCCCTCTGACTCCCCGCCCCCATCCGGTCCCGGCCCAGCCTTACAGCGGTTCCTCATATACAGCCCTGCCCCCGCACGTGGCTGCCACCCCAATCCAGGGCCTGGCGCCTCGCCCAGGCCCTGCCCCAGCGCCCTGGCGGGCCTCGGAGACAACAGCCGACCCTCTTCTCTGCCACCACCATCTGCCCTGTGGGCCTGCGCTGCCTGTCTACAGAACTCCCCTGTACTGTCCCAGATTGTGCCAGGCTCTTGTCTTTCGGTCCCTCCTAGGTCTCCAGTACAGTTGGCACCTCCAATACTTGGCTCTTCTGTCCCTACAGTCACCTCTTGATTGTGTCTCTTCTTTCTTCTGTACCCCTCCCCCCAATCCAAATCCTCTGCCCGCGTGTTCAGGAAATGCTTAATTGGGTGCTTGGTGGACGCCAGGCCCCGAACTAGGCACTGGGGGACGCATTTTGCGGAGTCCTTGTTCTCAAGGTTCACACGCACGTAAAAAGCTCCCTGAGACAGTGTGAGAAGCACTGTCCCGGCAGTTGGAATCAACTGCCAGGGGAGCGCTTCATATGGCCACCCCAGTTTCTCTGCCTTCCCTCCTCCCCGCGCGCACGGGCCTCTGGGTTGGGTCCCTTCTTCTCTCTCGTAGGTTCCCGTTTTTCTTCTTTCCTCCCTCCTGCCCCCCCCCCCCGCAACCGCTCCCGCCTTGGGCCATTTCCCACGCTGCATCCCGGCCCCCTCGCGGGCCCAGCTTTCTCCCATGGATCTGTCTCCCCCCGCGGTCCCGGGTTCCACTCGAGGGTCTGAGTCCCTCTCCGAGACCAGGGCACCTGCCCCCTTAAGGAGTGGAGTGGAATGGGATTGTCCCGCCCGCTCGGGCCTCGGGCACGCGAAACCTGCCAGGGTTCGCCAGTCACTAGAAGCTAACAAGGGGCCATTCCCGGGAGAGGGGGTGTGGGGCGACAGGCCGGAGAGGCGGAGAGGTGCCGAGGGCAAGGGAGGGGACCCGCGGTGGCGGTGGGCCGGGAGGAAAAGGAAAGCAGGCGGGCAGAGCCTCTGCCTTCGGGGGGTCTCGTTCTGCACGCCGCGGCCGCCTAGTCTCGGGCTGACCCAAGGTTAAGGGGAAATCAGGGGGCGGGACAGAGCCACCGGAAGCAGCTCCGCGCCCCTCCCCAATATCCCCTTCAGTTGAGCTGGGAGCCTTCAGCCCCAAGCCCCTCCTCTGAGACTCCCCGGCGGTCGAGGCACTACGAGGGGGTGAGTCGTCTGAGCCTCCGTTGAGACGCTGAGCGTCTAGGGCCCGGAGGGGAGAGGAGGCGTGGGGTCCGTTTGTATTAAGTACCCAACGGTGGTGAGCTCGGAAATGACAGCCCACAACACCCGCCGCGTGGAAACCCCAGGGCAGAAGGGGCGTGTCGTCTCAGGACCTTTGGCCTCGGACTCCGCAGGTCACAGCTCAACTGCTGGGCCCGCAGTGCGGCTCCCCCCAACCGCCTCCTTTCTAAGCTCCACCGTGGGGCGGCAGGTGTTCCAACTCGCCCCCGCCCCAGCAGCACTCCCGGGCCGGGGTGGGGGAGGTGGGGGGAGGTGTGGGGGAGCAGCGAGACTCCAGCGGCGGGCGCTCCCCTCCAAGCACCCAGAGATCTCGGTGAGGAGGAAGAGGGGGTACAGGGGGCGGGGAGGAGAGAGAGGAGAACCGCAGGGCTCAGCCGCCGAGTTGTGCGCGGCGGGGGGGGGAAGGGCGGGGACACCCTTCCAGCCTCCGGGGTCTGGGGACTCACAGATGTAAGGCGAGAGCAGGGGTGTGTGAGACAATTCAGCAGAGGTCGGGACGTACCACGGAGCCCAGTGGCGAGGTGGGGGGGCAGAGGACGTGGTCACCGAGGGGAGCCCCCGCCCCCCTTCGCAAAGGCCTACAACTGAGGTTGCAGGGAGAGCCGGAACTAGGCTCGCGGGAGAGGGAAGCGGCGCGTTAAATCCGCCCCCTCCCCGCACCCGACTTCCGAGGGGGTGGGCGATAGAGGAGAGGTTGGAGCCGCGGCGAGGGGGCCCCTCCCTTGCACCTCCCCCCACCGGACTTGGTCGCGCCTGAAGTGTAACACTTTCTCTTTGTCGGAGGAGCTCCGCTGTTTCCTGTGCTGTAGCTCCCGTTGCGGCGGTGCCGGTGGCAGCCCTGGCGGAGGCAGGAGCGATGGCAGCGACCGATATAGCTCGCCAGGCGGTGAGTGCGGGGCTTGGGTGCCAGCGCCGGGGCGGGGGGCCTTGGAAGGGCCGAGAGGACCTGGCCGCCGCCGCCTCCACCGCGAGAAGGGCAGTGGGCAGCATCCAGGAGCCAAGGCGCGGCGGGACTTGTGCTCCCGGGGTCAGCGACTCAGTCCCCTAGCCTCCCGTCCCCGAGAACCGTGGTGGCGTGCGGGTGGGGAGCCTTGTCCGGGTTGCTGGCCAGCGACTGAACTTGCATTGCCCAAGAGCTGCAGTCGGCGCCGCCGCCTCCCTGGCTGCAGCTGCGGCCCCGCCGCTGGGGCGTTGCCGAATGAATGGCCGCACTGGCCGCCAAGCCCTCCGGGTCCCCGGCACCCTGGCCTCGCTCCCTCCGGCTGCCGGGCCGCGCCCCTGCGCCCCGCAGCCCGCCGGGACCCGGGCCTCCTCAGCCAGAGGGGCTTGGGGCTGGGGTGAGCCTGGGGCAGGAGGCGGCGAGTGGTGAGGGGGGCGGGGAGGTGACTGGCTGGGGTAGGGTTTCTCCATATGCATTACATATGTGACTGCGTCTGTGTGTGTATCACTGTGTGCATATGAGTGCACGCACGCGCGCTCCTGCCTCCCCGGGCGGGCGGCGGCGGTGCCTGGCTTGTCTTTGACCCTAGATGAGTCCGCCAGTTTCTTGGAGTGTGCTCGCCTCCCTGGTGCTTGTCCCTGGGTCCGGACGCTTCTCTCGCCGTCTGCTTGTGTTGTGTGCCTCTGGGTCCCATTTGTGCGTTTGTGTGCGGTGCAGTCCGCTGGCCTGTAGGTGGCTGGCTGCGTACTTCGGCGTGTTTCTGAGCACCTGACCAGGGTTTTGCGGGCCTCTGGGCAGGGGGATCTGTCTCCGGTGCGTGTTCAGTGTAACTGGGCTTGTGTGCCAAAACCTGTGGAGCTGGCTTCTTGTTATGGGGACTAAGGAAAATCAGTGCGACGCTTGCAAAATCGGTGCCCTCTCTCTCTTTTTGTTGGCAGCCGACTCTGGAAAAAAAAAATCTTCATTTAACGAACTGAAGTTTTCCAGTCTGGGATGTGCAGAGAAATTATACTGAAGTGACCCGAGGCTCCATGTTTGTTTTTTTAGACCAGAAGTTTAGTTGCCAAGGGAGGGGATGATTCCATTTGAGGGAACAACCTAGCCTTTCTATTCATCCATGGGTATCTGGGATTTTAAGAAGCCCACAATTACCAGCACCCTGAGGTGAGGAAGGAGAGTGAAGTCGAGGTAGGTCAGATCCCATGACACTAAATACTACTTGATGCAAATCTCTGAAACAAACAAACACACACACACACACACACACACACACACACGGTTTTTAAACCTTGTGGCTTACTTATTTAAGAAAATACTCCATGCAGTGCAATTTCAGTGCAAAAAATATACATAGCCTCTAGGTATTTGGTGTAATTGAAACTGATTTGTTTTCAAAATCTGAATCCAGAGTCTGATAGCATTTCCTCTACAGGAAATGGATACATTTATTCCATCCTCTTGTTCTTGTTTGGAAGGGCAAGGTGATTTCTTTGGAACCTCCCCCACCCCCCTGAAAGACCCCAGCATGGAGCTCCTTATGCAGTCATGATGTGGAAGGACCAGCAGAAGATGGGAGACAGTGCTCTGTGATAATGGAATTTGAGAGAATTCTCTTCTCCCCAAGATTGGCACTGTAATATGTATTGCTTTAGTGTTTTGAGGGTTCCCAGAGTGCCTTTCTGCTCCTCCATTACCTGCATTTTAGAGATGGCATGCCTTATGTAGAGGAATTAGTCTCCTGGATTACACTTGCTCCATCCTTAGTGACCAAGAAGGACACTAGTGATTTTTCTTGTCAGCTAATTAATTTGCATCGACCTGCCCATACTCTCTCACCAGTCCCCCTAACCTGAATTAAGATTGCAGGGCCGATGTAGCAAAGGGGAACATTCCAGAAGTTTGTGTTTCACCTCCGGCAACCCAGAGATCCCCTTTGTTCTGCAAATGGAGGTGGGGGTGATTTAGGGCCACTTGGTTTGCTTTGCTTGTTTCCAGTTTGCTCTGGCTGGCCTTGCCCTACTGTATGATGAAGAACATAATTGTATACCAGATTCTGAAGCTGAAAGAGCAGCCCCGAGCACTTGAGACCTTGTTATCGTGATAAATGGGTTTCTGGGAAAACTGACGTCACTCTCCATGCCCCCCTCCCCCAGCCAGTGAAGCTCTTGTTTATGTGTCATTTGTCTCTGCCTGCCTTTGTGTCTGCAAGAAGTTGTAATTCACCAGGGGAAGATGGAATTAACTCGGGAGGCCTTTGGACGTCTGGCTGCTGATTGTTTCTTCCTGTGAGCAAGTATCCAGGATTTGGGAAAAGAAAACTGGAGACTAAACCTAAGTGTGCCTGGCTTAGGAGTTCTTTTTAATGAGCTCTGAGACATGGTGCCCTGCAAGTAGTGCTCTGGTGTGTGTGTGAGGGATGGGCTGGCCTTTCCAGAGTCAGTTGAGGGTCACTCTGGCTTGTAAGGTAACATCATTAGTGACAAAAACAGACCTTAGAGTTGCTGGATAGGATCCTTATTTGGGCATGCATGCAACTTGGAAGTTCAGCTTTTGTGTATGGAATACAATCCCATCCCATCTGAATGAACACCACAAAGATTCTGTAGGACAAAACTGTTTCTTCATCATGTCCACAAGTGTTTATTTGATTGACTGCTAAGTGTCCAGCAGTATGGCTGGCTCTGGCCAACTATACCAGAGAAAAGGAGTAAACATAGTTCCTGGCTTTTACGCTTATTGCAGTCTAGTTGGAGAGACAACTTGTGGACACGGTGAAATAATTAGAGAACTATAGAAGATTCTTGGGATGTTTCCATCCCCAACCCCTGCCTGGGAGGTGGCTTGGGCTGCTGTTAATATATACTCTGAGAGGTTCCATGACTTGTCCAAGGTAACTTGGCAAGGCACGGTGCAGCCAGGTAATGGTCTTTCTCCCTAAAGAAAGAGCTTGCAGGGCCTAACGCTGCCCTAGCTGTGCTGGGCCTGGGGCAACTGTTCCGGGGCAACTGTCCCAAGGCAGCCGCCTACAGGTGGCTGCACTCTGGTCTTGCTATCAAATGACACTTAACCTTGATTCCCATTGAAGTGCCCTGCCTCAGCCATCTCCACCACCTCGCACCAGAAGTCATATGATGCCCCAAGCAGGGAGAGGAAAACCCCAATATCCACCCATACCTCTACTGCGAATACAGCACTGAAGAAAATTTGCATGGCCCCAAATATTAAAAATTCTTGAATCTAGGTCGAGGGTATATGAATGATCATTGTACTATTTTCCAACTTTTCTGTGTGTTTGAGACTTTTCAAAATTAAAAGTTGGAGGGAAATTACAATGTCCGCCCTCCTCCTCACAAATGCACATGGCCCCTGCCCTCAGGGAGTTTACAGTCCAGTAGTGGAGGCAGACACAAATAACTATAATTATCTTTGTGATGTGCTGCAGAGGAGAGCTACTGCCCGCTAGGATAATTCATTACAAGGGGACCTGATCCAGCAGTGGACGGGGGCAGTGGGTGACAGGAAAGGCTTGCTGAGGGCTTTAACTAGGAAAAGGGTAGGTGTGAAGATGGGTGAGATCTCACTTCTGCTCCCAGGCTGGGAACATTTCATTTGTTAATTCATGTACTTTTATTTTCATTCATTTCTTCAACATGTGTTTATTGGGCACCGACTCTGCCAGGCCCTGTGCCAGGTGCTGGGGATATAGTGGTGGCCACGGCACACACGACAGCCCTCTCAGAGCTTCCACGTGAGAGGCCGGTATAAGCCCCGTTTCCTCTTCATATCCTAAAACCTGGAAATGTGAGTGTTCGCGGCATTCTTATTACAAAACTGCATTACAGCCGAGTGGTTTGTCTGTATAGTATAATGAGATTTTGATCTGCAGTCATGTGCACAGCATTTACTTTGTAGAGTCTCTGCTGTAAATTTTCTATTAATTGCTGGCTTTGTTACCCAGTATGGCCCCTCCCTTTTTGTGCTGTAAGGGAGCGAACCCGTTGCATTAGCCTAAGCAAAACTAATTAGAAAGATAAGTCCCCTGGATAAAGGTATTCCAGAACTAAATAGGACTGATTTCTGGACTTGCCTGGGTTTCTGGATTATCGGAGCCTTGGGTTCGTATTAGCATGAACAATTGAGGAGCGCTTTCAGTTGCATTTACGTTAAAACCACATTCCAGAAAGAAAGAGACAGAGAAAAGAAAAGAAAGAATACCGTAGATAAGTGTAACATGTCTCTTTCAACGATCTCAAAACGCTTCCATCTGTATGATTTCATTTTCCCCAGCAGCTTCCTGGATGAGTATTACTGTTCTTTTCATTTTATGGGTTCAGGGAGACCAAATGACTTAGTCCAAAGTGTTATTGCTGGTCAGTGGATGAAGCAATGAAACACCTTCCAGATGACACAGCTTCGTTTTTATAAAAAAGACTCTGGCCTTTTCATCACATTTCCAAGAAATAAAAATCCTGCCATGTCCCCTCTTCCCCATCTTTTCACTGCGACCCCCCCAGCCCCACCTCAGTATACTCATGAAGGTCAAGAAGAGTATACTTGGGTGCTTTGAAGACTCTCTGATGTTAAAAAGTATTCTCAGCTTAAACCCCAGATAGCACAGTCATGGCTATGTGTGGGCTTCCTTCCTTCCTTCCTTCCCTCCCTCCCTCCCCTCCCCTCCCTCCCTCCCCTCCCTCCCCTCCCTCCCCTCCCCCTCCCTCCCCTCCCCCTCCCTCCCCTCCCCTCCCTCCCTCCCCCTCCTTTCCCCCTCCCTCCCCTCCCTCCCCTCCCCTCCGTCTCCTCCCTCCCCTCCCCTCCCTCCCTTCCTTCTTTCCCTCCCCTCCCCTCCCTCCTTTCCTTCCTTCCTTCCTTCCTTCCTTCCTTCCTTCCTTCCTTCCTTCCTTTCTTTCCCATACTTTAAATAAAAATCTTGGAGCCACCAGCCACGTAATGATGGATTATTTTAAGTAACAACTGGAGGAGGCGCGCAGAATAAATTTGAAACATAGACCCTTCCTCCTCGGTTTGGCAGGAGGCTTCTGCTGCCTGCACAGAGGAAGGACCACATGCTCAGGAGGGGGAGATAACGTTCCCGCTTCTGCAGTGTCTTCTCATTAGAGGCAGCCATCTGCTGAATTATGCAGCACGCTCTCCGCTGGCCCTGCAGTGGGGTCATCCCTTCCACTCACTTAAAGGTGACTGGGCAAAAGATTCGCGGGCCTTCTTGGGGACAGGACCCAGGGCTCAGGTTTCTCCTGCCAGGGCCCTCTCGGGAGCAGAGCTCTGCTTTCACGGCCCTGATGAGGTGTGAGGTCGTGTTCAGTTTCCTTTCGCAGCAGAGGCCCCCAGCTCTGAGCACTGGCGCTGAGGCAGGAACTGGGTTTTTTCAGATCCCCTTTAAATGAGACCAGATGGAGGCAGAGGCAAATTCAGGCTCCCTAGAGGACAGCTGGGCATTCATCCAGAGGCCTGTGGGTAAACCTTTTTTTTTCCTCTTTTTAACAGATTGGAGATGACAATGGCCAGAACACCTAGGAAACTCTAAATGGCCTGATTTGAAGGGAATCTGTCAGGCTTTTGTGGGAAAGTTGACCCACCCTGGGCAAGGGTCACCCCTGGCTGAGGTGGAGATATTTTACCTAGAATCTGGCTGGTTGGGTTCGGTAGCCCTGGGGCTCTTGAGCAGAGGCCAGGCTGAGGCTCAGGCTTGAGTCAGCAGTGAGGGAAATGGGAGCTAGAGGTGGGAGAGAAGATGCAGAAGAGGGGCACCAGCGTCTCCTGGCCTCCACCGCCTCAGTTGCCTTCTGTGGGCCAGAGGCGCCTTGGTGAGCCCACAGGCTTCTGGGTCATTTTCCATGACCCTTCTCCTCCCGACTGGCATCAGCCACAAGCCCAATGTCCCAGAATTGTAGCAGCAGAAAGAAATCTATGTGCCACTTGAGTCAGCTTTTCCATTTGAGAGCGGCGGTCTGCTTGACAGGGCCCTGGGTCCCAGCACCACTCTCTGCCACTAAATCACTCTGTGACTCGGGACAAGTCACTTCCTGCCTCTGAGTCTCTGTTTCCCTTTTTGTCAAATGCGCGGGTTGGATTAAGTGATCTTTAAGGGTGTTTCCAGCTCTGACATTGTACACTTCTTGTGTTTCCTCCAGCCTAATTTCTTTTACGTCCTTGCCTGCTTCTGCTTCCAAATGAGGTGGCGGAATTTAACTCCACCCCTTCCCTGCTTTGACTCCTTGAGCTGGGTGGGGAGACAGCTGTAGAGAAAGCAAGTCTGTGCTTTTAGCTCAGCAGGGTCTCTGGAACTGGAATAGAAACAAACAACCCTTCACATATTGTCTGTCCGTCCGTGTAGGTGTATATAGCTATTGACTTCCTATAAAGGTACATGACAGCTGAATTTTTGTCTGTTGAATCCCCTTTTACATGCACTAGGAGAGCTGGCTATTTAATAGAATCCTGCTGTGAATCCTTTTATAGAAAAAAGCCACTCTGGAATTGAGCTGGTGTATTAAAATCCAGAGTTCCATCTATTGGATTTGCCAAAACTGGGCCTTCTCCCTGTATGGTGAGAATGCTTTCCTTTGTGCTTCGTCAGGATCATCTAAGCTGCTCCCCCACTGAAAAGCACTGGGGGCCCCTAAGGGGTGCTGCTAGCTTTGGCAGGTTTTATTTCTCCTCGGAAAGGCCCCCAGATTTCTCTCTCCCAGTTCAGGGCATCACTACTACTGTCAGTTTCCTCTCAGCTCAGCTTAATCGGAGCCAGGGAAATTGTGACGTTTGATGTGTTAGGCATATTGGAGTTGTTGTTGTTTTAACCTCTGGGAACTTAGCAGTGCTCTTGTGGTTCTTATGGCTGATAATATGGGATAATAAGTGGCATTCACTCCCTTGGTAACACGAGAGGTAGCAGATAGGGCTATCATCCTACCTGATTGTTTCAGCAACACTTTTTGCTGCATGTTTCAGGGTCTGTAATTTGACTTTGACTCCTGGTTCACATGAATCTTTATAAGAATAAGGCATACTGTATAATAATGTTATATTGCATATAAATATGTTATAATAAGAAGAATAATAAGGTTTTATTGTATTATTGGGAAAATAAATGTTTTATATACAATAAAACTGCCAGAAAGCTGAATACTTCACCAAATTTTCTGGTTATCTGTACATAAAGCAACTTTTTGGCTGTAACTAAAGATTTTGCTAAAATATCTGAGGCCACTTTTCTGCCTAGGAAAGTATCATCATAGAATCTTAAAAAAATAATATTTTAATTCTGATTATAAAAGTAAAATATGGGGCTTCCCTGGTGACGCAGTGGTTGAGAGTCCGCCTGCCGATGCAGGGGACATGGGATTGTGCCCCAGTCTGGGAAGATCCCACATGCTGCAGAGCGGCTGGGCCTGTGAGCCATGGCCACTGAGCCTGCGCGTCCGGAGCCTGTGCTCCGCAACGGGAGAGGCCACAACAGTGAGAGGCCCGCGTACCACCGAAAAAAAAAAAAAAGTAAAATATGCCTCCTGTAGAAAATTTGGAAAACAGAAAAGCAGCAGCTCCTACAGCCCCTCCAAGCCAAAAGCAACCATTCTCAGCATTTTGGTATATATTCTTCCAAGTTTTTAAAAATGCATGCATACTTTTTTTCCTCATGATTGGGATGATCTTGTATACACAGGGTATTGTTTTTGTTTTTTATCTAACAGTATTTGGTGATCATGTTCCTATGCCATTAAATATTCTGAGAATATATTTTTATCAGCTGTTTAATATTCCATCATGCATCATTGAACTATTCATTGAGTTTGAGCGTCCTGAAGATTTGCAGCGTCTCTCAGAGATTGATATTCAGAGCTGGGGAGGGAGATAGAGGAAGGGAAGGTGTGAGAGATCAGGCCCACCAGTAAGTGACACGTGGGGCTGCCGGAGAGAATCCTATTTCAGTGTTTCTGTCCTTTCCTAGCATCTTTGTGCCAAGGCCAGAGGAGAAAGTTGGGGACAAGCCCGGTCTTTGGCCATGAGTTCCAAACTTTTTGTTTTGATCATGTCCTTCAGAATTACAGCTACTAACTTGGCCACCCCAGTTTTAAACGGAGGCCAGAAATTCTCCGTCGACACAGATGCGCCCTCAGTTTCCGGAGGCTACCTACATGGCTTGCGTCCTATGCCACAAAGGTTGGAAGCGGGGAGGGGGGCAGGGGTTGTCCACTTGGGTGCTTATGGGACCCTTTATTTTCAGAATCACAGCAAGGGGAGAACGATGCACAGCTGGAACTGCCCTCACCCGTTCTTCATAACACGAACCTCCTGACTATTTAATTAAAACGCGCAATCGGTGTGTCCTCGGGGGAGGAGGCGGAAGAGAAAGACAGCGTTGTTTCTGCCTGTGATATGAAATGTGGTATAATGTATTTCAAGACCGCAGGTGACTGCAGATGAGGAGAAAACAGGAAATGTAACTGAGGAGGGGAGTGGGGCCTCTCCCAGTTCTCGGGAGCACGCTTTCATTTTTGCCTGCCTTTTAGCTCCTCTCAGACGCTGCAGCCTAATTACCCCTGCCGCAAAGCTGAGCCAGAACTCGCTTTTCGTGTATTAAAAATATTTTTTAAATTACACAGGTAATGTGTGAATACATTCATGCTGTAAAAGAATCAAACAATGCAGAAGCACACTGACTACCCCCCTGAGTAAGCCCCTAGTTCCAGTCCCTTCCCCTGAGGTACCCTGAGTTCTAGGTGTGGTGGGTGTCTTTTTAGTCCCCTTTCTCTCACATACATTTAAGTGCAAATACACGCGGAGGGTATTTTTGCATATATGGCCTCATGCTGTGCTTATTGTTCTACAGTTTCTTTTTTTCTATATTATAATATGTCTTAGAGATATTCCGATCAGTACCTATAGACTACTGCATTCTTTTTTTTATTATTATTGGAGTATAGTTGATTTGCAATGTTGTGTTAGTTTCTGCTGTACAGCAAATGAATCAGTTATCCATACAGATATATCCACTCTCTTTTAGATTCTTTTCCTATATAAGCCATTACAGAGTACTGAGTAGAGTTCCCTGTGCTATACAGTAGGGCCTTATTAGTTAACTATTTTATATATAGTAGTGTGTATATGTCCATCCCAGTCTCCCAATATATCCCTACCCACCCTTACCCCCTGGTAACCATTAGTTTGTTTTCTACCTCTGTGATTCTGTTTCTAGACCTACTGCATTCTTCTTAATGGCTGCGGAATATACCAGAATATGCACGTACCGTAATTTAGTTAACTGTTTGGTTTTTCTGTCACAACCTATGAAACACCCGAACGAACTTTTTGGCCAATCCAATATTTTTCCCACTGTCGGACATTTAGTTTTTTTTTTCTTCTAAGTTTTCGGTATTATAAATAATTCTGTAATGAGTTTCCTTGTACTGTACATGGACCTTTGTACAGGCATGTGAGTCTCTGTAGAGTAGATCCCGAGGGGAGGTTGCAGGTCACGGGAGATGGGCCATTTAACATTTTGCTGGCTGTGGCCTTTCTAGCCTCTCAGTTCAAAGCGTCAAACATGGCACCACCTGCTACTCAAGATGATAACTTAAGGTTTTAGTGTCAGACAGACGTCCTGGGCCAAGTTGCCAGTTCCATCTCCTTTTGTGCACTTTGTAATCCAGGGAACATTCAATTGACTGCAATCAAGGCAGTCAGGACCTCAATTAATCAGGCCATGTTAAGGAGAAAGAGGAAAGAGATAAGCTATCGGAGGTTTAGAGAGGGAAGAGGGAAGAAACTTCCAGGGGCTGTCCAGGGGTCAGTGTCCATTCAGCCCAGTGTCCTGTCCTTTTCACCGTTACGTATTTACCTCTGAACAATGAGGACTGATGTTCATAACGGTGACCTTGACATCTTCTAAGATTCATCAAAGCAGGAGTGAATGGTGCTCGCCAGGCAGGATTTCCTAAAGCAGGAACTGCATATACAAATTCATTTTCGAAGCTTTCTCAACTACAAGGATTGAGACACACAGTTTGCTGCTTAAATCTTGATTAGCAAGAAAGACGCATTACCCAGATTCCATGTTCCCTAGTCCCCAAACCTTCCAGTTAACTTAGGTGTATTGGACACCGGGTAAAAAGATACAGAAGAAAAAAGGATTCTAAAAGTTAGCAGTGGACTTTACCAAATCCAGACCAATGGTCGTTTCTCTGTAATTCTTCCTGACTTCAATCTTGGCCTCTGGTGATAGAAAACTATTGGGTCATCTCTTACTTTTCTGATCATCCCCCCACCCCTTAGAAGAATTCTCTTCATCTTCCCATTCCTTACTTGTGGGCATTGCTTATATTCAGTCCTTAGTTCTTTTCTCCCTGTACTGTCTCTTGAAGAACACATCCAGTTTCATACCTCTCACTGCTAAATTTATATCTCAGTCCTGAATTCTCCCTGAGCCTACAATCCCATATTGCTAAGTACTTAGTGGGTAGATGTGTCACCATAAAATCAAAACTATCTTGTTTTCTTTAGTATAGAAAATGCTTTTACAAATCCAGAAGAGAAAGACAAGCACCCATTTTAAGAAAATGGACAAAGACATGAATAGGCAACTCGCATATACATAGACACAATACACATCTGTAGTTGAACAATAAAAAAAGTTCACTCTCACTAATAAAATGCATATGAAGTTACATGATGCCATTTTGCAATGATTCAATTCACAGTGGTTAAAAAGCCTCAAACTCAGTGCTGGTCTAAGTATGTGTAAATAGACACTCTCGCATACTGGCATTAGAAATAGACATTTGTAATATTTTCTGTTGAATGATTTCTCAGTGTGTACCAAAGTCTTTCCAGTGTGTGTGGCATTGGACCCAGCAGGCTTTAATTCTAGGAATTTAGCTTAAGGAAATAATCAGAGACTATGCAAACCGGTAAGAACAAGAATTATTACTTATAATGTTGAAAACTTGGAAACACGCTAAATGTCTAGTAGTGGAAGACATTTCACTGGTTGAGAAAATGTGGTAAATTCCTACAATGGAATGCTATGTGGCCAAAAAAGTAATGTTTTAGAAGTATACTTAATTACTCAAGAGAACATCCATACTATATTAGGGTGATGAAAAGGAATATACAGGATTATTAAGCCAGGTGATGAAAAGGAATATACAGGATTATCCCTATTTCGTAAAATAAATAAATAAATAAATAAGAAAAAAGTATTATATGTAGACTGTAGGGAAATACATGTAAATACTAATAGTGATTATCTCTGGAGAGTGATATTCTGGGTGATTTTTACTTTCTTCTTTATAATTTTCTATATGTTTTAAAATTTCTACAGCGAACATGGATTACTCTTATAAAAAACCTGACAAATGTAATTTTAAAATAATGGCTATTTAAAACTAGAATCTTCGACTTTTCCACTAAAGCACCCTTTCCTGGCTTCCCTCTTTCTGCCCTTGGTGCCATCAATCCAATCTCCCAGGCGTAGGACCTTGCAGCCTTATAGCTTTGATTGCTCCCACACTCTCTGCCCAATCATTCACCGAGTCATTCACCGAGTCTCATCCTTTCTTCAGGACGGCTCTCAAATTTGTTCCTCCCTCCTGAGTCCCAAGTCAGATCAGTTCACTTCAAGCAGCATTTATCGTCACAGTGCCTGGCTGTCACTCTGCCAGTTCAGCATTATTGGAGTCCTCTCCTAATACGTCTTCCTGCCCCTTCCCCTCTCTCCTCCCATCGATCAAGCTCCCTGCAGCTGGAATGATCTTTTGAAAAGACTACTTGTGTCATGGCCCTCCCTGCTCAAAACACTCAAAATGCCCCTTTCAAACCCCATTGCCTAGGGAATAAAAGCCATACTCTTTCTTCTGCTATTTAGGGCTCTCACAGCACCGGGCTAGGTGGGAGATAACTGTGGGCACGTGGGAGGTGCTTGGGTGAGGCTTGACAATGAAATAAATCTTTAAGAATAAGATGTGGAGTTCTCCCCACTGCCCTTCACTGTCTTCAGTTTGAAAATTCCCTTTCCTCATCTTTTGGCACTTGCACCAGACGCCCTGGAGCACTTGAAGTTTCATGGTGCTGAATTTGGACACAGGAAGAGGCAGCCGGGGGTGATGATATATGGCTCAGGAAACCTCAACTCTGAGTCCCTCCCAATTTCCAATGCCTGTTAAGTAGGAGGCGCCATCAAGAAAGCATATTGGCTCTTAGGCTTCTGTCTCCCCTGCAGTCTTGAGGACCAAGAATGAAAAGTGGGAAACTTACATCTTTTTTTAAAAAATAAATAATTAATTAATTTTTGGCTGTGTTGGGTCTTTGTTGCTGCACGCAGGCTTTCTCTAGTTGCTGTGAGCGGGAGCTACTCTTAATTGCGGTGCGTGGACTTCTTATTGCATGGCTTCCCTTGTTGCGGAGCATGGGCTCTAGGCATGCGAGCTTCAGTAGTTGTGGCTCGTGGGCTCTAGAGCTCAGGGTCAGTAGTTGTGGCACATGGGCTTAGTTGTTCCACGGCATGTGGGATCTTCCTGGACCAGGGATCGAACCCGTGTCCCCTGCATTGGCAGGCGGATTCTTAACCACTGCGCCACCAGGGAAGCCCCTTACATCTTTTTTTGACTGCTTTGATAAAAAGATGGAGAAAATGGTGAGGGAAAGCAAAAGAGGGTGAATGTAGCCCTGAGTGATGCAGGCCACTCATGAAACCCAGCTGTCTTCAGGTACCCCTCTGGGGCCCAGAATATACCAACCAGGACTGAATGATGGCATATGATTGTCTGTTGAGACTACTCCACTGGAGGGTGTGGGGTGAGATATGTGAGGGTAACAATCTTGCCAGATGGCAGTCACGGGCATGAGGGATACTTAGTTGCGGCATGCGTGCGGGATCTAGTTCCCTGACAAGGGATCGAACCTGGGCCCCCTGCGCATTGGGAGCGAGGAGTCTTACCCACTGGACCACCAGGGAAGTCCCGAGAAGAGAAATTGCTTTTTGAAGTCCCTTTGTCATATTTACTGAACACTTATACATATTCCAGGCATTGTACTAAGCTCGTTACATGTGTTGGCATATTTAAGTCTCCCAATCATCTGTAAGGTAATATTATCTCATTTGACAGATGTGAAAGGAAACTGAGTCTCTGTGAGGAGAATGAACCCAAGGCCGAGAACCTTCTCACCCCCTGACCCCCTGCCCTCCCACCCCTTACAAGCCCCCTCTGTAGTTTGCTGTGTCTGGAACTATGTGACGTTCGTTATGGAGCCTCAAGGACGACTGTACCCAAGAATCCATGATTTCTAAGCGAATGGGTCATTTTGCTTTGGATCAGGGACTAGCTAAGGGGAGATGGGCCCCAGTGGGTGTTAATTCCTAGCACAGAGAGCATTTGGATGGGGAAGTGAGACCCAGGTTGCTTTTAAGCACATTTTCATTTTCTCCCCTCCCTCCCCTTCCAAATTAGGGCGAAGGTTGCCGAACTGTCCCCCTGGCTGGACATGTGGGGTTTGACAGCTTGCCCGACCAGCTGGTGAATAAGTCAATCAGCGAGGGCTTCTGCTTCAACATCCTGTGTGTGGGTGAGTATTTCCATAGCAGGAAATTCTGTTACAGAATATGGATCTTTAATGGCTGGGTGTGGCTCTGCAGGTTATTAGGTTCAATAGTGTGTCATTCTGATCTATTTGCAGGAGTGTTTCTGCCCCTCTTCTTTTATCCCTTTGCTTGTTTTGGTGAGCAGCTGGCTGTAGTTACATTTTCCCCTGCCCAGACCAGAATGCGGGGCAATACCTTGAGGGGAGCTGAGCTGCGTGACACCCAGTGGAAATTCTGTAAGGGAGCTGGCTGGCTCAGCTCCTCTTATCAGGTTTGTTCTGACTGCAGAAAATAGGAGCCAGGGCAGAATTGGGAGGGAGGTAATGGCTGTGGAAAGATGCCTGCTTACCAGCTGTGGGCAGTGGGTTGGGTCTGTCTGTTTCCTCTGCAGCCCTGCTGTGCTTGGTACAGTTTGAGCTCTGTGCAGGGACCACACAGCTGTGTGCCAGATTCTTTTTATTCCCTTTAAGTGTATCTGTGCCTGGACCTTTAGTCTCAAGTGTGGGAACCATGTCTTAGTCACCTCTAGTCACCTCTACTGTGCTGATTACAGCACAAAGAGAGTTCAATAATGTATGTGAAATGAATGCATGAATTATCCCCGCAGGAACCACTCACTACATCTCTCAAACACTTTCCCATGTTAACAATTTGGGTCATTACTAGGACTCTGAGAAGTGAACAGACCAAGTGGCATTCATATCCTCATGGAACAGACGGAGACCAAGAAACTAAGGGGGATGAGGGACTTACCTGAGGCAACACAGAATAAGTGGCAGAGCCATGACAAGGACCCAGGTCTGCCTGACCCTTTGTCCCTCCCACTGCTTCGGTAACCGCTGCCACAGACATCTCTTGAGAATGCAAAAGCACTTTGGAAACCGTCAGCACCAACCAAACAAATCTCAGGAACAGCAGTTCCTTGACATTCTTTGAGAATCTCTCCTTAGACCTTAAATAATGCCAAATTTGCAAACACGATCACAGTGTATAATTTTCACTATACAGTGCAGTAAGGCATACCTGCATATTTTTAGTGACATACCTCCAAACCTTAATGATTCTATAAATACCATAATAATGGCAGTTTTCATGCCGGTCGGAACACTCAAAACACGTCTGCTAATTGTCTTCTCTTTTTGTACAGAGCATAGGGGGAATTCATTCATACTGAGTGTGTGAACCACTACTGAATTGGATATTCTACTCCCTAATGTAGTCTAAAGTTCTGTTTTGTAACTAAGGTTATTCATTTTCTTGGACTCTGTTTTTTCTTCTCCCTCCCTGGCACTCCTCAGATCATTTTCTGTCGGAGAATTAGCTACACGTAGCTCAAGGACAAGTAGAGAAAACAAAGCCACTTCTAAGTATGGTTGACAGGTAATCAGCTAGGCGCACTTACTAGTGAAATGACTCACTCTCACGCACCAGCTTTGGAACCTATGAGATGAAAATATGTGCTTCACAGATTTACATATCATGGGCCTGAGTGTCCAGATCTAGGCTGTTAATTCTTCAGCCTAGTCTACCCATGGTTAAGATGAGGTGCTATTAGGAGAGGGATACAAAATAAACAGCAGTCGTGGTGATCGACATCAAGATCAAATGCCATCACATCCAATATTAGCACTGCCAGATCTCTCCCATCTTTGGCTGATGGCCAACTTATTTCACATAACATTTGATTACTGAAAAACTTCCACACAGACATATTGGACTCCCTTGGCATTCCTCCCAGAGCTCCGGGTGACCTGCACTGAAGTTGAGGGGATGAGAAGTGAAGTGACAGGTCCACCCTCATCAGCCTCTCAAACCAAGTGCAATTGGGCAGGCTAGTAAAGCTTTAGGAGGGAGGCCGCATAGGTCAGGATGGCTCTCTGAGGGCGGCAGTGTAGGGTAATTGGACATGTGGACCACAGGCTCCCCTAGGGCCCGGAGGAAGAGGCAGCCAAGCCCAAGGCAAAGTGAGTGGGAGAAATATTTATTTATTTATTTATTATTTATTATTTATTTTTATATTTGGCTGCCTTGGGTCTTTGTTGCTGTGCGCGGGCTTTCTCTAGTTGCCGCGAGCAAGAGCTACTCTTCATCGCAGTGTACAGGCTTCTCATTGCGGTGGCTTCTCTTGTTGTGGAGCACGGGCTCTAGGCGTGCAGGCTTCAGTAGTTGCGGCTTGCAGGCTCAGTAGCTGTGGCTTGCGGGCTCAGTAGCTGTGGCACACGGGCTTAGTTGCTCCGCGGCATGTGGGATCTTCCCGGACCAGGGGTGGAAACTGTGTCCCCTGCAACCTGTGTCCCCTGCATTGGCAGGCGGATTCTTAACCACTGCACCACCAGGGAAGTCCCAAGTGGGAGAAATAGTAAACCCCTACCCACCCAGGCATCGTACATATGCAACTGCTTCACTGTGCGCCTGCGGGCATGGAATCGCTCAACTGCCCAGGACAGACCCTCCAAGAGGGGAAGGGTAGAAAGGAGCCCCTCACACCCAAGGAGTCACCTCCTCTCTTTCTCTCTCTACTTATGAAGTTTCAGGAAACGGCTGCCCTAATAGCTCTCCTCTTAGCCGTGCAGGTGCACCCCTTGGAAGCACCCGCCCAGACTGGGTTAACTGCATTCCCCATCCCTGATCCAAAAAAGCCTGCAACTCATGCATCCCCCTCTCTGGCTGGGCTCAGAAGCCTGTTATTGCTCTGAGAACCCACAATTTGGGCCAAAGTCACAGGCGGCTTACGGTGGCTCTAAGGCTGCAATCTCAGCCCAGCCGTGGGACTGGGTAGCATCACCGACGTGGCGAAGGATCCATAGCTTGGCTACTGAAGGTGATTGTTTCTCTTGCAGGCCCTTCAGTGACCATACTTTTCATGCCTACTGCCTGTGCATAACGGTCAGCTTTACTCCCTTAATGACGATTATAAAACGGTTCTGTTTGGGCATAGAATATGTTTCCCCAAAGGATTTTCTTTTCTTTTCTGATAGGGCATTTTAAGTGTAAAATTACGGTAACACTGGCTTTGGTTATTAACAGAGATCTAGAATATTTTTATCACAGTCTTGTTTATTGTGGTGCTGGGCTGCTGATCAGAGGCCCCAGTCTAGTGGAGTGAATACCCTCCGTGCATAAGTGTGCATGTGCATGCTGGGATTGAGAGGGAGAATTTTTATGAATCGAGAGTGTAATTTATACATAAGGGCACTGATGATGACACCTACGATCATTATTTTTAGAGGGCCAGGCACATAGGTGTGAGCGTATTATGGCTCCTCTTCAACAGACGCTATGGTTGACAGTAATTACCGAGTGGGCTGAGGTCCCCCTCCTGTTCTAAAAAATCTGCTAGCCCACTCCCAGTCTACTAGCTTAGCTTTGGAAATCACTAGGATCCCAGGATTCTAGATATAGTACAGGAGGCGTTGGAGGAACCACTAGAGTCAGCAGTGCAAACGTTCTGCTGGGAAAGAGCCCCAAAGAGACTCAGCCCTCTGAATGTGCCAGCAACAGAGAATGCCTGTGACGAGCACAAAGGGTCATAATGCTAATATTTACTTTGAAACTGCTCAGGATTCCAGGCTCAACTGGGCTCTGTTGAACTTGGAAAAAAAAACATACAAGAGAAGCAGGATTGAGGCTCAGTGCAGGAGGAGGGGAAGGGCAGCTAGCATTCTCTCAGGGTCAGGGAGCGATGGTTTCACCTCTCCGTCTCTGGGAGAGGCAGCCGTCCACCTGTCTAAGACAGGCTGCCAGTGGTGGTGTGCTGGTCAGCGTCAAACAACCCACTCTCAGGAGAAAAGTTGCCGTGGTTTGTAGCATTTACCAATTTTTGTGCTGTCATTATTCCCACCGTAGCTGGTTTTAAGCTGCCAACATGACATCACTGCACATGGGCTTGGGAAGAGCTGCAGGAAGCCGGGCGAGCCGGCTCCAGCACACCACTGTTTGCCAGGTCTCTGCAAGATCAGGAAGAAGTAGAGGGCACGGTCACAGAGCCAGGCAGGACCTCGTCCCCATCCGTAGGCTCCCTTGGCCAACAGGAGTTCCCGAAGAGTTCCCTTTTGGACACCTTCCGGTTGAACGCAAAGACGTTTCTCTTGGTTTATTCCAACATTCGGAGCTGGAAGAGACTAGCTCCTGATCATTGCTGTATCTCCAGCTCCTAAACCTGTGCCTGGCTCCTATTAAAGGTTCTAAATATTTGTTGAATGACTGAATGAAACAACATATCACACCTATGGGACGCACTAGAACATGCGTGGGCTCCAGTGTCAGACTGCCTGCAGTCAAGTGCTGGCATTGCCACATACTACTTTTGTGACCCTGGGCCAGTTTCTTCCTCCACATTTTATAGATGAGGAACGTGATGTGCAGAGAGACTGAAGAGCAGGGGCACATTCATATAGCTAGGAAGTGGCTTGGTTAATCCATCTGTAAATTAAGGACAAATAGTAGTATTATCTAATACACAGCCTTATTTTAGGGAATAAATAAGGAAATATATGTAAGGTATTTACAGTGGTGCCCACGTAGTAAGTGCTCCAGAAGCAATAGCTGTTATTATTACTACTCAAACCTGCTCATTTTATGGAAAAAGAGACTGGAGTCCAGAGAAGGGGAAGGGCTAAGCTTAGGTCACAGTCATTTAGTGATAACCTGCCTGGGACTCTGCATTTCATCACTTGCAAGGACTTAATTGCACAAGGTACCAGAGGATGCAAATGTTAACAGCAGATGAGGAAAAGGGCTAAGCTTTTCTTTGTCACGGTGGTTTTGAACTCACGGTAGAGAGGTCAACATCAGACTAGCCCAGGGAGTATAGTTTGAAAAAGCAGATTTCATATTCCATGTTTTAAATTGAATTCTTTTTTAAAAACCTGGTGTTTCCAGGATCCTGTCTACATTAAGTCAAGTGAGAGGAAATCCTCTGGGCTGGTGGAGATGACTTAAAAAGGGTTAAGAAACCCCGCTATACACTCTGAGGAGGGAGGAGGAGAGAGAAATTGACACCTCGGGACTCCTCAGGTTTCCTGCTGGAATCTAATTGCCAAGTCCCTACCTTCCTGCAGGGGTGTGGAATCTGCTGACCTGATCTGAGTTGAGCCGAGAGTGGCTCCCCTCCCCGCCTCAGTACCGGGCCCAGGACAACATCCCAGGCTCTGGCTGGGTCTGTGGCAACCATCGAGAGAGAGCTCCCACCCCTCCCCCCGCCCCCAGGCTCCATATTGATGGAAAACTGGAACGGGAGCACTCGATAGCAATGGGACAAGAACACTTGATTTTCTGCCCTCTTCTCATGTTGCATTTATCACAATTCCCTAGACACCCGCCGTGTCTTTTCTTCCAGACACTCATCATTGAGCATCTAATTTCCACAGCCCTTTTGCACTGGCAGGCATCCGGGTGGTCACTTTCCCCGTTGCCCTGCCCTGCCCTGCCCACCCAGCCTGCCTTTCTACAGCTGCGCAAACAGGGTGGGCCCTTCCCTCTGTGGTACTTGCTCCTGAGGCCTCTGTGTGAGCCCCTTGCTAGGCTCTCCGGGGAGTAGCAGAAGTTGCCTATCCCCTGTCCTCTGAGAAGGCTTAGGATCAGGGAGTCAGGGAGCCAGCTCTGGGTGCTGGGGAGTCAGGGCCCGGCACGATCTAGGAGCTGCGGGGCGTTCAGCAAAGAGCTCACAGGACCGGAGAGAGGGTCTGAAAGTGGGAATGTATACGGACAATGTATTAGGCACGTACAAAGACCGGCGAAAATGTAGCTTAAGCTTCAACGCCCAGAGGGAAGGCGAGTTAGGGAGAGGCAGCCACCCTGTGTTCCCATCTCAGAGGTGCCGGCCCCTTCGCAGTGGAGCAGCACCTGCACCTTGGGCCGGGAGGGGGGCGATTTCTTCCCTTGCTTAGCCAAGTCTGCCACTTCCCACCTCACCAAGTTTTTCTGGGGACCCAAATACTTCCTGTTGCTTTAGGGAGGGAGAAAAGGGCCTCTTCTGGGAGAGTCTTTGCTGCTAGTAGGTATAGCAGACCCTGGCTGGAAGCACGATCTGTGTGAGGAACCATTTCCCTGCACCCTGGCAATCAACCACATTAGTCAGACCTGGCTATGAAGTTGGGCTGGGGGGCCGGGTAGCCAGGCTGAGTTGAATGTTCTCCTTGTTTTCTCTCTCTCTCTCACTGATCCCTGCACACACAGAAAGCTCTCAGCATAGACAGATATTTTTAAAAGCACCTCCTGCATTCATAGCTCATTATTCAGGATAAAAGAGGTTTGCAAGATGCAAAGCTAGACACACCCAGAGGTGGGAGGGGAGATGGACCATTTACGGTTATGGATTGTACAGCTCGAACCCTAGCCCTGGACTGCCCTGCAGATATGTGCTGTCGGTCACAAGAGGGGACCTGCCAGGCCAGGATTTGCCCAGGGCAAACCCACTCCCCCCATTCCCAACTGGGAAGATGTGTCAGTTCCCACATCTCAAGGGTTGTGAGCGGGGAAAGGGAGAAGAGAAGAGGGGTGATGATAGCGGAACAGCAGGGTAGCCCGGGTCTTCAAAGTGCAGTCCTTGGTTCCTGGCAGTGACTTGACATCCTTTGCGTCTCTCAGGAATAACCTCCACAAACCTTCACCAGTCCCCGCAGCCCTTCCCCCACTCGCCAGTGGTTTTGAAATTCCAGGGGTTTAATTTATTAGTATCCCGCAGCCTGTTAGTTAAACAAACAACTGACTGGCTTGTTTGAAATTTAAAGGGAAGAATAATTTGTGGCCTGCTAAATTCCCTCTCCATTAGCTAAAAATGGTCTCCCCACTGGGACGCATATCCGGGTGCAGTCTGGGCCTGGCAGGGAGAGGTGGGGACTGAGAGGAGAGGATACTTATTTGATGAGGGACTGCTGTCCTTTTTTTTTTTTTTTTTTTTTTTGCGGTACGCGGGCCTCAGCGGCCATGGCTCACGGGCCCAGCTGCTCCGCGGCACGTGGGATCCTCCCAGACCGGGGCATGAACTCGTGTCCCCTGCATCGGCAGGCAGACTCTCAACCACTGCGCCACCAGGGAAGCCCCAGCCCTTAATTTTTTTAAATTAATTAATTTATTTATTAATTTTTGGCTGCATTGGGTCTTGGTTGCTGTGCACAGGCTTTCTCCAGTTGCGGTGAGCGGGGGCTACTCATTGCGGTGGCCTCTCTCGCTGCGAAGCACAGGTTCTAGGCACGCGGGCTTCAGGAGCCGTGGCACGTGGGTTCAGTAGTTGTGGCTCGTGGGCTCTAGAGTGCAGGCTCAGTAGTTGTGGCGCACGGGCTTAGTTGCTCCATGGCATGTGGGATCTTCCCAGACCAGGGCTCGAACCCGTGTCCCCTGCATTGGCAGGCAGATTCTCAACCACTGTGCCACCAGGGAAGCCCCGCCCTTCAATTTTTATTATGAAAGCTATACACGTTCCTTGTAGAAAACTTGGAAAATAGAGAAAAGCATAAAGAAAGAAGTGAAAAGCGCACATAACCCCACCACCCAGACATGACCGTTAGTAAGAGTACATTGTATGCCCTTCCAGTGTTTTTCTAGGCATAACTCTACCTTGCCATCACTGCCTTTAACACGGTTTCTTTTTCTGACTATAAGAACAATGCATACTCAATTTTCAAATAACACAAAAATATGAAGACTAAAAGAAAAATTACCCCAGTTCCACTATCCTGAGATGACTACTGCTAATATGTTGGTGCAGTTCCTTATACTCTTTTTCACTTAACTGAGATCAAATAGTCCATGTAGTTCTATGTGCTCTTCACTTAGTGTCTTACCGTGTACATTTTCCCATGTCAGTGAATATGCATCTGAAACATGATGTGTAATGGCTGCGTGGTCATTGTGTGAATGCATCATAATTCATTATTTTGTTTTTCAGGAGAGACAGGTTTGGGCAAGTCCACCCTCATGGACACCCTGTTCAACACCAAGTTCGAGGGGGAGCCAGCCACCCACACACAGCCGTGTGTCCAGCTCCGGTCCAATACATATAACCTTCAAGAAGGCAACGTGTGGCTAAAGCTCACAATTGTTAGCACAGTGGGCTTCGGGGACCAGATCAACAAGGAGGACAGGTAAGGGAGGCGGTGGGGTGGGGAGGCTACTGGGAGGCCATGGGGAGGAGCTCACCACTGGGGTCCCGCTGGACCTCTCCACCTCCACCCAGGGTCCCTGTCTATTTCAGTGTTCTACGCCACACGCTTTGCCAAAAGCAGGATGTTTTTCTGTTCCATTCGGCAGACATTTATTGAGCCAGGTACTGCCGTGCTCTGACAGTCTAAAAAGGAATGACCTTGTCTCTGCCCTTGAGGCAAAGACTCACGGCGAAACCTGGTCTTAAACAAACAAGTTCCTTTGAGTGTGACCTGCTCTGTAAAGGACAGGGTACACAGAGGTAAAGGACAAGCTACAGTGAGAACATGAAGGAGAGAACAGTCAGCTCCATGCAGGGAGGTCAGGGAGGCCTGCACAGAGGAGGTGCCCCTGAGCTGGGGCCCTTTGAAGGGTGAACGATTTTGCTGGACAGACAAGGGAAGGTTGGGAACAGCATCCCGGGCAGGGACAGCTGCTTGTACAGAGGCAGAGGAATGTGGAAGACTGTGGCATGTTCTAGGGGACTGAGCTTGCTCTGTTTGGCTAGACCAGGGGTAGAGTTACTGTGAAGCTAGTGAAGCTTGTTTCAGGGCCCTCAGTTGCACACGCACCTCCAAAGCCCTGGAACTAATTTCTAGTCATTGTGTTGTTTGATCTTTCTTGGAGGGCCCTTCAAATCGTGTGAATCTAGGGCCCCACAATACTTGCTGTGCCCCTGGGCCGGTGCTTGGCGTGAGCTGGGGGAAAAGTGAGGGGAGATGAGCCTGAAGAGGTAAGCAGGGACCACAGATCATGGAGGGGTTTGTAGAATGTGTAGATAAGGAGCCACTGAAAAGCTTTATGAAGTAGAATGACGTAGTCGAATTGGCCTTTGAAGAGGGGGCTTTGGGATAGTATGGAGATGGGCTGGAGAGCAGGAAGACCAAATAGGAGACTGTTGAACCAATTTGATCGAGGCCAGCAGTGACACAGGTGCTGAGACAGGGAAGAGGAGACAGATTTGATAACTACTGAGTAGGTAGACTCAACAGGGCTTGGGGGTTGGGAGGGCAAAAGAAGAACCTAGAATGAGGCTTGGATTTCTGGCTTTGGAGAGTGGACAGATGGTTGGCAGCATTCAGTAAGAGTTACCATAAGAACCAGGTTTAAGAAGAATCAGCTCTGTTTAGGAAGTGTTGAGTTTGAGCTGCCTGCGGACCATCGAGAGAGATTACCTTTATCGGTAGGAAGCTGAATATGCAGGGTTAGAGGTCAGGAGAGGGTCTGCAAAAAGACTTGGGTTATCACCGTATAGGTGATATGTTCCAGCCACAGACACACGTAAGATCTTCCAGGGATTGGAGCCGAGTGAGATGAACGCTGGGCTAAAGATAAAAACCTGAGGATGTTAAGTCAGCAGATGGAGGAAAAGACATCCTGGAAAGAGACTGAGCTGGAATAAGCAGAGAGGTAGGAGGAGAGACTGTGGGTGGGTGAGAATGGTGTGCCAGTGAGGGCTGGAGTGAGGCTCAGATGAGGATGAGATGAGGGCTGGGTTGAGGGAGGGGGAGGGCGTCAGGCACCATCTGCATTTTTTTAACATCTTTATTGGAGTATAATTGCTTTACAATGGTGCGTTAGTTTCTGCTTTATAACAAAGTGAATCAGTTATACATATACATATGTTCCCATATCTCTTCCCTCTTGCGTCTCCCTCCCTCCCACCCTCCCTATCCCACCCCTCCAGGCAGTCACAAAGCACCGAGCTGATCTCCCTGTGCTAGGTGGCTGCTTCCCACTAGCTATCTATTTTACGTTTGGTAGTGTATATATGTCCATGCCACTCTCTCTCACTTTGTCACAGCTTACCGTTTCCCCTCCCCATATCCTCAAGTCCATTCTCTAGTAGGTCTGTGTCTTTATTCCCGTCTTCCCCCTAGGTTCTTCATGACATTTTTTTTTCTTAAATTCCATATATATGTGTTAGCATACGGTATTTGTCTTTCTCTTTCTGACTTACTTCACTCTGTATGACAGACTCTAGGTCCATCCACCTCACTACTAATAACTCAATTCCGTTTCTTTTTATGGCTGAGTAATATTCCATTGTATATATGTGCCACATCTTCTTTATCCATTCATCTGTCGACGGACACTTAGGTTGCTTCCATGTCCTGGCTGTTGTAAATAGAGCTGCAGTGAACATTGTGGTACATGACTCTTTTTGAATTATGCATTTAACTAAAAGTCACATGGTTATCACAGGTGCTCTTCGCAGAAAAGGTCATTCATCATTTTGAGCAAAGTGCTCATCCTTTGAGGATTCCCTTGCTTCTCAGATGAACTATATCCCAAATTCTTCTATTTCTCCTTTAAAATAACAACAGCCATACTCATTTCCTTATAATGAATAAATATATTTAGCTCCTTAATAATTGAACTGAATTCTGTTTTCCATTTGAAATTCTAGACGAAGGACACCTCTGCTTTGTATAGGCCTGTTTATTGTGTGAATCTTGTTTGGTGGAGAATAAATTAAACCCTGGAGAAAGGGGATATTTGGGTCACAATATGAGTGATTAATCTCAGCTGCAGATTGCTCAGCATCTCCTCCATTAAATTTTTCACAGTTCTCAGTAACATATAGTCGACATATCTAACATTGGAAAACGCCTGCATAATGATGGTTTGGGAGGGCCAAACTGATAGAGCCCCTTAGAGGCTAATCTACTTCTCTTATATTTTTAATATCCTTACTGTTTTTCCTGATTATAAATGTGATACATGCTTATATCAAATAATACAAACTCACGTAAGTAAAAATGAGAAGCCTCCGGGAAATGGGCTGGGGAACAGGAGTGGAGTAATTCCAGGGATTTGTAATAAAAAGCCATGTTTTCTCCATTCTGACAGGGCCATGAGGACATAGATAGGTCAGTGCAGCCACGCTGAAAGAGAGTATCAGAAGGCCCTGCTTTACCCAGGGTGCAGGGGAAAACTGAGAAGAGCAGTGACGAAGGCCATATCTTGAAGGGCACCATTTGAAAGCTGCTGAAGCAAAAGGAACTCAAGAGGGAGACAGAGGACAGGCTGGAAAGGGGTGTGCTTAGGAACTTGGGTTTGGTCTCAGACAGACCTAGGTTCAAATCCCATCTTGCTACTTACTAGCTCAGGGATCTTGGACAAGCATTTTGTGCTCCTCTCAGCCTATCCATAACCAATGTTGTAGCTGGACCGGCCCTTGTGGTTCTTATTATGATTGCAAGACGCCCTCAGTAATAACCGTCAGGAAACTTGAAGGGGAAAAAAGGGTTTATTACTCACAGGTTCTGGAAAGGGCAAGGCACACCTGGGGCTACACAGCGAGGTCGAGGGTAGAGAAAGAGAGAGAGAGCACCTGGGCCTGGGGTTCTGCTTTCATAGGGATCGAGGGTAGGCGGCCTGTGGTTTTGCGGGCTCACTCTTTATTGGTGAATGTAAAACATAAGAGCGGGAATTTAACACGTGGGGAGAGAAACAAACAAGTGGCCTAAATGGTCAGTTATAGAAATCCACCAATATCTTTAAAACAAGGAAGCCTGGGGTGGGGGGGGTGGACAGGGCTGGTTCCTTATCTTTCTGTGGCTGGCAGTGTGTTTATTCGGGATAGCTGTCCTTGAAGTAGGTGCCTTTTTGAAGTGGATGCCTCCAAAATCAAACCTTAAATCAGACACTTGCCTTACAAAAATGCAAGTTACAACTGTCAGGGCTTACACTACAACTAGGCACTTAAATTCTCTATGCCTCAGTTTTCTGTAAAGTGGGGATGGTGATAATACTGATATCTACCCAGAGGGTTATGGGTGAGGCATACTCCATGTGTATGGCATAGGAAACGCTTAAACAGTGCCTGGCACGGGGTAACTAACAAACAGAAGATATTGTTATGATCGTGACTTTTATTGGTAGAAGATTTAAGGGAGAGTTGTATTATGTAGCATATGGGAGGGAATGATAAATAGTGTCCAGGAAGATAAAAACTGAAAAATATTCATTGGGTTTGGCAACATGAAGGTCATTAATACACTTAGGAAAAATAATTCCAGGGAAATTGTGGGTAGAAACTAGATTGCCATGAGTGAATGGGAGATAAGGAAGTAAAGGCATCAGAATAGCAAAAGGAGGGACTTCCCTGGTTGCACAGTGGTTAAGAGTCCACCTGCCAGTGCGGGGGACAGGGATTCAAGCCCTGGTCCAAGAAGATACCACATGGCACGGAGCAACTAAGCCTGTGTGCCACAACTACTGGGGCCTGCGCTCTAGAGCCCGTGAGCCACAACTACTGAGCCCTCATACCGCAACTACTGAAGTGTGTGCACCTAGAGTCCATGCTCTGCAACAAGAGAAGCCACCACGATAAGAAGCCTGTGCACCGCAATGAAGAGTAGCCCCCCGCTCGCCACAACTAGAGAAAGCCTGTGCACAGCAACGAAGACCCAACGCAGCCAAAAATAAATAAATAAATAAATTTATTTATTAAAAAAAAAAGAATAGCAAACGGAGCAATTGAACAGGAAAAAGAGTCCAAGATCAAATCCATGTTTATATGGGAATTTAGCATTTGTAACTTAGCAAGGAAAGAATGGACCATTCAAGAAAATGTGGGCTTCGCTGGTGGTGCAGTGGTTGAGAGTCTGCCTGCCGATGCAGGGGACACGGGTTCGTGCCCCGGTCCGGGAAGATCCCACATGCCGCTGAGCAGCTAGGCCCGTGAGCCATGGCCGTGGAGCCTGCGCATCCGGAGCCTGTGCTCTGCAACGGGAGAGGCTACAACAGTGAGACGCCTGCGTACCGCAAAAAAAAAAAAAAAGAAAAAAGAAAATGCTGGGAAAATAGGCCATCCGTTAGGAAAACATAAGATGAGACCCTCCCACACAAACACCATTCACAAAAATAGATTCAAGTTGGATTAAAAACAACTTCTAAAAATACGAGGAAAAAATATAGGAGAATATTTTTATAACTTTGGGGCTAGAGAAGGCTTCTCTTTTTTTTTTAACATCTTTATTGGAGTATAATTGCTTTACAATAGTGTGTTAGTTTCTGCTTTATAACCAAGTGAATCAGTTATACATATACATATGTTCCCATATCTCTTCCCTCTTGCGTCTCCCTCCCTCCCACCCTCCCTAACCCACCCCTCTAGGTGGTCACAAAGCACTGAGCTGATCTCCCTGTGCTATGCGGCTGCTTCCCACTAGTTATCTATTTTACGTTTAGTAGTGTATATATGTCCATGCCACTCTCTCACTTTGTCAGAGCTTACCCTTCCCCCTCCCCCTATCCTCAAGTCCATTCTCTAGTAGCTCTGTGTCTTTATTCCCATCTTGCCCCTAGGTTCTTCACGACCTTTTTTTTCCCTTAGATTCCATATATACGTGTTAGCATACAGTATTTTTCTCTTTCTGACTTACCTCACTCTGTATGACAGACTCTGAGTCCATCCACCTCACTACAAATAACTCAATTTCGTTTCTTTTAATGGCTGAGTAATATTCCATTGTATATATGTGCCACATCTTCTTTATCCATTCATCTGTTGATGGACACTTAGGTTGCTTCCATGTCCTGGCTATTGTAAATAGAGCTGCAATGAATTTTGGTACATGATTCTTTTTGAATTATGGTTTTCTCAGGGTATATGCCCAGGAGTGGGATTGCTGGGTCGTATGGTAGTTCTATTTGTAGTTTTTTAAGGAACCTCCATACTGTTCTCTGTAGTGGCTGTATCAATTTACATTATCACCAACAGTGCAAGAGTGTTCCCTTTTTTCCACACCCTCTCCAGCATTTATTGTTTGTAGATTGTTTTTTTTTTGGCGGTATGTGGGCCTCTCACTGTTGTGGACTCCCCCCGTTGCGGAGCACAGGCTCCGGATGCACAGGCTCAACAGCCATGGCTCACAGGCCCAGCCGCTGCGTGGCATGTGGGGTCTTCCCAGACCGGGGCACGAACCTGTGTCCCCTGCATCGGCAGGCGGACTCTCAACCACTGCACCACCACGGAAGCTCTATTGTTTGTAGATTTTTGGACGGAAGCTCTATTGTTTGTAGATTTTTTGATGATGGCCATTCTGACCAGTGTGAGATGATATCTCATTGTAGTTTTGATATGCATTTCTCTAATGATTAATGATGTTGAGCATTCTTTCATGTGTTTGTTGGCAATCTGTATATCTTCTTTGGAGAAATGTCTATTTAGGTCTTCTGCCCATTTTTGGATTGGGTTGTTTGTTTTTTTGATATTGAGCTGCATGAGCTGCTTGTAAATTTTGGAGATTAATCTTTTGTCAGTTGCTCCATTTGCCAATATTTTCTCCTATTCTGAGGGTTGTCTTTTCATCTTGCTTATGGTTTCCTTTGCTGTGCAAAAGCTTTAAGTTTCATTAGGTCCCATTTGTTTATTTTTGTTTTTATTTCTATTTCTCTGGGACGTGAGTCAAAAAGGATCTTGCTGTGATTTATGTCATAGAGTGTTCTGCCTATGTTTTCCTCTAAGAGTTTGATAGTGTCTGGCCTTACATTTAGGTCTTTAATCCATTTTGAGCTTATTTTTGTGTATGGTGTTAGGGAGTGTTCTAAATTCCTACTTTTACATGTAGCTGTCCAGTTTTCCCAGCACCACTTATTGAAGAGGCTGTCTTTTCTCCACTGTATATTCTTGCCTCCTTTATCAAAGATAAGGTGACCGTATGTGCGTGGGTTTATCTCTGGACTTTCTGTCCTGTTCCATGGATCTATATTTCTGTTTTTGTGTCAGTACCATATTGTCTTGATTACTGTAGCTTTGTAGTATAGTCTGAAGTCAGGGAGCCTGATTTCTCCAGCTCCATTTTTTGTTCTCAAGATTGCTTTGGCTATTCGGGGTCTTTTGTGTTTCCATACAAATTGTGAAATATTTTGTTCTAGTTCTGTGAAAAATGCCAGTGGTAGTTTGATAGGGATTGCATTGAATCTGTAGATTGCTTTGGGTAGTAGAGTCATTCTCACAATGTTGATTCTTCCAATCCAAGAACATGGTATATCTCTCCATCTATTTGTATCATCTTTAATTCCTTTCATCAGCGTCTTATAATTTTCTGTATACAGGTCTTTTGTTTCCTTAGGTAGGTTTATTCCTAGATATTTTATTATTTTTGTTGCAATGGTAAATGGGAGTGTTTTCTTAATTTTACTTTCAGATTTTTCATCATTAGTGTATAGGAATGCTAGAGATTTCTGTGCATTAATTTTGTATCCTGCTACTTTACCAAATTCATTGATTAGCTCTAGTAGTTTTCTGGCAGCATCTTTAAGATGCTCTATGTATAGTATCACGTCATCCGGAAACAGTGACAGCTTTACTTTTTCTTTTCCGATTTGGATCCCTTTTATTTCTTTTTCTTCTCTGATTGCTGTGGCTAAAACTTCCAAAACTATGTTGAATAATAGTGATGAGAGTGGGCAGCCTTGTCTTGTTCCTGATCTTAGTGGAAATGGTTTCAGTTTTTCACCATTGAGGATGATGTTGGCTGTGGGTTTTTCATATACGGCCTTATTATATTGAGGAAAGTTCCCTCTGTGCCTACTTTCTGCAGGGTTTTTATCATAAATGGGTGTTGAATTTTGTCGAAAGCTTTCTCTGCATCGATTGAGATGATCATATGGGTTTTCTCCTTCAGTTTGTCAATATGGGGTATCACGTTGATTGATCTGTGTATATTGAAGAATCCTTGCATTCCTGGAATAAACCCCAATTGATCATGGTGCATGATCCTTTTACTGTGCTGTTGGATTCTGTTTGCTAGTATTTTGTTGAGGATTTTTGCATCTATGTTCATCAGTGATATTGGCCTGTAGTTTTCTTTCTTTGTGACATCTTTGTCTGGTTTTGGTGTCAGGGTTATGGTGGTCTCGTAGAATGATTTTGGGAGTGTTCCTCCTTCTGCTATATTTTGGAAGAGTTTGAGAAGGATAGGTGTTAGCTTCACTCTAAATGTTTGATAGAATTCGCCTGCGAAGCCATCTGGTCCTGGGCTTTTGTTTGTTGGAAGATTTTTTTTTTTTTTTGCGGTATGCGGGCCTCTCACTGCTGTGGCCTCTCCTGTTGCGGAGCACAGGCTCCCGATGCGCAGACTCAGCGGCCATGGCTCACGGGCCCAGCCGCTCCACAGCACGTGGGATCCTTCCAGACTGGGACACGAACCCGTGTCCCCTGCATCAGCAGGTTGACTCCCAACCACTGCGCCTCCAGGGAAGCCCTGGAAGATTTATTATTATTTATTTTTGGCCGCGTTGGGTCTTCATTGCTGCACACAGGCTTTCTCTAGTTGCAGTGAGCTGGGGCTACTCTTCGTTGCAGTGCGTGAGCCTCAGTAGTTGTGGCTTGCAGGCTCCAAAGCGCACGCTCAGTAGTTGTGGCGCACGGGCTTAGTTGCTCCGCAGCACGTGGGATCTTCCCAGACCAGGGCTCGAACCTGTGTCCCCTGCATTGGCAGGCGGATTCTTAACCACTGTGCCACCAGGGAAGTCCTGTTGGAAGATTTTTAATCACAGTTTCAATTTCAGTGCTTGTGATTGGTCTGTTCATATTTTCTATTTCTTCCTGATTCAGTCTTGGCAGGTTGTGCATTTCTAAGAATTTGTCCACTTCTTCCAGGTTGTCCTTTTTTTTTTTTTTTTTTTTTTGTGGTACGTGGGCCTCTCACTGTTGTGGCCTCTCCCGTTGCAGAGCACAGGCTCCGGACACGCAGGCTCAGCAGCCATGGCTCACGGGCCCAGCTGCTCCGCGGCATGTGGGATCTTCCCGGACCGGGACACGAACCCGTGTCCCCTGCATCGGCAGGCGGACTCTCAACCACTGCACCACCCGGGAAGCCCCAGGTTGTCCATTTTATTGGCATAGAGTTGCTTGTAGTAATCTCTCATGATCCTTTGTATTTCTGCAGTGTCAGTTGTTACTTCTCCATTTTCATTTCTAATTCTATTGATTTGAGTCTTCTCCCTTTTTTTCTTGATGAGTCTGGCTAATGGTTTATCAATTTTTTTAATCTTCTCAAAGAACCAGATTTTAGTTTTATTGATCTTTGCTATCATTTCCTTCATTTCTTTTTGATTTATTTCTTAACCACTGTGCCACCAGGGAAGTCTGATTTATTTCTGATCTGATCTTTATGATTTCTTTCCTTCTGCTAACTTTGGGGTTATTTTGTTCTTCTTTCTCTAATTGCTTTAGGTGTAAGGTTAGTTTGTTTATTTGAGATGTTTCTTGTTTCTTAAGGTAGAATTGTATTGCTATAAACTTCCCTCTTAGAACTGCTTTTGCTGCATCCCATAGCTTTTGGGTCATCGTGTTTTCATTGTCATTTGTTTCTAGGTATTTTTTGATTTCCTCTTTGATTTCTTCAGTGATCTCTTGGTTATTAAGCCTCCATGTGTTTGTATGTTTTACAGATTTTTTCCTGTAATTGATATCTAGTTTTATAGCGTTGTGGTCGGAGAAGATACTTGATACGATTTCAGTTTTGTTAAATTTACCAAGGCTTGATTTGTGACCCAAGATATGATGTATCCTGGAGAATGTTCCATGAGCACTTGAGAAGAATATGTATTCTGTTGTTTTTGGATGGAATGTCCTATAAATAGCAATTTAGTCCAATCTTGTTTAATGTATCATTTAAAGCTTGTGTTTCCTAATTTATTTTCATTTTGGATGATCTGTCTATTGGTGAAAGTGGGGTGTTAAAGTCCTCTACTATGATTTGTGTTACTGTCGATTTCCCCTTTTATGGCTGTTAGTATTTGCCTTATGTATTGAGGTGCTCCTATGTTGGGTGCATAAATATTTACAGTTATTATATCTTCTTCTTGGATCGATCCCTTGATCATTATATAGTGTCCTTCTTTGTCTCTTGTAATAGTCTTTATTTTAAAGTCTGTTTTGTCTGATACGAGAATTGCTACTCCAGCTTTCTTTTGATTTCCATTTGCATGGAATATCTTTTTCCATCCCCTCACTTTCAGTCTGTATGTGTCCCTAGGTCTGAAGTGGGTCTCTTGTAGACAGCATATATATGGGTCTTGTTTTTGTATCCATTCAGCCAGTCTGTGTCTTTTGGTTGGAGCATTTAATCCATTTACATTTAAGGTAATTATTGATATGTATGTTCCTATTACCATTTTCTTAATTGTTTTGGGTTTGTTATTGTTAGTCTTTTCCTTCTCTTGTGTTTCCTGCCTAGAGAAGTTCCTTTAGCATTTGTTGTAAAGCTGGTTTGGTGGTGCTGAATTCTCTTAGCTTTTGCTTGTCTGTAAAGGTTTTAATTTCTCCATCAAATCTGAATGAGGTCCTTGCTGGGTAGAGTAATCTTGGTTGTAGGTTGTTCTCCTTCATCACTTTAAATACGTCCTGCCAGTCCCTTCTGGCTTGCAGAGTTTCTGCTGAAAGATCAGCTGTTAACCTTATGGGGATTCCCTTGTATATTATTTGTTGTTTTTCCCTTGCTGCTTTAAATATTTTTTCTTTGTGTTTAATTTTGATAGTTTGATTAATATGTGTCTTGGCGTGTTTTTCCTTGGATTTATCCTGTATGGGACTCTCTGTGCTTCCTGGACTTGATTAACTATTTCCTTTCCCATATTAGGGAAGTTTTCAACTATAATCTCTTCAAATATTTTCTCAGTCCCTTTCTTTTTCTCTTCTTCTGGGACCCCTATAATTCAAATGTTGGTGAGTTTAGTGTTGTCCCAGAGGTCTCTGAGACTGTCCTCAGTTCTTTTCATTCTTTTTCCTTTATTCTGCTCTGCAGTAGTTATTTCCACTATTTTATCTTCCAGGTCACTTATCTGTTCTTCTGCCTCAGTTATTCTGCTATTGATCCCTTAGAGAAGGCTTTTCTAATCGTGACACAAAATCCAAAAGTCATAGAAGCCTGACAGATGTAAATTTGTTAAAATTAAAAACAAAACAAAAACAAAAACCTTTTTCTTGTCGATGAAAAATGTCGCCTGCTTTTTCAGTAAACAAAGGATGTTGAGGCCATCAAGCCATCAACCACTGAGGCCACTTGCAACAGTGCACCCTGAGGGGACTCAGAATGGATGGAGAAAAACAGGATACTGGCCCTAGATAGTTAAGATGCCTGTCAAAGGCATAATTTCAATGAGCCCAGCCAGCCTCTTGTCTCTTCCCATACATAGAAGAGTGCTACATTCATTAACTTGATATGTCTGGTTTTCTTTAATTAACAGTAATCTTTTGATGTTCTGAGTACCTGGTTTTTGTTGCAAAACACCCTGTATATCCTGGCTCCTCCTTTACCTCTTTGGAGGAGTCCCTCAGAGGTCTCTGAGAAGCTGTCTTCTGGGGTTAGTCCTCAGTTTTGTCCACCAAATAAAACATAATTCTCAACTTTTAGGCTGTGCATTTTTTCAGTCAATAGTCTGTTGAAAGATACTATAAACACAAGTAAAAACAAACTACAGATTAGGAGAAAATATTTGCAACCTGTATAGCAAAGGATTTTTCTAAAATGTAAAAAGAGCTTCTACAATTCAGTGAGAAATAAACAAGTAATTGACACAAGGGGAAATGTAAATGGCCCATCAACATATGAAATGATTGTCATTCAACTTCATCAGTGAGTAGGGAAAATGAAACAATGAAGTATTTTTTTCATCTATCAGATTTGCAAAAATAAAACATAAAAATATAATATCCATTAATACCAGGTAATTTTATTCATGTTGCTGGGAGTGTAAATTGATACAGATTTTGTAAAGGTCAGATTTGATGGTATCTATTAAAATTTTAAATTTGAATATCTTATGATCCAGCAGGTCCACCTTTAGGAATATAGCCTAGAGAAACAGCTGTACATGTTCATAAAAAGCATACAAAAATGATGTTCACTGCAGCATTGGTTATGGAACGAAAAAAAATTTTTAAACAGTCTAAATTTCCACCAATAGGGCAACTAAATGAGCTATAGTACAACCATGCCATGGAACTGTATTTGGCAGTGTAAAAGAATGAGTTAGATCTATATATACTTACATAAATATGTTGTTAAGTGAAAAAAAGAAGTTGAAGAATGATACACAGATCATGATGCCATTTGTATAAATCTGCCCCTTCCCAGTAAAACAAACATTTCTCTCTCTCTCTCTCTATATATATATAGAAGCAGAGAAAAAAGTCTGCAAGAATAATCAACAAACTAAAAGTAGTAACTACTATTAGTAGTTACCTCTGAGGAGGGTAGATTAAGTACATGTATTGCTTGCATAATTAAAAATAAATTTTGTTGACTTCCCTGGTGGCGCAATGGTTAAGAATCCGCCTGCCAATGTAAGGGACACGGGTTCGAGCCCTGGTCTGCGAAGATACCACATGCCGTGGAGCAACTAAGCCCGTGTGCCACAGCTACTGAGCCTGCGCTCTAGAGCCCACATGCCACAATTACTGAAGTCCGCATGCCTAGAGCCCATGCTCTGCAACAAGAGAAGCCACCACAATGAGAAGCCTGCTCACCGCAACAAAGAGTAGCCCCCGCTCGCTGCAACTAGAGAAAGCCCGTGTGCAGCAATGAAGATCCAACGCAGCCCCCCCCCAAAATTTTTAATTAATTAATTAATTTTAAAAATAAAAAATAAAAAGAGTTGAAAAAAATTAAAAAGAAGCAGATAAAGTGGATATACACTGCTCCTTTAAAAAGCTTTCCTGAGCTGGGAAAAAGATAAAGCAGTGTCTAGAGGGAAGCAAGAAGGTCACAGGTGAGTTTTATGAGGATGGGAGAGATGACAAGGGCTTGAACAGGAGCAGAAGCTTCCAGGATGGAGAGGAGGGGGCAGATGTGAGAGAAATAGAAAATAGTAACCAATTGATGTGGGGGATCTAGTTCAGTTTATAAAATACTAAATGTCTGCTGTGTGCCAGGTACATTGTGAGGTGCCAGGGCTACTGAGAAATAAGACACAGTCTCTAGTTAAGGAGCTTGTAGTTTAGTAGAGGGGGCAAATATGTATACAAAGTCTACATAATGTGGTAAGTACAGTAACAGAGGTATGTGGAGGGGGCCTGTGCACACAGGAAGAGCAGCAGTCAAGCCTGGTGGTGGGAGTATAGGGTGCAGGTTGCTGAAAGGGGAGAGGAGGTGATCAGGAATGACTGGGCTAAGTCTTGAAATCTTGCAGGATGAGTACAAGGTAGTGAACTGTCTTAGAGTGGGTATTCAGTACACATTTGTTGAATGAATGAATGATATATACATTGATGGGAAAAAGAAAATAAACACCTCTAACTTTTCATCATTTAAAACCAAAAGTATCCAACTCACAAACATAGAAAACAAACCTATGGTTACCAAAGGGGGAAGCAGGGGAGGGATAAATTAGGAGGTTGGGATTAACAGATACACACTACTATAGACAAATAAACAACAAGGACCTACTGTATAGCACAGGGAACTATGTTCAATATCTTGCAATAACCTATAATGGAAAAGAATCTGAAAAAGAAGATATACAGTATAACTGAATCACTTTGCTGTACACCTGAAACTAACACAACATTGTAGATCAACTATACTTCAAACAACAACAACAAAAAAACCCCCGAAGTATCCACTGAAGGTTTCAACTAGGATGCTGGTGAGGGTGGAAAACAGTCTACAGTGCGTTGAGGAATGAACGAGAAGTAAAAATAAATAAATGAGTAGATTATTCTTTCAAAAACAATCTCCATCCATGCATTAAATATTTATTGGGCACCTACTATATGCCAGACCCTGTGGTAGGTGCAGAAAAGAAACTTGACTGCTAAGGGAAGAAAAGACACAGGGCAGTAGTTGGGGAGAAATGTGTGGTTGAGGAGGACTGGGCTGTGGAAAGATCTTTTTTTTTTTTTTTTTTTTTTTGGCGGTACGTGGGCCTCTCACTGTTGTGGCCTCTCCCGTTGCGAAGCACAGGCTCCGGACGCGCAGGCTCAGCAGCCATGGCTCACGGGCCCAGCCGCTCCGCGGCATGTGGGACCTTCCCGGACCGGGGCACGAACCCACGTCCCCTGCATCGGCAGGCGGACTCTCAACCACTGTGCCACCAGGGAAGCCCAGATCTTTTTTTTTTTTTTTTTTGAGATGAGGGAAGACATAAGTCTGTTTATAGGTTGTGGGGAGGGAGTAGTCAGTAGTAGGTGAGGAGCTGATAGATGAAGCCAGGTTCTCAAAGAGCCTGAAAGGAATAAGATCAAGTACACAAGGGACGGTGGACCTTGAACAGGATGAGGGACCCTTCATCCTCAGAGACCAGAGGGGAACAGGGAAGGGGAGGGAGTGAGGTGGGTTGGGGTAGTGTGAGCCTGGTGACCTTGATTTTGTTGATAAAGTAGAAGATAATACCATCTTGTGAGAGGGAAGGGGTCATGAATAAGTTGTGGAGCTTGAGAAAAGTGTTGAAAGTTTGGCATGGTCAGTGAAAGCAGTAGGAAGGGAGCCAATCAAGGCCGGGCAAAAGGATTGTCATCTTGTTTTAAAGGCCTATATGAGGTTGGAGGCCAGGAATTTGGGTACCAAGACACAGAGTTTTTTTGTTTGTTTGTTTAATATTTATTTATTTATTTATTTTGGCAGCGTTGGGTTTTAGTTGTGGCATGTACGTGGGATCTGGTTCCCTGACCAGGGATCGAACCCAGGCCCCTTGCATTGGGAGCGCAGAGCCTTACCCACCGGACCACCAGGGAAGTCCCCAAGACCCAAAGTTTTGTGATTGCTTTGAGTCAACTTCAGCAGCAGTGGTGTAGGAGCAGAGAGCAGATCGTGAAATTTATTCAGCCCAGCAGTTTTGCTAGGCAAGGAGGGTAGAAAGCAGGGGTGTCATGGGAGATGAGTTGATAAAAGAGTGTTTTGGACAATCAGTTATGGGGGTCAGCCTGGACCGAGAAGGAGATGAGGCCAGGAGGGGGTTGATATCCTGTGAGATAATGGAGAGGTCAAGGTACCAGAGGATTCTATGAGGTGAAAGATCAGGTTTAGGCAGACTGAAGGCATAGGAGAGCTGGGAAGTTGTGCAGTGGTGGTCAGATAGTGGGGTGTTAGAAGCTGTCTTGGGTGAAGCTGGCCTGGCGAATTACCGGTATGATGTGTAGGTGGCTGAAGTAGAGGGAGCTGGAGGCTGGTGAAGTTGAAGCGATCAAGGAATAAAGAGGCTGAAGGTTGATGGCCTGTCCTCAAGCACATTGCAGTCACCCAGAACAGGGAGAAAGACGGGGTCAGGCACCACCAGAAGAGGATGGAACAGGCCTCAAACGGAGAAAGTTTTTTACACTGAGGTAGAGGAGTAACGCCCTAGAAGTGGCGCTGAGCGGCTACCTGAATGCCCACACACTGAGCCCAACGTACATAGGTTGTGGGAGAATAAGAAGCCTACACAGGGGACTTCCCTGGTGGCGCAGTGGTTAAGAATCCGCCTGCCAATGCAGGGGACACGGGTTCCATCCCTGGTCCGGGAAGGTCCCACATGCTGCGGAGCAACTAAGCCCGTGCACCACAACTACTGAGCCTGTGCTCTAGAGCCCGTGAGCCACAACTACCGAGCCTGTGTGCCACAACTACTGAGCCTGCATGCCACAACTACTGAAGCCCACGCACCTAGAGCCCGTGCTCCACAACAAGAGAAACCACTGCAATTAGAAGCCTGTGCACTGCAACGAAGAGTAGCCCTCTCTCACCGCAACTAGAGAAAGCCCACACGCAGCAACGAAGACCCAACGCAGCCAAAAAAAAAAAAGAAGCCTACATAGGAGGGGGCTGCCAGGCAGTGGCGTCCTCAGGGTTGCAGGGTCCTCAGGGGAGAATTACGTTACCAGCAGCGTGAAGAGGTAAGGCAAATTTTGTGAAGAGGAAGATGATATAGACCAGCACTTCTCAAACTTTAAAGTTGCGTACAAGCCACTGAGGCTCTTAATAAGATGTAGATTCTGATCCTGTAGGTCTGGGTTGGGGACTGGAGAGTCTGGCTTTCTATCAAACTTTCAGGTGACCATAGTGCTGCCTATTCAAGGACCACACTCTGAGTGGCAAAGAGGTAGGCAATTTTGTTTACCATGGTTCAGGGGTTTCAGAGGGCACAGTGGACACGTTTTTGAGGGGTGATGAGTCCATGAGGAGAGAGTGGAATAGCAGTGAGCATAGAGGGAAGAGGTGACTGAAAGGATGGAGTAGATTAGCTGTTGTCACTCTGGGCACTGTTCCAGTAGACCTGACCTTATGGTATCTTGGCTTTCATGCCTGAGATGGTACTGTTCAAGTATAATGTCTGTGACCAGGCCTTCTGGGTTTCCAGCAGGGGAGCTTCTGACAGCTGCGTTTGCACTGAGGACTGGCAGCTGCGTTTGCACTGAGGACTGGCACGTGGCAGTAGGAGACTGGGATGACTTCCGGGTGTCTAGGAAGCAGATAGGAGACAGTGATAACTGAGACCATGGGAGTGACCAGGACCACGCAGGGCTAACGGGCATGTGATGTGTAGAATGACAACAAAAGATGGCCCAGGGGCTTCTGTGGTGGCGCAGTGGTTGGGAGTCCACCTGCTGATGCAGGGGACGCGGGTTCGTGCCCCGGTCCGGGAAGATCCCACATGCCGTGGAGTGGCTGGGCCCGTGAGCCATGGCCGCTGAGCCTGCGCATCTGGAGCCTGTGCTCCGCAACGGGAGAGGCCACAACAGTGAGAGGCCCGTGTACCGCAAAAAAAAAAAAAAAGAAAAAAAGATGGTCCAGGATGGAACTTCAGAGATGAGCCAACAATTTAAGCTAAGGCAGGTGAGAAAGAAGAGTTATTATAGAGGTAGGAGCTAATGGTGGCAGTGAAGCCAGGGGACAGTGTTTCAAGAAAGGACTGGTCAACATTATCAAGAAAGAAGACAATTGAAAAGTATTCATTGAAATGTAAAATTATGATTTTTCCATAGTATCTCTGTCTAGGAAACCCAAAATAATCAACTGAAAGGCAATTCTAATGGGTAATAGTTCTGCAAGGTAGCCAATTTCAAAATAAACATGCATAAAGCCATAGACTTCTTATCACCTGACAACCAAATAGAAAACATTATGGAACAGAAGACCCTTTTCACGGTTAAAAAAAACCAACCTTACTCTATCCTACCCACAAGACCCTATGTGATCTGTCCTCTGCTACCTTGCTTGTTTCATCTCTTATTATTCTTGTATTTCTTGAGGTGAAATTCACATAAAATTACTCTTTTAAAGTGAGCAATTCAGTGGCATTTAATAAATTCACAGTGTTGTGCAACCACCACCTCTGTTTAGTCCCCAGACATTCTCATCACCCCAAAAGGAAACACATTAAACAATAACTTCCCATTCCCCTCTCCCCTCAGCCCCCAGTAAGTAACCATTATTCTGTTTTCTGTTTCTGTGAATTTGACTATTCTAGGTACCTCATAGAAGTGGAACCATATACTATTTGTCCTTTTGTGTCTGGCTTCTTTTCACTTAGCGTGATGTTTTCAAGGTCCATCCATGTGGCAACATGTATCTGAATTTTCTTCCTTTTCATGGCTGAGTAATATTCCATTGTATGATATTCCGCACTTTTTTTTTTTTTTTTTTGCGTTACGCGGGCCGCTCACTGCTGTGGCCTCTCCCGTTGCGGAGCACAGGCTCAGGACGCGCAGGCTCAGCGGCCATGGCTCACGGGCCCAGCCGCTCCACAGCATGTGGGATCTTCCTGGACCGGGGCACAAACCCGTGTCCCCTGCATCGGCAGGCAGACTCTCAACCACTGCGCCACCAGGGAAGCCCGATATTCCACACTTTATCAGTTGATGGACCTTTGAGTTGTTTCCACCTTTGGGCAATTGTGAATAGTTTATTGTTCTTCCTTCGTTCACTAGTTCTACTGCTCAAACTTGTCAAGCTTGTTTCTGCCTTAGGACAATTACATTTGTTATTCCCTCTGCCTGGAATGCTCTTCTCCCAGATTCTCCATGACTGTCATTCTCATCCTTGCAGCTCAAATGCTACATCCTCAGAGAAGCCTTCCCTGATCACTGTATTTAAAGTAGCTGAACCCTCAGCCACTTTTTATCCCATTATCCTGTTTTATTGTCTTCATAATACATATCATTGTCTGAAATGAGTAAGAAATAGTGTCTAGACCAGGGCTTGTTTGGTGCCTTTGGCCCCTTAACCAAACAGTGAGGTGTATGGGCTCAGAATAACATTTTTACATGCCTAAAATACATCAATTATACCAAAAAGTAGTTACCAAAATATTTTAAAATTGTGATATAGTAATCTGTGTGCTTCTCTTTTAATCCCTGAAATAACAATATCTATATGCATGTCTAATAACTATTATACTTTAGAAGTTGTGATGATTATAAATACTATTTTGAGATATTTGCAATAACTGTAATAGGAAACAAAAAATATTGGTGATTTCTATTGGTTATGAAATCACAGGCACTGCTGAAGTGACTGCAGATTGTTACCTACTTTTGTACCTGAAGAAACTCTAAACTTCAGTTAGAGCTTAGTGAAAAAGATGTGATTTATTTCCTATCCAAGTTCATGGATCCTATGAATTCTATGCATAGACGGACCCCTTGGAGGTCTGTGGACCCCGGTTAAGAATTCCTACCCTGAAAAGTAAAAGATAAATGGTAGTGAGGAGGAGGGGTAGAGTATATTGGAGCTGGGTTTTGTAGGAGATGGAAGAGATCATAGTAAGCCAGGGAAAATGGGCTGGAAAAAAGCTGCCTTTGGGTGTGAGGGGTGTAGAAGTTTCCAGTTGAAAAGGATATGAGGGAAGCAGCGTCTCTGAAGGGGAGTCAGGTGTCATTTAGAGGAAGGGAGCATTTTGCGAGGAGGTTGCCTATAGGAGTAAGGGATTTTTGTTTACCATGGGCTGGAGTCCAGTGAGCATGACAGAGTGGGATGGGGGAGACGGCCACCGAGGGAAGATGAGCCATTGGGAGCAGGGCTGGGACCCTTACTACATTCCAGATACCATGCCGGACACTGAGAATATAAAGATGAGTAATACTCTAGTTGTGGGACTTCCCTGGTGGCGCAGTGGTTAAGAATTCGCCTGCCAGTGCAGGGGACACAGGTTTGATCCCTGGTCCGGGAAGATCCCACACGCTGCGGAGCAACTGAGCCCCTGCGCCACAACTACTGAAGCCCGCGTGCCTAGAGCCCATGTCCCGCAACAAGAGAAGTCACCGCAATGAGAAGCCCACGTACTGCAACAAAGAGTAGCCCCCGCTCACAACTAGAGAAAAGCCCGCGCTCAGCAACGAAGACCCAACGCAGCCAAAAAATAAATTAAAAAAAGACTCTAGTTATAAGATAAATACGAGGGATGTAATGTACAACATAATAAATATAATTAATAGGGCTGTATGTTATATATGAAAGTTAAGAGACTTAATCCTGAGGAAAATTTTTTTTTATTTCTTTTTTGTTTTGTTTTTTGGTTTTTTTTTTTTTTTTTTTTTTTTTTGCTGTACGCAGGCCTCTCACTGTTGTGGCCTCTCCCGTTGCGGAGCACAGGCTCTGGAAGCACAGGCTCAGCGGCCATGGCTCACCAGCCCAGCCGCTCCACGGCATGTGGGATCTTCCCGGACCAGGGCACGAACCCGTGTCCCCTGCATCGGCAGGCGGACTCTCAACCGCTGCGCCACCAGGGAAGCCCTGTATTTCTTTAATTTTCTACCTATATGAGATGATGGATGTCCACTAAAGTTATTGTGATAATCACGTCATGATGTAAATCATTATGCTGTACAGCTTAAACTTATATAGTGCTGTGTGTCACTTATATCTCAATAAAACTGGGAGCAGAAACAAAAGAAAATGCAGGAAGAAGGGGAAAAATGAATAAGACAAAGATGAGTCATCCATTTAGGATTAGTCTAAACCAAATACTGTTGGTTGACTGGCTGCTTTGGCTGCTCTGATGATGCATCTCTTCAGAGACCCGAAGAGCCAGAGGCATTAGCAGAAAGATAGACTCAGGGTATCACTAGAGATTCAGGGGAAAAAAAGCTAAAAATGCATTGTTTTCTTTCCTCCTTTGATCCCTTTTGTAGAGCAAAAAAAATGAAGTAAAAAAATTATGTAATGGAGGGAAAAAATGTAGCAGTGCCATAATTAGATCACTCAAGTGAGCCTGTCACCTGAAAATTAATTGGATAAACCTAAGGGATGTATCCCCCTGCCCCCACTCCTAATTCTTCAGGAACCTTCTAAGGATCTCTGCAACCAACAGATTCTTTGATGCTCTTACCCTTCAGAACAATGTTTGGCTCATAGGGGTTAAAGGAAAAAGAAAGGACTATATTTTTAGATTTTTCTCTGGGGCTCCAGAGGTACCCAGCATCTGGCTGTCTCTGTATGTAGCTCTCAGAATCTAGAATTCTGTGATTCTTTTTAAAAAAACTCTTTTGCCTTCTCTACTAGGGGGATCTTTCAAAAAGGCTCAGGGTGGGAGCTGCTGCTTCTCCTTCAATCGTGTTCCCTTCCCGCAGTGGTCTCTGCAGACTCCCTGTCCCGGGCCGGATGCTAAACCTCTTCCAGCTTGAAGGGAGAAGCCCTGGAGGGAGGGGCATCGGACAGACAGGGAGATGAGAACAGAGGCAGGGCGGAAGCTAAGATGACCTAGCTAGAGCAGGAAGAGGCTGCGGGGGTGACAGGAATGGCCTGGGAGAGAACAGAGAAGCTTCCCAGGACAGAGAGGAGACTCCTGGCAAGACTTGGAGCCACATGGGAGTGCCGTGCCTGGAGACTCAGTGAGCTGGGGGCTGGGGTGTGCGGTGTGTGTGTGTGTGTGTGTGCACATGTGTTAAGGTTGTGCAGGCGGGACTATCTTTACCAAATTTTGTCCGAATACGTAGATTTTAAAGTCACAACCTTAGAGGAAATGAGAACTGGAAAAATATCTGGACCTTAGGGGAGCCAAGTGGGGAGCGCCTCGAACCCAGGAAGATTGAGTAGAACCCACTGTGTTCTGGAAGATTCCCCAGCAGTGGGTCAAGGAGAGGTCCTGACCACAACTGGGTACCAGTTTGAGTATTAGGCACGGCGGGGGAGACACAGGAAGCGGAGACATGAGCCCAGCCTGGCGCGCAGTCAGCCCATCCACAGACACTGCCAGTGGGCTCCACACCACATCGGGGCCCTGTGGGGGCAGAGAAGGGCCCTTCACTGTCCCTACCCTTCACAAGGACACAGTCTATTTGAGGGAACACAAATCCTTTTGAAGCAACAGTAAGCGATCCAATAGCATAATTCTTTTTTACACTCCTGGGTCACAGAAGGGATTGCTGGCATAACTGGGGAATTGTGGAGGAGATGGGCATTCATCCGAGCCCTGAGGCCTGGGAGGGTAGGATTGGGATGAGAAGAGAGAAATGCACATTCTAGAGAGAAAGCGCACTGATGGGTATATGGTTGGCTCATGTGGGGACCAAAGAGGTGGCTAGTCTGACGGACTTGGAGGTCCACTGAGAGGAGATGGAGAAATCCAGCTGGATGGGGAGAGCCACATTACCAAGGACATTTTCAACTTATAAAAGAGTTTCGAAGCCTATCAAAATCCAGGTTTTTGAAGTGGTCTCTCCATTTCCCTACTCTCTCCTTTAGCTACAAGCCCATTGTGGAATTCATCGATGCCCAATTTGAGTCCTACCTGCAGGAGGAGCTGAAGATTCTCAGGGTACTGCACACCTACCATGATTCTCGCATCCATGCCTGCTTGTACTTCATCGCCCCCACGGGTCATTCCTTGAAGTCTCTGGACCTAGTGACGATGAAGAAGCTGGACAGTAAGGTACCGAGGCCTGGGAGGCAGGGACGAGGGCAGGCAGGAGGCAGGGCAAGCTGGGCTCCCTCCTGCTGGTCTCTTCTGCAATGCAGATGCCAGAGCTCAGGAGAGGTTTCGTGGCATCCTCATCCTCCCCTTCATTCCCTGTCCCTCCATAAAGATGGTGTTAATTGATCCAGCACCTGAGTTGTATGCTTTGTGATGTTTTCCCAGCACTGGGCATGAGTCTTCCCTGAGCTGTCTTTCTGCCCTGATCCCTCTTGGGAATAAAGGTGGATGCAAGCAAGACAGCTGTCTGGGTCTAGGGCCTTAGGCTTTGGCGATGCAAAGGTGTTTTTCCTTTGTCCTGATGTTAACTAACCTTTACTAGAATCAAACATGCAAACTTGACTTCAAAAGTTACTATTCTTATTATCAATAATAATTTTATCATAGCAGCTAACATTTTTTAAACCCTTATTATATGTCACCACTGTAAAAGTACCTCATGGAGTATCTCATTGAATCCTCACAACAACTTGGTAAGGCAAACGCTATCATTACCTTCCACTTTATAGAAGAGAAAACTGAGGCTCTGAGAGGTTAAGTGACATGCCCATTGTCATATAGCCAGCTCCTGGCAGAGCATAGATTTGAGCTCAGACCTGTGGCACCAGGTTGTATTGCCTCCATACCCAAGGAAGATGGCTGTAGGAATCAGGCACATCCTGCTTTAAGATAAACTGAAAAATGCAAGTCCCACATCCGATATAAATCAGACAGTGATTCTTCGTGTTAAAGGATTAGTGGCTTGCAAAAGAGTCGACCACAGGATTCTTTAAAAAACCTAATTACTAGTACGTTTCCTCCCCTAACATTTCATATGGGTCTGGCACTGTGATGAGTACTTTATAGGCATTGTTTTATTTAATCCTTCCAATAATCCAGCGTGGTGGGTACTATTTTTATCCCCATTTTACACAGGAGGAAACTGAGGCACAGTCAAGTAGCTTGCTCCAGGTCAGACAACTTGTAATGGGTCTGGGATTCAGACCGAGCTCTCTCTGACTCCAGGGAGTTTATTTTTTTAAAAAATCTACTTTATATGCAGTTGTTCAGTAGCCCATTCACTGCAAAAACGGAGTTTCAGGGCTTCCCTGGTGGCGCAGTGGTTGGAGTCCGCCTGCCGATGCAGGGGACACGGGTTCGTGCCCCGGTCCGGGAAGATCCCACATGCCGCGGAGCGGCTGGGCCCGTGAGCCATGGCTGCTGAGCCTGTGCGTCCGGAGCCTGTGCTCCGCAACGGGAGAGGCCACAACAGTGAGAGGCCCGCGTACCGCAAAAAAAAACACAAAAAGACGGAGTTTCAGCTAGCATCAAAATAGGAGCAGTTTTTCATTTTTCACAGCAGTGAGTTCAATGCCCATGAGTAACGGGCCGCTTGGGAAATGTCGCCACATCCCACATGTCTTGAAGAGGGCAGCAGAGTGATGCGGCTGGCGGCCTGGCGGAGGAGCTGAGTTAGGTAGGCCTGTGTTTACAGCGTGCCAATGGGGGACGTGGTGAAAAGTGTTGCCACCTTGCCAAGGGCTTTGGTCCCCACGCCCCAAGGCTTTAAGGGAGGTGCCTCCAAGGTCCATTCTTTCTTTGACCAGCACCTGAAGCTGCAGTGTCAGCCTTGAGAGGTGCTCCTGAGGCAAAGAGCAAAGGAGGTGGGATTTGTCTTAAGTCTAGAGCTCTTTTCAGGGCCCAAGTACCATCCATGCCAGCCCATTGGAGTCTGCTGGCAGAACCAACTGTGCTTTCTGTGTGAACTTGAGCTTAGCTGTGCTGTGTCTCACTCAGGCATGTAAGTTTCTTTACCCTCCGGCAGTAAAAGCCTTGTCACTTCTTGGAGGTATTTCAAGGATTGAGGTTCAGGTGGATTGAACTTTGGGGTAGCATTAGTCCTTTCTCCTGCTGTCCAAAATTGGGCATTTGTACCTGCTTTCTTTCTTTTTTTTTTTTTTTGCGGTACGCAGGCCTCTCACTGTTGTGGCCTCTCCCATTGCGGAGCACAGGCTCCGGACGTGCAGGCTCAGCGGCCATGGCTCACGGGCCCAGCCGCTCCACGGCATGTGGGATCTTCCCGGACCGGGGCACGAACCCGCGTCCCCTGCATCGGCAGGCAGACTCTCAACCACTGTGCCACCAGGGAAGCCCCTGTACCTGCTTTCTTTATGCAGAAATTAATCATGAGATTCCGGCAGTATAACTCTTTTTGGCTAAGTCTCAGATCAAATTGGTAACACAGGGTCGTCTTCACGTAAGTGGGTTGGTTCATCAGTGTTTGCTGCCAGAAAGAGGGCCAGGTGTTCATCTTCACAGAGCCCTGCCCTTCTTCCCTTCGCATGTGGGTTCCTTTCATACTGGCTGGGGCTAGCCTGCACCGATGGGTTGGGACAGTCTACTGTTAGCAAGAAGTTGCCATCTCTCCCCTTGTCCACTGTCGATTCCCAAGTGTCATCTTTCTGCTTCAAATCACCCAAGCAGTGACCTTGATATTAAGATATCACATAGCTCATCAGTTTGGATCTGAGCTGGCAGGTTAAGACTGTGGACTTAGGAATAAGGCTAAACTTGGATCTGGATCCCAGTTCTGTTACTTACCTGCTCTGTGGCCTTGGACAAGCTACTTAGCCTCTCTGTGCCTCAGTTTCTCATTGTGGTACTAATACCTCCAGGGAGGGTTTTTTATCATGGTTAATTGTGTTAATCCTTGTAAAGCACTTAGTTCAGTGCCCAGCAAACAGTAAGCACTCATTGTTGTATATTATATTGCTGTTTGGCCATGGAGGTGGCCAGTCCTGGACTATTGCGTTGAGCTGCTCCCTCCGGCAGCTGGTAGAAGTCCTAGGTCAGCTGCAGATTACCAACAATGATGCCGCTTTGCTCCTCCCTTCCCTAGGTAAACATCATCCCCATCATTGCCAAATCAGATTCCATTTCTAAGAGTGAGCTAACAAAGTTCAAAATCAAAATCACCAGCGAGCTTGTCAGCAATGGAGTCCAGATCTACCAGTTCCCTACAGAAGATGAGTTGGTGGCAGAGATCAACGGAACCATGAACGTGAGTGGGAGCACAGGGCTTCAACTTTCTGGCCATTTGCTCTTAATTATTATTATTATTTTACCAAATAGCAGTCAAACATCACCATCCATCTTAGCGTAGTCAGCTTTCATTATCCGAGTCTCGGGTATTTGTGAGAAAGAATCCAGAAGCAAACAGCTCCTCTCTCCTCAGAGATGCAGAGATTAATAGCCAGAGACTGAGGGAGGGAAAGACTGACTCCAGGGGATTCAGACCTCTCCTTCCACCCTCCTCTCTGATGCCACACTGGTCTAGGCCAGGCAGCCCCTATGGGACTGCCGGAAAGGCAAACGGTCTTTGTCTCTGACCAATTGATGTGGCGAAAGAAGGCAAGGCTGAAAAAGTTGGCTGGCTTCGGAGACTCGAGGCTAATCTGTACTCAAATAATCAAGCCCTTTGCCCCTGGGACATGTAGCCTCCAATTTTTCTGGTGACGAGAGAAATGTTATTTTTAAATTTCAGGGTTATGCTTTCTTTATTAAGTGTGAATGAATTGAAGAAAAAAAAAACACAACCAACCACTTGCCATCTTTCCTCTCACTCCCCCACTCCCCCTTCTTTACAATGTGTTGATGCTGTTGCTGTGAAATCTTCAGTGTTGTGATTTCAAGGAGACAGATAATAGCTTGCAGAAAGCCTCTGCTTTGGGAACAGATTTCTTTTTCTCTGTTGAGAGGCATCAGTTTTTCCTAATGACATAATGCCTGGGTATAGCCAAACTCAGGAAAGCCTTGTAATAAAAGCCATTTTTAGAAAACTTTCCTGCTGCCGCCACCCCCTAAGTTATCATTAGAGCATCAGCTGCCACCTCCTATGAATCGGCCAACAAATTAGCATAGCGGGGCAGCAAGTCACTGTCTCGCCTGACTTCCTGCCCATCAATACACCCGAGATATGTTCGTGATGAGAGGTCCCTCATCATCTTTGACAGAAATCTGGCCCAAGAGTAGAGCTGTGTGGATTGTGGGAGGTGGAGTTGTAGCCTCTCTGACTGGTCATGAGCATTAAAAAACTAAAAAAAAAAAGATTAGTGCTTATCCTCTCCAGCAGTCAGGGCGTTCTGATGGAAAGTAGCTTCTGTCATGATGAGAAAACCTGAAAGGGTGCCTAGTCTGCAAGAAAATTGGAGCCTAGAGAGAAGCGTCATCAGGCACTGATGTCTGGAAGTGCCTAGTCACCTCAGAACATCAGGCCCCATAGATACCTTCTGAACGTGGATTCCATAAGTCACTAGGCAGCTTTCAGGCTTGTGGTTTGCTTTGCTAAGGATAGATAGGGGCGAAGAGTCCTCAGCAATCTCAGGGCATCACACAAAATGACCTCTGGCTGCACTGTGGGTCAGGAGTGGCAATCACGTTGGGCTCTGCTCTCGACTTAGCTCTGGGCCCTTGCTTGAAGCTTGGGCAGCCTTGGCCTCAAGGTCAGAAACTTCCCGTGCTACGAAGCAGCAGTCCTTAACCATGCTGTTTTGGCTGTGAAGGGGTTCTGGGTCCTTTCTTGCATTAGTCCAGTGTTTCACTTTGAAAAACTAAATTTGAGTGGATTCCGGGTTATCCCTATAACAGCATCACTCGGCACTCATTCCCTTGCGTTCCCCCAGGCTTTTTTGAGTGGGAAAGACGGGTGGCTGACAGCTAGCGTGCCTGAACTGTGCATGTGCATGGAAGGGGGCGTGCATGTGAACGCTGTGTGTTACATGTGTTGTGATGGGGAAAGGGTGGGGAGTTGCTGCTATGAAATATATACACAGGATTGCTGAGCCTGCCTGCCACTGGAGCAACTGTGTCAAACCGGCTCTTTGGACAAGCCATGCATATGAAGCTGCATCATCAGAGAGCCAGACTCGGCTGGTAGGAGGCATGGCTGCTGGCCTTTCAATTCTGAATTTGACTCCAGCCTCACAGCCTCGGCCACCCCAGCCAATTGTCATGGGAACCGGATTGGAAGAGGGGAAGAAGCCTCTTGCCCAAGTGTAGAAGAGCTGCCAGTCATCCTGCAGATCCCCACTAGGGATTTTCATGGCAGGAAATGAGAGTCGTGACCCCTGGGCTTCTGGGTGGCTCTGAAAACCCTTATTTCAGCTTGAGAGGAAAGAGAAGGGAGGGAGAGGTTCTTGTTGCGTGCTCCTTTCCACCTATGCTCTGAGAGCTCTCAAGGTTGTAGACTTGAATGCTTACAATTGCTATGTGGTTCAAATCGAATGTTGTTCTTTGAATGCTTCAAACCATGGCCAGGGACCAGGGACTACGCCCAGTTACTCGACTCGGCTCAGTCAGTTGACTGCCTGTGAGGTCTTGGGTTTGGCCCCCTCAAAGGCATTTGGGCCCAGTGAGAGCGCATGGGTGACCGGGAGGGTCATAGAGACCCATAGGCACAAGCCTGCCTCCTCCCGAGGCAGCAGTGCCGTTTCCATTGTTGGCACATACTTTTGTGGGAATCACCACCAAGGGTTGACTTGAGAGAATCACACAATTCTCGGTCACTGGTAGGAGCCTAGAATGGAGGCCAGCGTAACCAGCAGCACGACTGGGAAATACTGTCCCCCTGGGAGGAAACCACACCCATTCGGGATATTATCAGATGAGAGAGAAACGGTGGTCCTGACACTCTATTTCACGAGGCTTAGGGGGATGGTCATCTAACGTCCCCGTCCCTAGTAGAGTGGGTGTCGTGGAACCAGAATACAGTAATCATGCCAGATGGGTCATCAAACACTTTAAAATGTACCGAGAGGAATTTAAGGTACATATGAGGCTGCAAAGGTAGTGAGTCTGGGAACAGACTCCCGGGAGGAGGCTTGGGACTATCTCCTGGTGGAGTTTTCTAAGACTGGGGCATCCGAGGTCTCTTGGGCGAGAGAGGGTAACACGGAGTCCCCTTAGGAACCTGTCCAGGTCTCAGCAGCTGCGCCGCCTTGCATCTACCCTCTCCTCCCTGGGCCCACACATACAAAGTATCAGCCCTGGAGGTGGGGTTGGTTGGAGGGTTTACCTTCTCCCTGCTCTGCTCGACTCTATTCTGGTTTTCAGAGCCATCAGTGTCTCAAGAGCAGCAGAAAGAGGGCCAGAGCTGGCCCCATGATTTCCTGTCCTTCATGGTTAAAGCTGAGCTGACTTCCAGCCCTGGGTGGTTGGGAGAGGCTGGCAGCTACAGCGCGGTGTCCTCACTGCTCCCTGGGAAGATCTGGGCACGGGACTTAGGGACCTGGGCAACTCGGTTAACTCTTCTGTACACCAGTTTTCCAAATCACGAATGGGGTTTATACTAACCGCCCTGTAAGCCTGTTGTAGAATCAAATGAAATCTGCCTGGGAGCACTCGGAAATGATATCCTTGCATATACTTATCAGAACAGACTTTGATGCCAGTTGCAAAGGAGTGTGTGTGGGAGGCCTCGGGAGCCCTCTGAAGCTGCCGTGGCATTTTAGTGCGGGGAGGGATAAAATGACAGCGGCAGGAGGGAAAGCAAGTGACCCTGGCATTCTAATTAACAATGTCTTTTGGAGATAAAAATAACAGTCCCAAGGGAATACTGACTTTTTTTTTAAATGCCTTTATTCTCTTCTTGGATTTTGTTTTCTTTTTTTGCTCTTAAGCCCAGAGAAGTACTTCCCACTTCACATGCCTCCTCCTCCATCACTTTCAGCCGAGAGCCCAGGATGCGTGAGAATGATGCAACATCTCCTCCCTTGGTCTCGCCCTCTGCCATGGCTGCCCCTTCGTGTGACTGAAGCTTTGGGCTGTCTGCAGGAGGGGCGGCCTTTTCCTTGAGAGTGTTTGGGGGTGGATTTGAGGCTCCCGACGTGTCTTGGGTCTCTGAGGGGGAATGAATTGTGTCCAGATGACCCCCCTGCAAAGCCAGCTGCCAGAGGTCACAGATGCTCTGGCACTTAGGCAGAGTTTTCAGGATATCATTGCCCCCCACCCCATGCTCCATATGTCGCACGCCCAATGACCCTCGTGATCGGTCCCCTACTAGGACTGATGAAACATTTCCCACCTCCACCCCTCACCCACCTTCCATATCCATAACCTCATCTTTCCCTCTGTCCTCTGTCTCCACTTCAGGGACAGTCATTGAAGTGGGAAGGGGTGTGGGAACACCTGAGATGATCATTGGAGAGCCGCTGAGAGGGGGTGAAAGGGGAGCTGCTTCAGCTGGATGGCCAAGCACCTCGGGGGGTTAGCAGATGTCCTGGGGCTGAGCTCCTGACTAACGCCTGTGTTCTTCCACTCTGAAGAACATTCTTGGGGTGCAGAGTTAGAGGAGAATGGAAAGGAAGGATTGGCTGTGAGATCAGATTTCAACTGCCTCTTACAATCTGGCCTTGCATGGCCAGTTCACCCCCGGGGTTTAGAGTGCTCCCCTCATCTGCTGCTCGAACCCCCCAAAAGGGAATGGTAGACCAGCAGGGGTGGGCTTTAAAGTCAGAGAGACCTGGATTCCACCCCTAGCTCTGCCTCTTACTACGGTGTGGCTGCTGGCAAGTCATTTAGCCCTTCTGGACTTCAGTTTCCTCTTCTGTAAAATGGGGATAATAAGAATACTTACCTCCAAGTGTTGTAAAGATTCAATGAGATAATGCAACGTAGGGCACCTGGTACGTGGGAAACAGAGCTGCTGCTAATATCAGGTCCATAGCTCCCAATCCCGTTAGTACGATTGCTACTACCTACTCTGTGGAGCCTGCTTTGACTTCCCACGGAATTAGCTTCTCCTTCCTCTGAGTTCCTCCAGCCCTCAAGCCTCTGTTCATAGTCTGGACCTTTACTGTATTATCACTGTTTGGTGCATCTTTCCCCTACCACACTGTGCACTCGCCAGGGGCAGGCTCTGAGCTATTTTGGCGTTGTATTCTTCTTAATGCCTGGCACATAGTAGGAGCTCAGTAAATATTTGTACACTGGATGAGTGAGCAAGTGGGTCAGAATATCTGAGATCGAAGCCTGTTTCTCCAAGCAGGCTAAAAAAGCTTGTTCCAGTGGACTTTTTCCTTCTCTGTGTTTTAGCCCTTTTGGCTATAACTCCACCCAGCATCACCTGGTTTGTAAACAGTATTTATTCAGTGCTTCCATTTGGCCGGTGCTGACTCAGACTTATAACCTGGCCGGCTCCCTGTGGAATGGGGTGCAGTGCCAGTGTCCCAGGTCCCACGCTACCAGATGGGGGTGGCTGCCTCTTCTCCGGGCCTTGCACCTCATTACCCCCCTCCCCTGCAAGCGTTTGTACTTTTCTTTCCTCTGCTATTCCTGTGGTCGTGCCACTGCCATTCAAGGAGTATTTATTAAGCACCTGTTGTGTGCAGGGCACCAGACCATACACTCGAGCCCTTGGGCATATTCTCTCTTATGTGATTTTGGGTATGTAATTCAGTCTTCCCCAACCAGAGTGTAAGCTCCCCGAGGGTGAGAGAGTGTGTCTTCTACTCCTTTGGTTTCCCTTACAGCCCCTGACACAGAACCCCGCACAGGGATGGGCACGTGGGTAAATACTTGGGGACTTGACTTCTAGGCTCAAGAGTTCAATGCGAGCTCTTGCTCTAGGGAAGGATGTGAACCAGGAGCGTCCATCTCAGTCAGCAGTGTGGTCTCTGTATGTGCCTATTCTCGGTGCTGTCACACTCCGGGAAGGGGGGGCAGTGATCCCAGCCCCTTGGTTCTCCTTTAGTCTCTCTCCACACACAGCCCCCCTCATCCCACTCACCTACGCTCCAAAGGCTCTTCCCCTTGGCAACTGTGAAGGCTGACTAGTTGGCTAATCTGTGTATCTGCTTATTATTCTGCTTATTTACTGTCGTTGTTCCCTGCTCACTCGGCCATGTCCTTGTTACCTTCGATTGTGAATTTCTGAACAGCAGAAGCTTGGACTAGGCCTATTCTCCCTACACAGCTCGGGAGCTTAAGAAAGGTCTCTTGATAACGGCGACAGTGAGGGACACTGCAGCTGGAGCGCCGAGGCCCCGGCGATGACCAGCAGCTGAACTGGGGGTCGCTCAGTGCCTTTCCCCGGAGTTCAGAGCTTTTGTCTGCCTCCTGTTCCAGGCCCACCTGCCGTTTGCTGTCATTGGCAGCACAGAAGAACTGAAGATAGGGGACAAGATGATGAAGGCACGGCAGTATCCCTGGGGCACGGTGCAGGGTGAGTGAATCTCCAGGAGAGGGGCTGTGCTCAGGGATCCCCTTCTGTCTGTCTCTTTGCTTGTCCTCAGCCCCTGTGTGACCAGTCCCTAACTTGTCCCCAGTCTCTAGTCATTCAGCTTGGGCCTCAAACATCCATAGGTGTTGCCAGCAGGCAAACTCTGGCTCCATACCTGGATTCTCTGCGGTGAGCAGGCTCTCTTTGTCTGTAATGGAGAAAGCATTCTTAAAACAAAAATAAATGTACTTGGAGTAAGGTAGGAAGGAGTGTGTGAGAAAGCATGTGTACTCGCCTGAGTGTACCAGGAGACAGAGAACAATGTCGACAGCGGCATTGTTCATAATAGCAAATAATTAGAAACAAGCCAGATAGCCATTAAAAATAGATTGGGAGAATTGTGGAATGTTCAAATAATGCAATATTATTCAGCAACGAAAATGGATGGACTTTAGTTACATCTACAGCAATGCATCTCAGAAACATAATGTTGAGCTAAGTAAATCATAGAAGAAGACAGGCTGTATGATTCCACTTATATGGATTCCAAAAGTAGATAAAACTAAACTTTAGGAATTCATGCATAAGTGGTAAAACTATAAAGAAAAACAAAGGAAGGATAAATCCCCAACTCAGGCTAGTGGTTAAGTCTGTTGCAGGGAAGGAGAGGCATGAGATCAGGGACTCAAAGGGACTTCTAGGGCACTGGTAATGTTTCACCTGGGCCGTGGATACATCGGTGTTCTTTTTTTTTTTTAACCTTTAAATTGTACATTTCAAGCACTCTTTTGTATTATGATTATTTTGCAAATTAAAAACAGACATATTGCCTACGGGCTCAGGAAATTTCCTTTTGTGGTCTGCCTGACACATATTAAGTAAGTTACCTTTGGTACTAGTCAGTTCAGTGGATAAGGCCCAGGACATTGCCATGGGTGTACGAGGTGTCTGGTCCTCCGAGTCTCCAGCCATATGCTGGGTGGCAGACGGCAGGGGCACCATGTGTGAGAGGGTGGCTGGTTTACTGTAAACTCATTCCGGCCACTGAGCAAACAACCAGAAACTGGTGGGAAGTTGTCCACATCACATCAAAGGCTGGCAGGCTCTGGGGCACGCCAGACACCCTCCGGCGATAGCTGGCTTTTCCGTGGGTAAGGACAACGCTGGTCATCAGAACCATGGTAGGTTTTGGTCTTCTCTACCATTTGGGGCTGGGGATGCCCCTCCCAGAACATTTGCAAATGCTTTCTGGACCAACAGTCCCACCCTGGGAGTGAATTTTCGAGTCTGAGAGACAGGAACCTGAGGTGAAATGAGGAGAAGCTAGCAGACGTGGTCCCAATGACATACTCCGATTCAGACCACCCCACACCCAACCGACAAGGGGGCTTTTCCAAGTGTTTCTTGTAAGTCGGAGTTCGTGGTTCTGTTTGAGTGAGAGAAGCCATGAATTGTCTGGGCCTTGCAGGGCCTTGGAGTCACTCCTTGTGACTGGCCATCAGGGGCCACTCTCCAGGGATGGAAGAGGAGATTGTCCTGAGGAGTTGCCTGACTTACGCTGATACGTTCTATGACAGTGAGGGGCTTTCTCCCAGACGCAGTATGTCTTAGGCAAAGGGGTTATGTGAGCTGATTTGGGCTTTGGAAAGATTGCTCTGATGACCGCAATGCAATCTGCTGCAACCCTGCCCCACCCTGTCATCCCCGTCTCCCTCCCTGTCCCCACGACCTTCTGCCAGACCCGTGACACAGAATCTGGGGTGACTGTGCCTGTTCATCATCTCAGATGCTACTGTCCCAACGTGGTCAGGCCACATCTCCCCATTCCAGCAAGGTGGAGCCATGCCCGGAGACACGTGCCAGAGCACTGCTCATGACCCGAAGACCCTTTGCTGGGATCGGGTCCACACCTCTGTCCTTCTTGGCCACTGCCCCAAACGCAGACCTTTGCCACACTCTTTTGAGGAGGGGGCTTGTTCACTCAGGCTGGAAAGTGGGGCCCACTCTGTCCTGGTCATCATTGCTGCCATCAGGCCATTATCCACCCTCTAAAAACACCTCCTTTGAAGCTTCTACCATCCAGATGGGCCACACCTGTGGTCCACATCCCTCCTTGTCACTGTCATCTATTGATGTCCTAGTTCTTCCCCTTTATTCTTTGGACTTTGGCACCTGGTCATAGCCTTTGTCTCTCCTTTAGAGGACCTGGATTGCAATCCTAACCCTGCGACTTCTAGTTGTGTAACCTTGCCTAACCTCATTGAGATCTTGCAAGGATGAGTCCCTTATCTGCCTGATTAATTCCTAGCCTTCCTTCAAGAGTCATCTTAGGGGGTCTGTCATCTCTTTGTTGAAGCCTTCACTCGCCCTGGAGTTCTCAGGCCCCCGGGCTTTTCTGGGCTTTGTTGCACCTTGGCTATATACCTCCATGTTGGTAATTTTTGCATTGTATTATGTTCTTCCACTAAACTGGAAGCTCCTATGGGCAAGACTCCATGTTTTTGAATTTCCAGTGCCTCACACAATCCTGGGAACAGAAATTCTGCAAGTATTTATCAGATGGATGGTTGAATGTGCATTTGCCATCGTCCGAAAAGTGGTGCGGAGCAAACGTTTCTGTGAATGTCTGATGGGTGAATTTGGGTTGAGGTGCTAATGAATGTCTTCTTAGATATTTTTATGGTATTGCAGTTTTCCATGACTGTCATTCTTGTAACTTTTCCTTTGCCTTTTTAGTAGAAAAGCCAATTAGGAGGCAAAATTGCGAGCTCTATAGACACAGATTGAAAGGCGATGTCACTGTTAGACATTTCCCGTCTCGTTTTGTCCATTTCCGCTTCTTGTGACCTTCCTTTCCAATACCCCAACCGCTGCTATGCAGTTGAAAATGAAGCCCACTGCGACTTTGTGAAGCTGCGGGAGATGCTGATCCGGATCAACATGGAGGACCTCCGGGAGCAGACCCACAGCCGGCACTATGAGCTGTACCGCCGCTGTAAGCTGGAGGAGATGGGCTTTAAGGACACCGACCCCGACAGCAAACCCTTCAGGTACCTCTCCCACCAGCCCGGCCCAGCTCAGCTCAGCGCACACGATGGGGGCGGGGGCGGCGGTGGGGAAGCCTTGCCCTGGAGAATTCACAGGGGAGGTGAGACACGGGTGCCCAGACCTGGAGCCACAGGGCTAAGTCGCTCGCCACTTCCACTTGCCCGTCCCTTCTCTGCCTCGGCACACCTGCCAGGGGAGCTGTGGCAGGACGGGCTTGGTAAGCATTACTGTCCTGCTTATAAGGGTGGGGGCAGGGAGGAGGCCAGGGGATGGGCAAGGCCGATTGTCTTGCCGCCACAAGCATTCACACGGCAGCTGCGAGCCCTGAGCCCAGGCCTTGTTCCTCCACGTGGCAGTTTGTGTCTGGTCACTGCCCTACTTTCTACATCAGGCTCTTTCTGCTCTGTCGGGTTGCCAGTCTGTTCCTTAGCCCCCTCCCCGTTATCAAAACCAGATGGGACCAGGCAGCACTCATCGCACAAGTGTTGATGAACTTCCGGCTCTTTATTCGCTGTCCTTAGTGTTTGTGTTCAAGGGCAAGTTTTGTTTTGACCACAGGATGTTAATAATCATTGACATTTCAAATCAGAATCTAAGATGCTTTCAGAGAAGAGGAATGTTTTTGAAAACATTGCTTCAAATGCTTTCAAATAACTATGCTGATGGGAGCTATATGTTTTAAGTGTTTGATCTGGACGCATGATGTGTGACGTAAGCCCCACATTGTAAATTACCATGTGGTGTCCTTTATTGGAACTCAGGTCCCCTTTCAGGAACTGTCAGGCCTCGATAAGCAAGTAAGGGGGATGCTTGTGGGGTAAGATGGCCTTCAAATGGCCTCTGAGATCCCACAGTACCTGTTCACAGCAGAAAGCCAACCTGGGGGCAGGGCATAGCCATTCCTTTGGGGATGCCTGGTTCTGGAGGGGCCAGTGAACACCCCTTTCATGGACAGGGGCTGCCGGAGCCCCTGGAGTTAGAGGAAAACATGCTGGTCTCTCTGGTGGGCGTTGCCTTTGCTTTCTCCCCCCTTCCCTTCCGACAGCTTTAATCTGCACCTGCGGGGGGAGAGGTGTCGTCTAGTCCCCTCCCCTCCTAGGTCGGCTCCATCCTGACTACCTCTGTTTCCCGCGTCTTTGCCCTCTGCACGTTTTCTCTGCTGGCTCCTTTCCATGTTGCAGGCAGACATTCTCATCCTAAAGAAACTCTCCCTCACCCTGCTCCTCGTCACCAGCCTCCGCCCTGTCAAGGAGTTCGGCTCTGATGGGAAGGAGAAAGAATTGTTCTGTATTTACTGGCTTCTGCCTCCACTGCACCACTGAAAGCAGACGCCTCTCTCCAAGGTCAGCAGTCACATACTCACTGCCAATTCCACTGTGGCCTCTGAGTCCCATCTTTTTTTAATCTCAACATAGCATTTGATACTCGTCCCCTCTGCCTCCTTTCCGAAATTCTCTCTGCCGTTGGCTTTTCTAGCACTGGTCCGGCTGGTTTCAGTCCTCTCGCGCGCTGCTACTCCTTCAAAGCCTCATTGGCAGGTTCATTTTGTTCAGCTTCCTCCTTTCCCTGTTCTTTCTGATGGCCTCTGCTCCTTTCACTCTCTGTGTCCTTTGCAGCTGGTTCTTTCTACTCTCACAGCCCTAATTACCACCTAGAAATAGATTACTCCCAAGCTAACATCTTACTTTTGAGCTCCAAACCCAGTGATCCCACTGCTTACTGGATATTTTCACTTGGCTGTCCCATAGAGGATGTACCTGAAACTCAAGCTGTCTCAAATTTAATTCATCTCCTTAAACGTACTCCTTCTCCACTGTTCCGTGTCATAGTACATGGCACCACCATCCATCTGGTTGCCCCAGTCGAAAAACCAGAAAAACCAGAATCATCTTTGACTCCTCCCAAGTCCTGGGAGTTCTGCTTCCCTCGCTTGTCTCCCATTCCCACATTCCTTCCCAGCCCTTGACGTTAAGATCCTGTCATTTCTTACTTGGATTGTTAGAAAGTCCGTCCTTCACACAATGCCCAGAGTGGTCTTTCCCATTTTCAAGATGGATCAAGCCAGCCCTGCTTAAAACATCTAAGTCTTAACATGGCATCCAATGCCTGCTCTCTTCTGCCACACTCAGGAGCCTCGTCTCCCACTACTCCAGCCAGGTGTGCCATTCCTTCTCCACATGTGCCCTTCCACAGGCTGCCCTCTTCGGAGCACACATCCTCTTCCTCTTCACCAGGCTAACTCCTGTTTCTTTAAAACTAAGTCCAGGCCGGGGGCAGGGAGACTTAACCCAGGCATCTCCCACTAGACTGTGAGTTCCTTGGCAGGCGCAGTGGCTGTTGGCTCTAGATATTGAGTGACTAGCATAGTATCACTTATTTCTGTGTCCAGCACATGGTGGAGTCTCATCAAGTGTTTGTTGAAATCGTTCAAATCATTCATCAATGGGATCAGTTTCAGAGCCAGGACCTGGCAGCATAGTGCAGGTGGAAGGACCTAGATTATGAGACGAAACCCAGCTTCCGGTCTCAGCTCTGCCTCTAACTAGCTGTGTGATCTTGAGCGAGTCACCTCACTTCTCTGGGCCTCTTTCTTTATCTGTAAATCAGGGTATAGAAGCAGATGTTCTAAGTCACTATCTCTCAGGTTCACCAGGGTGGCCCCATAACCCCGCAGCACCCTGTGACCCTGCCGTCACGTGCCAATCCAGGTGCCCACAGCTTTGTGCTTCTGCTTTTGCACGTCCCACAGAATTGAGGAAGAGAGGGTGGGAGAACCCAGGGAGGATCACTGGGGCCAGTTTTCAGTGAACAGGAGCCATTCCAAAGGCAGGGGAATTAACCTGACCATGTTCGCAGTTTACAGGAGACGTATGAGGCCAAAAGGAATGAGTTCCTAGGGGAGCTCCAGAAAAAAGAAGAGGAGATGAGACAGATGTTCGTCCAGAGAGTCAAAGAGAAAGAAGCTGAACTTAAAGAGGCAGAAAAAGAGGTAAATGTGAGCCTGCGTGCCAGGTGGGAAGGAAAAGGAGGCTGAACTTGGGCAAGACAGGGCTTTCTGCCCCAAGAGAGCAGCTGGGGGAGTCTTGCAGCCTCTGGGCAGGAATGGGGCACAGCATCTGTCGCCGTGCCTTGGCTGGCACAGAGGAGGCTGTGAGATCTGTGTCTTCTCCATCCCTCATTCCCCAAGGCCGGGATGTTTTCTCATTCTCTGTTACTTAGTTCACTAGAGCCGCACTGTCCCATATGGTAGCTGCTAGCCCATGTAACCATTTAAATTTAAATGAATTGAAATTAAGTACAGTTTAAAATTCAGTTTATAAGTTGCATTAGCCACATTTCAAATGCTCAACCCTCATGCCACAGAAAGTTCTATTGGGCAGCGCCACTCAAGAGTCAAGACCTGACCTAGCCCCTCGAGGTCAGGGGCGGGCTGATATTCCCCCCCCGCCTTTCTGGGAGTTCGGAGCCCAGTAGGGACAGTTGATCACTTTCTTCGCAGTCCTGCTCCATCCTGCTTGTCCTGAGGGCCATGAGGAAAGATGGTCCCAGGGAGTCCTAGGTACCTTGCTGAATCCTAAACCGACAGCTGCAGCATTTCCCCATCCACTTGAATATTCTATTCCATTTCATGCTAGCGTTAAGGAAACATTTGTGCGGCTCTAGCAAGTTTTTAAACTAAGGCTTGATGGTCTATCTGGAGTTTTCATTACTTAAGCCATGACTAATAGAGTAGAGTGCATTTAGCCCTCTAACCATTGCCTTGCCACCAAGGTCCCACTACCGGCTCCCCTACTGCTGCCAGATTAATTGGCCTCAGCCACAGTTTTGGTCATGTCAGCAACTGCTTCAGCTCATAAAGAAAGGAAGCACTTAATTACTTCCCAAGTCTCTTCCTCTTTTAATCTGTGGTCCGGTGTTATTGCCAAAGCCCATGGCAAGAGAATTGACTTCACATCAGTTTCACTTTTCAAGAGAAAAATATAACCCAGTACTTTTAGGAAGACAGGTAAGGGGATCTCAACGGTAAAGAAAATGAATGAAAGGCCAGTGAACAAAAGCCAGGTGAAAGCAACTAATCAGCAGAGCTTCCACCACCAGCCTACCCCAAGTGACTAGCAAAAGCTGGTTTACACAGCAGGTCTGTCATCCACCACCCCTTACTCAGTGACAGTCCCAGATACCTGTAGGACACCTGACCTCCTTCACGGTGTACTGTGAGTGCTGCGGAACCCTGAACCCTCTATTCCCTCCTGAATCCTCAAAAGAAAGTGAAATGATGCTTGGGCTGCTCTTACTATTCAGGGTAGTTTATCACATTCTAGTTTGTTACCACCTACACCCCTAGCTCTCTGATCCACTTATCACAGTGGCATGCCAGAATATTCTTGCTCTTCTCCTTTGGGTCTCTGGCTCTCTTCAGGGCTAGTTAAGCCTCCCCTTGATCAAAGCTGAGGTTTCCGCACTCATCCCATTTTCTAAAATTCTTTTATCTCCTTCCATGTCCAAGAACAAGTCTTTTCTTTGACCAGCTTCGGCACTGCTGAAATTTTCTCTGCAACTCCCCATGATCTCCCTGATGGGAGGGAATAAGAAAAGGCAGGGGCCCCTTTCATATTGAGAGAGATGTCCTTATATAATCATCTAAAGAGTGAGTTGAAGGACTTCCCTGGTGGCGCAGTGGTTAAGAATCTGCCTGCCGATGCAGGGCAGGGGACACAGGTTCAGTCCCTGGTCCGGGAAGATCCCACATGCCACAGAGTAACTAAGCCTGTGTGCCACAACTACTGAGCCTGTGCTCTACAGCCTGCGAGCCACAACTACTGAGCCCACGCACCTAGAGCCCGTGCTCCGCAGCAAGAGAAGCCACCGCAATGAGAAGCAACTAGAGAAAGCCTGCACGCAGCAAGGAAGACCCAATGCAGCCATAAATAAATAGATAGATAGATAGATAGATAGAATGAGTTGACCTTGGGCAAATTCCTTAACTTCTCATACCTTCTATTTCCTTATAAAATGCAGACAATAACAGAATCTACCTCATAGGGTTGTTGTGATGATTAAATGAGTTAATACATATAAAGTGCTTATAAAAGTCAGTGCCTGGCCTATAATAAGCACTCAATAAACGTTCTATATTATCACTGATGTTATTTTTATCCATATGTAGTAACTATGGGGACTCTTTTAAATAAAATGCTTGATTAAGCAGAATGCACGGTTCCCTGACCATATTCCGCAGCAGAAACACAGAGGTAAAATGGCAGAAGGGAACTATCCAGAACATGGTGCCCTTTGGTGCCATCATAGCCGTCCCTGGCAGAAATGTCTCGTCAGGTCCCAGGGTCCTGAGGGTCGCAAGCCTGCCCGTCCCCACCCCACCCCACCCCCGGGCTCAGCTGGGATCTGCTCACAGGGGGTCTCCCCAAACTCCCTGTGCTTCCCTGCCAGCTGCATGAGAAGTTTGACCGTCTGAAGAAACTACACCAGGACGAGAAGAAGAAGCTGGAGGATAAGAAGAAATCCCTGGACGATGAAGTGAACGCTTTCAAACAGAGAAAGACTGCAGCCGAGCTGCTCCAGTCCCAGGGCTCCCAGGCTGGAGGCTCACAGACTCTGAAAAGAGACAAAGAGAAGAAGAAGTAAGTAGTGGGCTGCTGTGGGGCGAGGGCCTCTCTCCCCTCCTGCTCATCCCCTCAGGGCGGTGACCGAGGCCAGCTGTGGGCTGATCTCGGTGTCCCCACTGGACCTTCGGATTCCCTGAGTTTGGGGAGCTGAGAGTAGGGGAGGACGGTGTGTGGCCCCAGAGGCCCAGCCCCTCTGCTCGGCCTGCTTGGGAAAACCCTGCAAACTCAAGGTAGGAGGAGAGGGAGGGAAAGGAGGAGGAAAAGCAAAAGGAATGTGAGACAGGAGGAAGAAGAAGGGAGGAAGCAACGAGAAGCTGCAAAGTTACAGGAAAGAGATGAACAGAAAGAAGCGCAGAGAGAGGGTAGCAGGAGCCTCTGGGCACCCTCTTTCCCCCGGGAGGTTGGAGCCGATCCAGCTCACAGGCCTCTGCTCGCTTGTCCTAGGTCTAAGGTGGTTCACCTCTCCATGCCCGGAGTCCCCCTCGTCCCCCACCTCAGTTCTCACGGCTGCGGCCAACAGAGTTCAAGTGCTGCTGCTGAAGGCTGCAACCTGGTCCTGATTTCTCACCCCTTCCCGTCCCTCCCTCTTGGCTTCTTGGTTGTTCCCAGCCTGGGGTACCGGGGACTTGGTGGGGAACCCTCAGATGCTAGTATTCTCTGCGGGCACCACCCTCCACCCCGGGGATGACTGTGCAATCCATCTGTCTCCCCTGGCGTTTGGTGAGGCAGGATAGCATGAGCTCTTGGTTACCATGTGGGTCAGTATCCCTGACCCAGGCCCAGGCCTTGCTTGCTGAAGTTATCCATCCCTTATCCCAGAACCAGAGAAGAGAAAAGCATTTCCGACGGGACCTGTACAACACCAGGAAAACATCCGGGGGTCCCTTGCGCTCTAGTTGTTTGTGCAGTGTGACTGGAGGAGCCCTCATTTGCAGTGTCAAGCAGTGTCCTTACTAAAGCGGCCCGAGGATCTGAAACAAGTCCCTGGTCATTGCCTTCTGTTCTTAGCCACTTGTTGCTGGACTCAACTATTGGATATTTGCCAGAAGGCGGAAACATCCTTTCCTCTGTGCCTGGCTTATCACTTCAGGATAAAACAGTATAACATTTCACCAACAATAAAATATAACAGTAAAATATCTTATATTTAAAGGCACTCAGTTTTGCCGTCTGAATATTCTTTTTTCAAAAGCGTAATTGGGGTATTTTCACCAATTAGTCCAGAGATTTTTTGTTACTGAATCACACTCTATGTCAAAGTCACAGACTAACTTTTTGTGGTATTACCTGATAGATAAAGTTCAAGTAGCCCGAAAAAAGCCTCTTTGGACGCACTGTATATTAACTGACTTGTGTTAGTTGCACCCGCAGGAATGGATTCCTATTTTTAAGATCAGAAAAGTCTAAATTTGTCTTCCGGCTCTAACCTGCTGCCTTCATAGTCCTGTGGTGTTTGTTAACTCAGTCCCTGGGGCAGTTTCACAGCCTGCTGGCAGGAATTAGGAGATTCATTTGTTGGGACCCCACTGGCACTCAACTATAAATACTCTCTATTGAGCTGTTCAGTGGAAGTTCCTCCCAGACCAGGCTTTCTCCTCGTTGCCCTCAATTAACTGACTGCCACCCCACCCCCAGGCAGAGGACCCCATATAGGGAGACATGTCTCTCCAGTCTCCAGGAATATTTGGAGTTGGTGATGGCACCCTTTTCCAATTTTGAGATGAGTGAAAACCTCACGGGCACGAGGCATCTCCTATTAACAAGAGAGCCTGACAAAACAGCCTGTCCTCTTCCATATTTCCAGATATATAAGTGGCCCCAGGTGTGGGCTTTTTATGTGATTCCCTGAACATGTTGGCTAGCCTCTGGAAGACCCATCATTAGACCTGTGTCACTCTTGTCCCGTGGTGATGATGGGGGGGCGGGGGGTGAGGGCGGAAGTAGGGGTAGAAGCATTTCTTCTTGAGAGATGGTGATTGGATCTAATAGAGTCACATACTGAGAACTTCCTTTGGCTGCCCTTAAAGAGGTTAAGAAAGAGTACCGGTGTTTCGGGGGTCCCTACCAGCACACCCTCCCTTCTTCCCCTCCCCACTCCTCATAATCTCCTTTGACCTCTAACTCTTCATTGTTTGTGTCAACATAATATTATGTTTGATTCATAATATTTGATTTCTCCCCAAGCTCACTCCATCTTCATCAGCTTTTACTGTTTTACAGTTAACTCTGCTGTTTGCTGCATGCTGCATGAGACCCAGGGTCCCGGTAAGCTTTATTAACTCTAAATAGAACTGGCAGTGGCTTCTAGAACACATCTCCCCAAATCCCACCCCCTGCCCAACACACATATTTAATATCAAAGAAGCTGCTTCACTGTTCTAGCTGGTATTCTCTTGTGACTTATAATATGAAGAAATAGGCTGGTGTGATTTCAAGTGTACATGTGGGAATGTTTGCCTTCCTGATTAAAAGTGGGGTGTTTTCAGACTTTTGCTGCTAGAACAGCTAGGTAGCATAGGTAGATCCTGTGATCAATATTTGAAGTTTCAATTTTGGCCCTTTTTTTTCTAAAGGCGCCTTCATCATTACTTTCAAAATTAACTAAACTGCTGTGATGAGGGGAACTGTTGAGTTCACAAGCCCTGTCCTGCAACGTCACGGTCAGCCTTGGTGCCCAGGTTTGGGAATGTTTTGAGCCAGCGGAAACTTGCTTCTGTGTTTCCCTCTGGTGGCTGTTTCTTACCTGAGGGGTTCAAGTTCTCTAATTTCGTTTGGCCCCCAAAACTATAATAAAAGTGGAAGAAAATGAAGGTTCTCAGATATTATAGAATATTTAATTCTACAAGTACCAGCTTCATGAACACCTTTGATAAGTAGGTAAGCAGATAACCGTTGGTAAGATGGATTCCTCAGGGCTAGGTGTTGTGTCTGCAGGAGTGAATAAAGCAGCCTCTGGCATCACATAGTTTATACGTTGGTTATAGCGATGATTAAGCTGCTTCTATCTTTTTAACTAGACTCAGGTAGTGAGTGGGGAGGAACATAAATATTTTAAATCTAACATAATTAGTCTTATTACCATTGTTAAACTTTACCATAGAAACTTTCAAACAGGAACGAAAGAAGAGAGAGGACAGTACAGTGCAGCCCCATGTACCCAAAACACAGCCCCCAAACAACTGTCAACATATGCCAATCCTGTCTTATCTACTGCTCCAAACCGGCTGGATTACTGCAAAGCAAAACCCATATCATTTCATTTGTAAATACTTCAGCACATATCTCTAAGAGCTCATGACTCTTAAAAAAATAAATAAATAACGACAACGCCACCATTATCACACCCCCAAAATTAACAGTTCGTTCACATAAAATTTCTAGTCAGTGTTCAGAATACCCCGGTTGTCTCAAATGCCTTTTACATTTGGTTTGTTTGGATTGGGAACTATAAGATATTGAGAAGACTTCTCCCCACTCACCCATGGAATTTATGATTTAAATGGAGAGCCTGCTGTTAGTCACCAAACTAATTGCTGTGGCTACTGCACTTGGGACTTTGGGCAGCTGGCAAAACATCCTACTTTCAAGCAAATCCCGAAGAGGAAGTCCATAGAGCCTTCTGAAACATAAGGCCCATGAAATTGGGCCAAAGGAAACAACCCGAAAAGAACAATGAAATGATTTATTGTCTGGCTTAAAGGCAAGTCTTGGAGCCCTGTTAGTTGACTTGAATGAAACAGCAGGTTTCCACCTAGGAAGACTCACAATTCCGAGAGCGTCTGTCCATGGCTGCAGTCCCAGTGCCCAGCACAGAGGCCGACACTCAGTTCATGTGTATTTTCTTTGCCCCCCACCCCCATTTTCAATGAGGACAACAGGAAAGTTGCATCCTGTTCAGTTAGATTTCACTTAATGAAACCCAAATTAACGCTCTTTGACACAATTTGCTTCAACTTTCCCTGAGTAAATCATTGGTAATGGCCATTACTAAAATGAATCCTGGCAAAACTATAATTAAAGCCATACTTTACAAGTGAGAGGCAATTGGCAAACAGTGGGAACAGCCAACCCCGACCCGGAGTAGGTTGGCTTTTTCTGGCATGCTTACCAGCACACCACAAAAGCAGTTCCTAACCAAATAGGGGAAGGAGGCCTTGGCTCCCTGGGGTCTGAAAGCAGCAAAGGCAACCCGTCCATTCTCCAAAGCCCTCATTTCAGGTGTGGATCACAAAGGCCACCCCTCATTAACTAGAGTGCAGGCCGAGTGAGGCTTACTGTTCCTTGCTGGTTTTTTTTTGCGGTATGTGGGCCTCTCACTGTTGTGGCCTCTCCCGTTGCGGAGCACAGGCTCCGGACGCGCAGGCTCAACGGCCATGGCTCATGGGCCCAGCTGCTCCACAGCATGTGGGATCTTCCCGGACTGGGGCACGAACCCGTGTCCCCTGCATTGGCAGGCGGACTCTCAACCACTGCGCCACCAGGGAAGCCCCCTTGCTGGTTTTGAAATGGCTTGAGGCAGCTGGCAGCTGCCTGCAATTGCAAGAGAAATCCTCCCTCCGTGACCGGCACACAGTTGCAGGTGCTGTGTCTCAGTGGTTGCTGGCCCCTTGACCCTTGGTTGGGGGTGCCCAGTGCATGGACGGTACACACATAACAAAATATTTCAGCCTTCCCATGCAGCCCAGGACATAGGCCGTTGCAGTGTTCTATAGGTTTCCCTTCCCCTAGGAAGTAGACAAGAAGAAGAATAGAGCTGAGCATTTGTATTACATTTTCATACTATTCAAAGTGTTTTTCCGTATGGTACCTCATTTTCGCATTACAACAGTCCCGTGAGGTAGAGGAGGAAGGGCTAATCTTCAGTTGACAAGATGAACAAATGGAGGAGTGGGGAATTTAAGAGACTTGCCAAGGCTCACATAGCGAGGAACAAGAATGCAAAACTCCTGATTCCTGGTATAAACTGCCATTCACATGAGTGTGTGTGTGTGTGAGTGAGTGTGTGTGTAGGTGTGGATGTATTCACGCTGAGGAAGTGACTGTACAAACATACTCAGCATATGCTTTTAACTGTCCCTCCCCAATATCTTTATTTAATGAGATAAATGTGTTCAGGTAAAAAATAACCAGGGGCTTAGATCCACAGGCAAGGACTTCTCAGGGACACTGTGGCGCGAAGGAAAGAGTCTTGGTCAAGCAGCTGAGGGATTCGGGCTCTGCGCCTCTTGATTGTGACTCTTTCTCTGTGACCTCAGGCAAGTCAGTTGGCCTCACCGTGTTTCTCAGCCTCCTCATATGTCAAACTTGCATCACAAGGATGAAGTTTAAATGGGAGAAAGTTCAAAGTGCAGTGTGAACACAAACCAATAATGGATTTCCATAGTTCAGGTTTTCAGGTGACTGTGGTCGGACCCTAGTGCAGAGCCCAGTTACTGCCCCCAGACACTTCTCGAACAGATCTTGCCTCAGGGGTACCAGGTAGTGGACTGGGACTCTCCGAAGGTGAAACCTCTACCTCTGCTTTCCCTATGGGGCGAGGCACTCAGTGGCTGAGAGCCTGGCACGCTGTGCTGTGGCCTGAGGCCACCTGGAGGTTTGCTAAAGGTGTTCCTCTACAAGGTATCTGGGTGGGGGGCACTAGTCAGGACCTAGTAATTAAGAAGAGAGAAGTATTCTTGTGGCTGTTGATAATTGTTTTGCTAGCTAATGCCACTGTGGTCGCCACTCAGAGGTGTGTGGGTGAATGAGAGAGAAAGCATGTTCCCAGAAGCCAGTGCAATGAGGCCTTAAGACCATCTAACACAGCTATATTCTAATTTATCCAGTAGTCATCATGACATTTTCTTCTAACCTTTTTTTTTTGACATTAATCCATCCATTCATTAACCCAACTTCTGTTTTCATTTTCAGTTTAGGCTTCCTGTAGACGCCCTTTTCCTGCGCAACAGAGCTGTGCTTCCCTGTCTCTAATTCCCCCTTAACACGTCTGGGGGCACAGAACCCGTGCCCTCCCCCTCTCTTCCTGCCAAGGTTTATAGAAGCCCGAGAGTCTGAGGACGGCGTCTGGCCTCTGGTCAAGAAGCCATCAGTCACGTGGTTTAAAGATGCATCCTGCATCCCAGTGCCCCTCCCAGCTCCTCCAGCCGGCCACTCCCCACTCCATCTTTGCCGGACTGTGACATGTTCAGGGGTCCCACCTGCTCTTCTATACCACCAGCTTCCCTGTTCCAACTCTGGCTGCTGCTTCTTCCCCTGAGGTATTTGCATCCACCATGGCTGGGTGAGCACCAGTCAGCACGGCTTTCCCCATTAGTCCGCAGTCACTTGGCTTCCCCAACCATCCCTCAGCCCCCAACAGAAGAGCCGCAGCCGCTTCTCAGAGGGTTCTAGAAGGAGAATCATTTGGTGCCTTTTCCTTCTGGCCTGTCAGCCCAGCCCTTTCCAGTTTTGATTCACTCAAGCTGTGTTAAAAATCTGGAACGAGTTTACTTACAGCCAGCCCTTCCCAGACAGCACGACTGCTGAAGAAAGTAGCATAAATTTCCCCTCTCTGTTATTCTGAGTACCCCCACAGATGCAGAACGCAGAATAAATCTGAATATTAGTACCAATCTAGTGTCTTATGGAATTGTTATGAGGTGTCTCAGCATCTCCTCTGTAATTTCCCTTAGGATGCCACACCATCCCAATAAGGCAGGGGCAGTAGCAGGTATAATCATCCCCTGTCACAAACTGCTAAACTGAGTGGTCAAAGAATCAGTGTTTTCAGTTTCGCTCTGATGAATCTTCCAGTCTATTTGGTGAATGTGATGATGAGTTTCAATCTGTATTTTGCGCGTGCCCCACAATAAGAAGAGGTGAGACTATCAGTTGGAGAGGAGAAAAGAGGTGTTGTGCCTTGGAAGGTCCCTAAGTTTGTCTCCAGTCTAAGGATTTGGTATTTTAAAATTCTTCCAGCCCTGATTTGTATGATGGGGCCCATCCGATAGTGGCTTTGGGAGCCCCTTTGAAGTTGAGAGCCCTCCATTGTCAGGGCCATGAGGCACAGTGACCTTTGGTGTTTGGCCAGTGAGAGAGTGAGAGCTGGAGTGACCTGGCAACGATCTGTGGCTAACACGCCGTTTCTCTGCCCTTCCTTTGCAGTAATCCATGGCTGTGTACTGAATAGTATTCCCCGCTACAGCTGGACTGGACTCCATTTAGCCTTTTAAGCCAAGGTTCCCATTGTAACTGACAGCTTTCCTTTGGAGCGCCAGGCAGCTGGGTCCCCTGCCCCTGCCATGTACTTCCACTTCAAGCCCCACCTCTTCTTTTGATTTCTGCCTCACAGTCCCACTGGCACTGACCATGACCTTCTTCTTTTTTATTTTTGAGGGGGTTTTTTTTGGTCACTTTCTTTCAAAACACACAAACAAGGCTATGTGAAATTTTCAGGCCTTTTTGAAGTATTGAGAATGGGAAGGGGGGTGGTTCTCTCTTCAATAATAGATGACAGGAAGCAAAAAGCAGAAAAAATGAAAAGCAAACAAATGCACACACTTTATCTTTTCTTGTTGGCAAAGCAAGAGTGCAGTTTTGATATGTATTGTTTGGTGAGTCACTGATTGGTGAGTGGCCAGAAGCAAGTATGAAGGTGGTGCTGCGAAAGCATAAGCTAGTTTCTTGAGAAAATCCAAGTCACACAGTGGAACATTTTAGGAGACCCTGTGCTCAGAGATTTAAAAAACAAAAAAGCTTGGGTACTCAGCTCAGGGCGATGCTAAGCTAGGGCTGTCCGGTCTCCTTGGGAAAGGCTGCTTATTTGCAGCTTTGATGTTTCAGTGACCAGTTTCACGGCTGCTTCCCAAGAATCCCAAATTTAAACAACGAATCGGTCTCCATCCGCTGTAATTATTTGCATTACAAATAGGAGGCTCCCTCATTTGCATTTGTTTACAGATTAACTACTTGAGGCTTGAGGAGCTCTGAAAACTTTAAAAGGTATTAGAGCCACCCAGCCTTTGAGAGACCTTCAGAGACTAGGCAGGAATTTTGTATGAAGGGAGACATTTTGGTCCAGAAGACAGATAGGACCCACTTTCTTGTAAGAGGAAATTGAGGCCCCGAGAAATGAAGGGACTTGCCAGACGCCCCAGTCCTGTTTCATGGCAGAAGCCAGGCTAAATTCAGTGTCTCCTGAGTCCCGAGCCACTTTACAAATGGACTCAATGTGTTCATGTATGAACAAAAGACAAGTCATTTGATGTTCCGGAGAAAATGAATAGTTAGTATTAGAGGGCCTTTGAGGTTTTTATCCTGTAGGAAAATATTCGAGGATGGGGTGGGTAGGGACAGGCAAAGCAGAAGACTCTAGGCCAGCTCCTGAACTGAGCACTTCTGCTGACGATAAGAGTCACAGGCACCTGAATGGGGCGTGCGGATACGGATGTTTAACAGGTGCCCTAGATGATCCTTGTCATCAAGGAAGTTTGGTAAAAATCTACCCTGTGAGTGAACATGAGACCTTTAGAAAGTCAACCAAGGCTATTAAAAGAATTAAAATGCTTATTTTATTGGGTAGTTTGTCTCACTGTAGACAGGAAGGTTTTCTTCCTTCTTCAGTGAAAAGACTTTTTAAGTGGTACAGTTATTACTATTTAAAAAAATACCCTAAGTACTCTGTTTACTTCTGGTGAAACAAAACCAGTCGTTAGAAATGGTCTGTGTCCGGCTCCACGCCCACCCCAACCGAGACTGGAATAGAATGGTTTTCTTGAAAAATCCCCGTGTGTACACCCACACACCCCTCACGTCTCTTAAGCCAAGAAGTTTGCTTTTCCTAGCTGCAGTACAGATCACTTTTTTGTGTGTTTTTTGTTTTAATTATTTGGCATTCACATGTGGCTGTTAATATGTGCTCTCTCTCTCTCTCTCTTTTAAATTAAAACAAGAAGCTTTTAACTGGTGTGTGGTGTTCTTAAAACCTTCTCAGCAGATTTCCCGGTGGTGATGGTCCATCAGTGACCCCATTTCTCACCTGTCTTCTCCAAGTATACTCTGTGCTACCTCACACTGCCCACTTCCCTCACCCTGTCTTACTTTGAATATCCTTTTTCTTTAGCTAATTTCATGTTTTCTTTCTTTCTCTCTCCCTCTCCAGCTTTTTTTAATCTTGTCTTCAGCAGCTGCACTAAGTCTAAAGGAGAAGACTGCCATTATAGAAGAGTTAGGGTTCCATATTGTCTCAAATCAGAAACCAACCAATTCCCTCTTCCTCCAAAGTGTGTGTGCATACACACACACACACACACACACACACACACACCCCCCACACAAGTGTTCATTGTGTCCCTGTGTCCAGGCAAGACGCTCTCTCTCGACTTACATGGTATTTTAAATGGAAGTGTCTTGTCCTAACCTAACAAGGCAGGAAAAGAACCATCCGAGCTGGAGAATGGACCAAATGTAACCTCAGAGAGACAACTGCAGGACGACTCACCCAAGTGTAAGTGACTGAGGCAGGAGACCTCAGCTGTGGGTGTGGAAGTACTGTTCACAAGTTTTCGTTTGAGTTTTCTGTTTTTCTTTTTAAACACCAATTCTCCGGTTCAATGGGTTGACTGTCTACGGCCACTATTAAACATTTCTGAATATGGACGAGAAAGTCAAGCAACATTCTTATCTTCTTCAGCATTCACAGACCTTCTGCAGACCCCCCAGCAAGTGGGGGAAGTGGATCTACTAACTCTCAGGTGGAGAAGGGAGAGTCAGGGGAGTTTAAGCTTAGTGAGAGCAAAATGACTCCATTCAACCTTCCAAGGCCAGTTGAGGTTTTGAGAGAAGTTTCTGCTCAACTTGGGATCTGGAGGGAGAGCTTTGATGTTGATAAATCTACCTTGAATTCATTGGTTTAACTTGCATCAAAATACCATGTGAGTGTGCTCATTCCCATATATCCCTACAACCATTGCCATTCCACTGTCCTGTGTCTCTTGAGAGAGCCTCTTTGCATGTTTTCCAGAGTCTGTTTTTCCTTTCTTCTTTGTTCTTTTTGCTCAGAGATGTGACCAGTCATTGGCCCTCTGGGGCTTTCATTCGCCAGGAGAAACATCCCGAAACCAGCACTGTTTAGCTTGATACCTTTCTAATGTCCATGTCAATTTTCAATAAAATTCAAAGAAATGCTCAATGGCTGTGTGATCATTAGGTGATGGGCCCACCGCGGTTTGCCTTAGGAGGAGTGGGTGGCTTCCTTTCAAAGGGGGTGACTGAGGGGCTCAGGGAGGCACCATCAGCCAGTTTGCAACCTTCCTGGGTAGGCTGCTGGGCCTACTCCCCCCACCTGGGCTTGAAATTTCCATGGGGTGAGGTGGAGGTGAGCAGGAAGTCCTTTACTTTTCCTTCATTAGCATGGACTTAACTGATCCGTTGAGCTCATTATCTTCCAGGATAATAAAAAGATGGAGAAAGTGGAGTGCCAGAGCCTACAGAATAAGATTCGGGTGAGTTTTAATTCCAGAAGGAAAAGAACTCTGCGCTGCATGTCTTCTCTTAAAAATACTGTGATGTGAGCATCCCTAAAATTCATGGATATGACTTGAAAAGACTTCTATAGATAGGGTCTACTAGGGAGGGAATCCTCCTTGTCCCTGCCAGCATTAAAGCGGGGAAGAGGGAGAGTGGTCAGTTTTCATAATTCTGGTCGCCGTCGAGGTGGGGTTTCCTTTCCTCAGCTTCATTTCCCGAATGGCCAGATGCTGGAGACCGGAGAGTGGTCGATACCCTCTTCGAACCGAGGCCCGGAGGCCTCTGAGGGGGTACCAGGGGAAACGACACTGGCCTGCGTCTGCGCAGCTCGCACACTAGGGGGCAGCGGAGCGGGAACACTACTTGCCTGTGACGTCACCGAGCCCCGGCAGGCACTGAGGTGTGGAAAAATACCGGCTCTGGAGCCAGACAGACTTGCCAGCTGTGTATGCTCTCGGGCAAGTTGTGGTCAAAACTTCCCTGTAAAAGAATATCAGTAACTCCCTTGCAGGGTGATTGCGAAGGTTCCATGAGCTAATGTAAATTAAAGATCTGGGTGTTCACTAAACGGAATCCCTGTTAAGGATGGAGTCTCCCCTTTACTAGAAGTATCTTAGGTTCTTCCAATCCACGGTTTCTCAACCTCAGCACTATAGTCTTTTGAGGCCAGATAATTCTTTGCTGTGGAGGCTGTCCTGTGCACTGTAGCATCGCTACCCACTAGATGTCAGTAGCACACTACACCATCCCATCCCCAGCTGTGACAACCAAAACTGTCTCTAGATAATGTTAAATGTTCCCTGGAGGGCAAAATCGCCCCAAACTGAGAACCATTGCTCTAGGGCAGGGGCCAACAAACTTTTTCTGTAAAGGGCCAGCTGGTAACTATCTTAGGCTTTGCAGGCCACGTGGCCTCTGCAACTATTCAACTGCTAACTATACAACAAAACCAGCCATTGATAATATGTAAAAGGATGAACGTGACTGTGTGCCAATAAAAGTTCATTTGCGGACACTGAAATTTGAATTTCACGTGTGGGGGGCTTCCCTGGTGGCGCAGTGGTTGAGAGTCCGCCTGCCGATGCAGGGGACACGGGTTCGTGCCCCAGTCCGGGAAGATCCCACATGCCGTGGAGCGGCTGGGCCCGTGAGCCATGGCCGCTGAGCCTGCGCGTCCGGAGCCTGTGCTCCGCAACGGGAGAGGCCACAGCAGTGAGAGGCCTGCGTACAGCAAAAAAAAAAAAAAAAAAAGGAACTTATAAATGAATTTCACGTGTGGGTTTCATTTTCACATGTTCTGAATTATTATTATTTTGATTTTTTCCAACCATTTAAAACGTAAAGACCACTCTGAGCATGAGGGTCATAGAAATGCAGGCAGATGGATGGGATTTGGCCTGTGGGCCACGGTTTGCTGACCCCACCTCTAATGCATTTTGGTGCTTGTTGATGCCTCATCGAGCCTAAAGGTGTTAGAAGTGACTGGCTGGGGACTTCCCTGGTGGCGCAGTGGTTAAGACTCCACCTGCCAATGCAGGGGATACAGGTTGGAGCTGTGGTCTGGGAAGATCCCAGATGCCGCGGAGCAACTAAGCCCGTGTGCCACAACTACTGAGCCTGCACTTCAGAGCCTGTGCTCTAGAGCCCACGAGCCACAGCTACTGAGTCCTCATGCCACAACTATTGAAGCCCACGCGCCTAGAGCCCGTACTTCACGACAAGAGAAGCCACCACAATAAGAAGCCTGCGCACCGCAATGAAGAGTAGCCCCCCGCTTGCTGCAACTAGAGAAAGCCCGTGCACAGCAACGAAAACCCAACGCAGCCAAAAATAAAAAATAAATGTATTTTTTAAAAAGTGACTGGCTGGTCAAAAGAAATCAGAAATGAAGACAAATGGCTGATGTTTTAATGCAAGTTGGTGGGGAAATGGGTTTGATTAACTAAAATTTGCATATAGTTTTGCTAGAGCATAGATGGGGGCAAGGGTCTGCTGGGGCTCTGAGAGCCAGTTGCTGGGGCCCTGCTGAGCAGTGAGAAGGCCAACTACTTCTAGGGACAGAACCAGGCCGCTAATACCCTCAAAAAGGCTGAGCAAACTGGGCTCCAGTTGTAAGCACTGACGTTAAGCAGTGTCCTTTTGTATTCAAAATGCCCCCCCTCGGGGAGATTCATCCCTTTGCTAAAAGGACAGTTTTCTTGCAAGGCCATTCTTTTAAAATGAGGGCACCTCTTGAAAGACTTCTGCATTAGAACAGTTAATACCTCACGTTGGCTTTGCCACCTGGACCTACTACCTTCCGTCAATGTCCAGCCAGGTCCCGTACTATCTCTTAGCCTGTTTGGCTTGGACTTTAGAAAGTCCCTGCCCTCAGCTCAATACTTATACAAATTATATGTATATTTGTTATGTATAGGATTGGGGACAAACTACTTATCTTGGTTTTAGGCTCAATGAAATTATTTTTTCTTAATCAAATGATAAGTGTGTATTGGACACCGCCCGTGGATTTGGTCCAGTGTCCTCTGCTATGGGGGATACTTTGCATGAGATCAGTTAGACACTGCTCTTGAGGAACTTACAGACTGGCCCTATCTTATCTACTCAACCATATTTTCCAATACTTCCTAATAGCCATTTCCATTCCAGTCCATTCAGTCTCTGCACAGGCCTCTCCCTGAGTTATGCAAACTATTTGTTGACATTATCTGAAATATCCTCTACTGATTGAAATCCTGCCTTTGAGGCTCAGGCCTACCTCCTCCTTGAAACCCTTCTTGACCCCATTCACCTATCTTGATCTCTTCTTCCTTTTCTAACGTCCTGGCTGAAATTTTATAATTTTCTCTGCTTCTCGTTTGAGGGACTTCATTCCTCAAGAGAGGTTTAGCCTCCTAAGGGTAGGAACATCATTTCATAGCCCCCCAGAGGGCCAGGAGAGTGCTAGGACACACAATAAAAAGTGATTAAGAGGTAGCTAGATTGAGATTCTTCACCAATGTAGGGAACTATTGCACTTCTGAAACATTTAATTTTGAAATTAAGTTACAAGAATAATACCAAGTATACCCACATGCTCTTGACCCAGATGCACCAACTGATAATATTTTGCCCCATTTGCTTTATCATTATACTCAGGTTCTCTCTGTATCTAGATAGATAGAGATACATAATATTTTTTTTCTGAACCATTTGAAGGTAATCTACATGTATCATGGCCCTTCACCCCTAAATATTCCAGTGGGTATTTCCTAAAAATAAGGATATTCTCTTACATAGCCACAGTCACCAACTTCAGTAAATTTAATATTGTTACACTACTTTAATCTATTGAATAGTATACTTTACAGCAGTTTTTCTTGCCATATAAGATTGGCTCTAGGATCACCCATTGTGTCCTGTTTCTTTAGTCTCCTTTAATCTGAAACAGCCTTTCTTTGTCTTTCCATGACATTGATATTTTTGAAGTCCCATTTAAAAAATAGACTGTTCTCATTTTGGGTCAAGGTGTTGCCCAATCTCTGCACTATATAATCACTGTTTTTTCCCCTTCTTTGCTACTAGTAAACAATCTGTGAGGAGAAAGTATAAGTCCATGCAAATATCCTACTCCTCATCAAACATTTCCCCCTAGATTTAGCATCTATTGGTAATTCTTGCCTGAACCAATCTACAAAATGATGATTTTCCAACTCCAGCATTCCCTTCATATTTACCAGTCAGCACATGGTATTCTATTGTAAGCAAAGGCCCTCCCTTCTCTCTCATTGTTTCTTTATCTACTTGGTATCACTGTGGACTTATGACTTCCTATTTTTTCAGTGGCTCATAACTCTCCTTAATAATTTTGGTGCTCAGATTACTGGGATTTGGCCAGCTCCTAGCTATTGCTTTTAGTAGCCATTCCTCAAGAGGCTATTGTAGTGCAGAATGCTCTGGTCAAGAACCTTTGGTGATCTAATTTCTGGGATAGCTTATGAGGGTGGTGCTTAGCCAGGTTCCAGGTTTCCCTCCTCTCATCACGCACTGGCTTCCCCACAGGAAAGGGCAGGGAAGGAAGCTCAGAGCTGTCAGACTCTGTGTGTGTGTTTCATGTAAAAACAGTGGCAGGAGCGTGTGTTAGAACAGAGAAGGATGATGGAGGGGAGGAGGACAGGTGATTACAGGAGGTTTCTGGATTGTTTTAGGATGGCAATGGCTGCTGTTATCAGAGCCCCCTCCTACACCTCCCTTCAACCATTATTCCGATAATCTACTTCTGCTTAGGGGTTTCAATTCCTGCTCACTGAGAAAACATCTGTGGCTTGTGAGAAGGGAATAGGCTGCGATAGGTTGGCTGAAGGCTTTTCTTGATCAGAAGGATTACCAGGGAAAGGTCATGGAGAATCATGGGAATTTTTGTTTTGTTTCCTAGAGATGAAACTGCTTATTCCATAGCAGGATTTACAAATGGACTCCAGCTATGGCTGTTCCAGAGCAAATGGCCTCTAACATCAATTTCATTGCCTTTCACTCTGTAATCCAAATTCACAAGTCAGATTGGAATTATTTGTTCCTGTATGATGGAAGAATTTTCATCCAAGCTGAGAGGAAGGCATTTTTATTTTCTCAACTCTTTTTCTAAGAAAGCTATGTATTTTTTTTTTTTTTTTTGCGGTACGTGGGCCTCTCACTGTTGTGGCCTCTCCCGTTGCGGAGCACAGGCTCTGGATGCGCAGGCTCAGCGGCCATGGCTCACGAGCCTAGCCGCTCCGCGGCATGTGGGATCTTCCCGGACCGGGGCGCGAACCCGCGTCCCCTGCATCAGCAGGCGGACTCTCAACCACTGCGCCACCAGGGAAGCCCTTGTGTATTTTTTTTTTAACACTATGGTCTTTTGGTATAATTATCTGTACTTCTTTTTTCATTCATTCATTCATTAATTATTTTTGGCTGTGTTGGGTCTTTGTTGCTGCGCGTGGGCTTTCTCTAGTTGTGGCGAGTGGGGGCTATTCTGTTGCGGTGCGCGGGCTTCTCATTGCGGTGGCTTCTCTTGTTGCAGAGCAGGGGTTCTAGTCACGCAGGCTTCAGTAGTTGTAGCTCTCGGGCTCAGTAGTTGTGGCTTGTGGGCTCTAGAGCGCAGGCTCAGTAGTTGTGACTCAGTTGCTCCGCGGCATGTGGGATCTTCCCAGACCAGGGCTCGAACCCGTGTCCCCTGCATTGGCAGGCGGATTCTTAACCACTGTGCCACCAGGGAAGTCCCAAAAGCTGTGTACTGATTGCAATGTTGATTTTGATGAAAGTTGGCATCTTAGGCTGAAATTAATCTAACTGTAAAATTACAAATCAGCTTAAAATGTAGACCCCAAGAAAATGAATTTCACAAGTTTGGGACAACAGAAAGAGCCTTCATTCATTCAATCATTCATTTAATTCAACAAATAACTGTGGAGTTCCTACAGGAGCCAGGTGTAGGTGCTAAAAGCAAGACAGATGAGTTCCTTGTTCTCATGGAGCTGTCACGGGGGGTGGGGAGGAGTCAAATTTTTTTAAAGTTCAGAAGGTGGTACACACTGCCAAGAATAAAAAACAGAGCAATTCAATGGCAAGTGACTGGGGGAGCACTGGATGATGAGTCAGGTGACCTAGATTCTGATCTCAGCTTTGCCGGAAATGGTCTCTACAGTCTTCAGCTATCACTACACCTCTCTGGCCTTATTTTTCTCACTCATGCAATGATGATTTGAGTTTATGGTCTCTACGCTTCCTTTCTAGTATCATGTTCTTTGATTTGATGGTTCAAAGACTGTCATTATTTCAATAAACATGAATGCCTATCAGAGTCAAAGACAGCACTCCCTGTGTAATGGGAGAGACAGGCATGGAAATAGATTATGAAACAGTGTGAACAATGCTGTAATTTGCTCTTCTCAGTCCAACACACCCCTACACATAAATGTGTCACATAATGAGAAATACATCGTTAAACAAAAGGGGACAGTGGGTCAAAGCTACCTCATCCAACGGTCCTGCTGCCGTGGGACATAGAGCTCTGTGCAGGACTATTTCTCCCCACTAACACTGTAATCAGTTCCAGGACAACAGAGAAAACCCAGTTTCTTTTTCCTTTGTATTGACTATACTGAGCACACAGTAGGTGCTGTGTAAATTCCCGCTGACAGACACTCATTAACTACTTTCATAGCACAGACTGGCAGACAGGGATTGAGGGATCGGGCTGGAGCAGAACCACGGGTCTAGTAATAACGTTTGCCTACAGAGTGATTGGGCCGTTTGCTGCTGTGCAGCTTTTAACCCTCTTTTGTGGGCTCCTTTTGCATTTTGTAATATTCTGCACGTTTTAAATTGATACAGTTAATACAGAATTATTTGAAATTGTGATCACTACTGTGTAAACACGATGCCTGTCAGCAATTGGGATGCAGTATGGATGATAAAAGTGGTTGACTAGAGAAGTGGCGCTGTGGATGATTTTCTAAGTATTTCGTTTTTAGTACTACTTCACAGTAAAATACAAAGCTAATCCTCTGAAGAAAAGGCGTCTCAGAGAGCTGACATTTAAAAAAATAAAAAGGGTAAAATACATTTCAAACCCAAGTCTCTCCCAGAGTGCACGGTCCCACTGTCAGAAACCCAGGGAAAAGCGTCAGGCGAGCTACTGCTGCCAAGAATCACCTGTGGGAGCCTTCCAGGGACTTAACAGAACAAGGTACCCAAGCCTCAGAGAACCTTCCAAAAATCCCCTTCCCGGAGCCCCGCCCCCCGCTTGTTACCATAGTGCGTCAAAGGCCCGTAGTCCTCAGGAAAGGGAAAAAAAAAGTACGTCGCGCGAGACTCAGTGACGGGATTTCGAAGTTAGGGAACAGCCGCGGCGCAGGCGCACTGGCCTCACAACCTCGGGGCTACACGCGGGTAGGTAGACTAGAGGAAGGGGAGCAAAGCGTGCTGGTGTCTTTTTTTTTTTTCCTTCCCAGTGCAGTGCGTGAGTCTGCGGGTAGCCGGAGGTGCGGAGCGCGGGGCCTGGCTCGGCCTCCCCGGCGCGCGTGTGACTGCGGCGGGTGCCCTCCTCCTGCTCCTCCACGAGTTGGAGGAGTGCAACGGGCGTGCTCCCGGGTTGCCGGGACGCGAGTTCGTGCTCGCCTTTTCAGCGATTGCCCGTCACGCACACACTCCAGTCCCCTGAGAGTTGGTCTTCGCGCCTCGGCGCGCCTCTCCTCACCCGGCCCCTCCCACCGACCCCCGTTCCCGCTCTCTCCTGGTAGCGAGTCTGCTTCATCCCTGGGGTCCCTGCTTGGGGGCGGAGAAGATGGCTGGCGGACGTCTGCTGTTGGGGGGCGACTTCCTGTCGCCGCCGCCGCTGCCCCCCCTCCCGCCGCCGCCGCTGCCGCCCCTCCCGCCGCCCCCGCCCGAGCCAGTGCTGGAGCAGTGGCGCTATAGCCACGAAAGTGACTGGCAGTGGGCTCTGCGGCGCAGCTTCATCTGTCGGCACCTGCACAGCTATCCCGGGGCTGCCCTAGACCAGCTCCTCGCGCTCTCCGCTGCCTGGACCAACCACGTTTTCCTGGGCTGCAGGTGAGGAAGGTGTGAGGGTCGGGTTAGGGACACGGGTGGTGGTGGGGAATCGGCGATGAGGGTCGGGATAGGGACGGGGGGGGCGGGTATGGGTGAGGGCTTAGAGACTGGAGATTTGGAGGTGCTGGAGGACTCCAGAGGGCTCACTGTTGGCCTGGGGGGGGGGGGGTTGACCGAGCTAGGTGGCAGGGGATGACATAACATCTAGAAGGGTGCGGGGATCGCGGGAGCGGCCCCTCCAGGACCAGGGATGGAGATAAAGAAGCGCCTGGGAGAGGATTACTGAGAGGTCATTTTGATGGTGTTTTTGGAGGGCGTGGGAAATGACGAATAGCAGAACCTCGGACCTGCGTAGGACCTTCCAGGGATGCGGTATCCGCAGGGAATATTCAACAGTCGGGGCTTCGAGGGTCTGTGGGGGGAGGGGAGGGGACTCTGGTTCTAATTCTAGTCTCCTCCTGACTGGCCTCCCTTTCCATCCCCGTTAAATTAAACAACACCAGCCCTGCAGCTGGGTTGTACTGTCTTCTCCTGGGGAGGCGGTTTGTATGAGGTCTCTCAGCCGCAGGGCCCGCCTTTCTTGTAGATTTGCGCATAATGTGTATGGACGCAAACAAAGAAATGGATATATCTGCTGTAAAAAAGGATTGCCCTCATTTACCTTCAATTGTGATCAGAAGGATTAACATTTGGCCTCAGGGTGAGGTTTTAGGTATGTGTCCCCTCCCCCCCTTTCCAAGAACCTGGTGGGGGTTCTGAACAGGCCTCTTTAAAAGCTCTTTGCATTCAATGGAGACTGCGGTATGGTTCCAACGCATTTTTGTTCCTCAACAGACTACTTGGACCACTGTCCTACAGAACCCTCAAACAGGCCCTATACTAGACTTATCATTCCTTTGATAGACTAAGAGGCTTCTTTTTTTGACACTCTTGCCTCACGGTGAATTTTTTATTAGGAAGGATGAGAAATTCTGGAAAATGATCAGATCAAATTCAGCCAGTTCAGTTCCAGGAATGACTGTAACAGATAAAGATAAATAGGATTGTCTACTGTTAGTGCTTAATTGTTGAACATAGCATCCAGCGAGATACTTTGTTTCGCTTTCAAAACACAAATGTGTTTTTTTCTATCTTCTCTAGGTTAGTGTAATTTCTGCCTCCAGAGATAATGATTATTTCACTGGAGGAACTGGTTACAACTGGGGAAGCCTCAGTAATTAATCAAGTCAGATAAATCTAATTGACCTTCACTTAACAATATTGTTCTGGCAGTAGAAAAGGTACCTTTATCCTGTAATCATAGATCTCCTTAATATCACAGAAGGCCATGGGGAATCTGAATCCTTAAAAAAAAAGTTATAGGTGAGAATAACCATCCTTTGTGTTAATGATAAATCTTACCTTCCCACAAGAATGTAAACTCCTTTGGGGAAAGGGTTTTTGTTTTCTTGTTCACACCTTTATCCTCAGTGCCTAGAAGAGTGCCTTCTTCATAATAGCTGCTCAGTAAATATGTGTGGCATGAACAGATGAATACAGCTTTGTAATGTACAAAATACTTAAAACATTTATGTATCTCATTTAATACAACAACCTTGGAAATTGAGTGGTGTCTCATTTTTACAGCTAAATCAATGGAAGCCAAGAAGTTAAGTGACTTTTCCAAGGTCCCATAGTTGGGGCTGGGACCCAAGTCTTCCGATGCTGTTTCCACTGAGACACAGCTGCTATAGGGAAGGATGGACCAGGAGTGAAAGCAAGTAACAGACATAAGTCATTATTATCTGTCAGGATTTCATCCCAAGAACAACAGCAGCCTTGAGCATAACTAGGGCATTAAAAACACAAACCAGGCCAGTGATAGTGTTAAAAGCTCAGGCATCCAGAGCATTTGTGTGTATGCACTCACCCAGGCACATTTGTGTATAGTATATATCAACACATGTATTGTCATCATGTTGCATTGTAGTTAAGTCAATTCAATCAATACAAGAATTGCTATAACATTATCCAGTAGCTTAACTGAAGAGTAATGTTTGCATTGTACCTGATAACTTAGATATAGGAGAAATAGAAGAGGCAATAAAGAATCTTGGAAGCTAGGGACCAAGTGCAGTCTTCCACTTTAGGCAGGCTTTATATTAGCTGTCATCTTCAGGTGGGTAAAATCTGTATTCCAGTACTTGTTAATGTCGATGTTGGCGGAGCTCTTGCTTTCTGGTCTATTCTTCTGTGACAGAAGACTCTTCTTTTCTCCCAAGGGAACTGTGGAGTACATGGTGACACAGCCCATTCTAGTCTAAAATTGTTAATTTGTTGTTCAAGGCTCATCCCTTGACTTACAGAACAGATTATAAACAGGAGCAAGAAGGGAACTCTTTGCCTTTTGTTTCCCACTCGTAGGACTTTCTGTGTTCTGATTTAGCCGGGGCTGAAATAACTCCTAGGTCATGGACATCTTTGAAAACTATTTGATCATAAGACCAAGCCAGGAGGAGGAGCTCAAATGTGCAGGGAAGCAAACCACGTTTCATTCTTTTTGGTGATAGTGGTGATTGTCAGAGAACAAGTTTGAATATCTTCTTGACTATCTGTAGCATGTTTCTCAGACTTAAGCAAGCATCAGAATCATCTGTTAGGCTTGTTAAAACACAGATTGCTGGGCTCCACTCCCAGAGTTTCTGATTCAGTAGGTGTGAGGTGGGACCCCAGAATTTGCATTTCTAACTAATTCCCAGATAATACTGTTGATCAGAAAATGCTCATCCAGGGACTACACTATAAGAACCATTGCCTTATAGGATAAAATAAAGCAATGTTTTCCAGTCTGCTTTTTGATCATTTTTCCCTCATAGTCTAGGCAATGAGGAAGCCCAAATAGCTGAAATTATTTCTCTTCACTTTTTCTTGTCTGCTTCATAAAAGTAAACAACCTGTCAAGATTGTTTTCTGTAGGCAATTTCTAAGATACGTCTTGTGGCTAATGGAAAGTTAGTGCAGTCTTCTAATCACCTACATCTACAGCATAATTGTTCATATGAATGCCTAGGGACCTCTGCAGTTTTTACTTAAAATTGTCAATAGTGTATGTATATTTAATAAAGCAGAATGGTTAACTGGAGCATTCAGTTTTCCAATCATTCTTCATCAGTAGTATTAGAAACAGAATCCTGGCCTAATTACCTTTGATGAGATATTAATTAATAGAGAAAATATACCCTAAAATGAAATCAGCTTTGCCACCTTGATTATTTGTCTCTTCCTTGTTGATTGAGATTGGTGTTTGGAAGGTAGACGCTAGCTGGGCTCATGTTGTGAAACTAACCTCGCACATAGTAGGTAGAGTGCATCAGTCACCAGCTAATGAAGTATGAGTGGGAGCTTTCAAAAGATGTATCTATAATCTTGGTTTTATGTTATTCACTGACTATGTTAGGAGTCTTAAGAGTAGTTTTGCGTAAATAATTTTATACTTGGAAATCCTAATCTTTGCTTAGTTTTCAAACCTCAGCTTTTTTATTTGGACCTAGTAGAGCAGTTTAATAAATTTAAAAAAAATTGAAAGCATCTATTACTGAATATTCATTAAATTTCAGGTGCCATTGTATATCATAAGTATACACCTATATGCACGTGTTTTTTTTCAAGAATGTAAGATTCATGAAGTCAGATGTCTTTGTCCATTAGACATCATCTTTTTGTATGCTAGGTATGGTGGGACAGTTGTGATTTCCTAAAGCTTGGAACATAATAAACTATCTTTGGAAACCTTAAAGACTTGCTGGGGCTTTTTGGTTTTCTTTTTTAAGCATTTACAACCAAATGGGTGAATTAACAGACTTAACTACATGATATGCATGCATCTTAAAATTACTCTATTAGACTTGCCTTACTGACACTTTACATCATGGTCCCACCGTAAGATTGAATACTATATAGCCATTAAAACCCATGTGGTAATGACATGGAGAGAAAGTTTATGACATAGTAAATCAAGAAAAACAACACCCGCCCCCAGCAGATTACAGATCAACATAGATCATCTGATAGTGTTATTTTTGCGGCAGTGGGGGGACGTGGTATGGGAAGCATAGAAAAAGGAATAAAAAGTAAACCCCAAAATGTTAGTGAAGTTATCAGTGGTTGGGTTTGTAGGTGCTTTTCTTGGTGGATTCTCTAAAATTTCTGGAGTAAAGGTGTTCCTTTTAAATCCACTACAAAAAAATACACTATGGAAAACTGAATAATGAAAGCTTTACTGCCTTGGCTTATTTCAAATTTGTGGAACCACTTCTTTATCCCTGGGTAGCTACTCTCTGGAGACTGAAATCCTAGTGGTCTTCATAGTAAAGATTAATGCAAAGATGAATATTTGCATTGTTCTTTGAATAGTCAAGTGTTAGGCACTGTACGGTCTGTTCCATTATTTTTTCAGCTGGTTGGGCTTCTTCAGTATTATGACTTCCTAATAAAGGGCTGAGAAGATGACTGTGTTGGCAACTAACACAGAGGTTTATTTTTATAGCCTATGGGTGATGTTGAATTTTGTGGCAGATGTAATGAATAGAGAACAGTAAGTAGGTATAATCATTACTAACGCTGGAAGAAACCTGAGAGAAAAAGTGAATGTGAATGGAGTGGGCCCCAAATGCATCATTCATGCACACTGTATGGCATACATGCCATTTACAGTTGTATACCGTATTTGGAATCAGGCTATAATTTAAGGTCTGGAGAATTTGGACTGGAATTCAAGGTGAGTGGGTTGGTTGTAGTACCAATTTTGGTAGCAAGAGTGGCAATACCAGTTTAAGATTTGTAGACTTCATCTCACTTTCATAATCTTTTGTTTTCATCACCTTGGAAATGGGACTCCCAAATCTTAATGAAAGTGATATATACAATGTATGACGTTTTAGGCGATGTTTTTTGATATTTAGATAAGAGTAAATAAAAATAAAATTACTCTTGGCATTTAAATACTGGTGCTAGCAGCAGCAGTTATCAGTGGGAAGTGTGGGTTACAAGTGGGCTGGCTTCCAGGTAATCTGTCAGTGAAGGCCACCATGTCACTTCTTTGCTTTGCAAGGAAAGACATCTGAAGGGTGTGGAACCTATTGTGTTGAAAATGGAAAATGTTCTCCTCCTTCAAGTTCAGAACCTATTCACGTAGAGGTGTGCTAGTCACTCATTTTCAGAACTTGCTTGGGGAATTCCCTGGCAGTCCAGTGGTCCCTGGTAGGCTGCGAAAGGCTCTGAAGGTAGGAAGGGTGAGTAGATCCCCACGATAACCAGAACTTCCCTTGAGCCCGTATTTTTGTTTCTCTGCAGGAAATTGATATTCTGTCAAGCTCCAATCTACTTCATAAAGGAGTCCTTTTAAAAATTGTATGTTTTAAAGCTTTTTACTATGGAAAAATCAAACACACAAAAATAGTTTAGTGGACACCCATGTGCCCATCACTCAACTTCAGCAATTATCAAGTCTGTCATGCTACCCTTCTCATTTCATCTTGCCCCCAGTTTTTTTGTGGGAGATAGTCTAGAGTATATTAAAGAAAATCTTGACATCATTTCTCCTGCAAATACTTTAGTATATATCTGTACCAGGTAATTTTTCATAATACCATTATTCATACTCAACTAAGTTAACAATAATTTCTTAAAATCATCCAATGCCTAGTCCATGTTTAGTTTTCTGCATTTGTCTCAGGATACCTTTTTACAGTTGGTTTGATTCACAATCCAAACAAGGTCCACGCATATCTGGTTGATCTGTCTATAACCTATAACCTATAACCATTCCCTCTCCTTTTACTTCATGCTGTTTATTTGATGAAGAAATGGGCTGTCACATAGTGTTTCCTTCATTTTGGATTTGGCTGGCTGTATTTTTTTTTTAATATTTATTTACTTTGGCTGCACCAGCTCTTAGTTGCGGCATGCGGGATCTTCATTGCGGCATGTGGGATCTTTAGTTGTGGCATGCATGTGGGCTCTAGTTCCCCGACTAGGGCCCCCTGCATTGGGAGCGTGGAGTCTTACCCACTGGACCACCAGGGAAGTCCCTGGCTGGCTGTATGCTTGTGATGGTGTTTAACATGTTTCTAGGAGTTAGGGGCTTGATTAGGTTTGAGTTCAATTATTTGGTGGGCAAGAACACTTTTTAGATCTTTATCCTGTCATATCACATCAGGGACACAGGTCTGGTTGTCCAATTTTTAGTGATATTAAGATTATAAAGTTCTCCACCAGCTTTTTTTAATTGAAATTTTTATGGAAATAATTATAGATTCATGTGTAATTGTAGGGAAATAACACAAAGCAATGCCCTGTACTCTTTACCCAGTTCCCCCCAGTGACAACATTTTGCTAATTATTGTATCATATCATAACCAGGATAATGACCTTGTTGCAATCCACTGATTCTACACAGATTCCCCCAGTTTTACTAGTACTGGTGTGTGTGTGTGTGTGTGTTGTGTGTGTTGTGTGTGTTTAATTCAATACAGTTTATCATGTGTAGGTTTGCATATCCACTACCACAGTCAAGATATTGAACAGTTCCAGTACCACAAGGATCCCTCATGTTGCCCTTTTATAACCACATCCATCTCCCTCCCACTCATACACAATACTGTGTGTATCAATAGTTTTTTCCTTTTTATTGCTGAGTAGTGTTCCGTGGTATGTGGTACCAGAGTTTAACCACCTGTTGAAAGACATCTGGGCTGATTGCAGTTTTGGGTTGTTACAAATAAAGCTGTTTTGAACATTTGTGTACAGTTTTTTGTGTAAACATAAGCTTTTATTTCTCTGAGATAAATGCCCAAAAGTGCAGTTGCAAGATTGTGAGGTAATTGCATGTTTAATTTTATAAGAAACTTCCAAGTTGTTTTCCAGAGTGTCCATACCATTTTACATTCCCACTAGCAATGTACAGGTGATCCAGTTTTTCTGCATCCTTGTCAGCATTTAGTGTTGTCACTATTTTTCACTTTAGCCACTCTGATAGGTATGGAGTGAGATCTCATTGTGGTTTTAAATTGCATTTCTTTGGTGGCTAATGATGTTAAACATCTTTTTGTGTGCTTATTTGCGATCTGTATATCCTCTTTGGTGAAATGTTCTGTTTATATCTTTTGTCCATTTATATGTATGTGTACACATATATGTGTATATACACATATATGCACATTATATATATATATGTATATATCTTACTGTTACATTTTGAGAGGTCTTTATACTAGATACTAACCTTTTGTCAAGTGTGTGGTTTGCAAATGTTTTCTTGCAGTCTGTAGCTTGTCTTTTCATCCTCTTCATGGGGTCTTTTGAGGACAGAAGTTTTTAGTTTTGGTGAGGTCCATTTTATTAACTTTTTCTTTAACGGATCATGCTTTTGGTGTCAAGTGTAAGAACTCTTTGCCTAGCCCTAGATTTGAAGATTTTGTCCTGTGTTTTTTGTAAAAGCTTTTTAGTTTCACATTTTACATTTCAGTTTGTGATGCTTTTCGAGTTAATTTTTGTGTAAGGTGTGAGGTTTAGGTTGAGGTTGTTTGTTTGTTTGTTTGGCTTAAGGACACCCACTTGGTCCAGCACCATTTGATGAAAAGGCTGTCCTTCCACCATTGGATTGCTTTTGCAGCTTTGTCAACAGTTGAGCACATTCGTATGGGTCTGTTTCTAGGTTCTTCTCCGTCAGCTTTTCATCTGATAAGCTTAGCAGCCATTGATGATCACTTATTGTTGCATCATGGGTCACAAAATGGTAGTAATCTATCATTCCTTCATTTATTAGCTGGAATGCTTCTGTAAAAGAGATTTTCCTCATCAACTCTCTAGATTCTCTGAGGTACAGTCTGTACAGGAAAATGCCAGATAAATGCTTGCTTTCTTCTTTTAACATTACCTGTTTTTGGAATAATGATTTGATTCCCTACCATCCTACAAAGGTGACCAATAATGAGTTTGTAAGTATTATTATGAACTAATGGATTTTTAAAATATTTGATGTGTTTCAGTCCACTGTGGTTATTCTTACTGATACTCAAGTTGGCTCACTTCTGAGTCCATTTGACACAACCCCTGAGGTCTTTGACAGCTTCCTTGTTTCCAGGCACAAAAATATCTCCCAGGTTCACCTTATACATTTCTTGCCCCAGACTTGGATTCGATCCAACCATTTCTCTCAGGACTCTGATTCCTTTTGGTGGGAAGTGATAGAAACCACAATCTGGATGTTAACAACCCATCCCTTATTATTTATTTATTTATTTATTTGGTTGCACCAGGTCTTAGTTTCAGCAGGCGGACTCCTTAGTTGCAGCACGTGGGCTCCTTGGTTTCGGACTCCTTAGTTGCGGCATACATGTGGGATCTAGTTCCCTGAGCAGGGATCGAACCCTGGCCCCCTGTATTGGGAGCGCAGAGTCTTATCCACTGCGCCACCAGGGAAGTCCCACAACCCATCTCTTATTAACACTCTTAGTACTTCTGTAAATATATTAATGTAATTATTTACATATAATATACATATATGATAGAGAAAATTTATGAGTTTATATGGATACTTTTAGTTCAAATTAAAGATAAGGTCTTCACCTAAATTTCTTGATTTTTATGTTTGTATGTCTCCTAATGATAGTAACATAATTACTCATTTGATACATAACTATTTTATGGCAGGTTCTTCAGTTTTATAGCCAAGACACTCTGTTGGTAAAGTCCTGTGGGAGCAATTATAAGATGGGTCATCTAGAAACTTTTTCAAAAACTGCATTCTTATCTGTTTCAACTGTAGATTATCTTAATTTAAATAGGTACAGCCCACGCTTGATGGAAAAAATTCTCCAAATGGCTGAAGGTATTGATATTGGGGAGATGCCTTCATATGATCTGATGCTGTCCAAACCTTCCAAAGGTCAAAAACGTCACCTCTCAACATGTGATGGTGAGTATACTTATTTCTGGAAGGTGGGATTTGAAGAAACAGTGTGGCTTTTTTTTTAATGATATGAGTGTGGTATATGATTTTAAATAACATTGGTAACTTTGGATCTTACACAAATGTAAAATTTTAACTTTTAGTTTATACATTCTTTTTTAGGATGCTAAATAGAACTGAAAACTAAGAATACTGAACTCACACTATAATGCTGTCCTTGAAGTCTGTGCCATGGAACCTCCCTTTAAATAGAACAACCTTATACTCTAGATCATTTGAGCATCTAAGTAACTAAATCCTCTTGGATGGGTCCAGCGTGGACCAATTTTCTACTAAACAGTGTTATAGGGAGAAAGCTCTAGTGTCTGGTATAGCCTCAACAGAGTTCTTCCATAGCTTTAAATTTGATATCCTCCATAAATCATTAGTTTCCAGCTGTTCTAGAAATAAAATATAGCAAACACCTTTTTGTGCAGAATAGGTCAGAACTAAGATTTTGAAGTTGAAAACCTTTGGTTCTTTTGACAATTTTTTTTTTTTTTTATGGTATGCGGGCCTCTCACTGCTGTGGCCTCTCCCGTTGCGGAGCACAGGCTCCGGATGTGCAGGCTCAGCGGCCATGGCTCAACGGGCCCAGCCGCTCCGCGGCATGTGGGATCTTCCCGGACCGGGGCACAAACCCATGTCCCCTGCATTGGCAGGCGGACTCTCAACCACTGCGCCACCAGGGAAGCCCGACAATTTTTTTTTATTTGATTTTTTAGTCACAACTGTGTAAAGTACCATCACAGAGTCAGTCACTTCTGGTACAAAAGAGAGGCTTTGTAAATGCCTCTGCTCATCACCTCTGTTGCATTAGAGCCATCTGCTCCATTTGCAATCCTTAAGGAGGGAGCTTTTCAGCACAGGTGGTATGAGATCGTAGTGGAACAACCTCTTACTCGGTACACTTCACCTGTGCTTTAACTCATTAGATGCAGAAGCATCTACCAGTCATGCATGGTGGTGACCTGCATACTCGAGTCGATGGCTTTTTTTTTTTTTTTTTTTTGCGGTACGCGGGCCTCTCACTGTTGTGGCCTCTCCCATTGCAGAGCACAGGCTCCGGATACGCAGGCTCAGCGGCCACGGCTCACGGGCCCAGCCGCTCCGCGGCATGTGGGGTCTTCCCGGACCGGGGCACGAACCCGTGTCCCCTGCATCGGCAGGCGGACTCTCAACCACTGCGCCACCAGGGAAGCCCCAATGGCATATTTTCTATCAAGTCTCTTCCCTTACACATGGAAAGACAGGGAGCATCCCTCCTTATGCTGGAATCTTACATTGATATTTGAGTACCTTCACCTAAATGACCTGAAGTTTTTGTGATGGGAAGTATCTTGTACCAACAATATAGTTTGCAAAAATAATATGGTTGGTACTGTTTTCCTGCTTGGTTCTTTTGAAATATTCCTTTTTTAATTAATTGTAAATTTCACTCATTCTATAGGTCAAAATCCTCCTAAAAAGCAAGCCGGTTCCAAATTCCATGTGAGACCTCGTTTTGAGCCTGTACATTTTGTAGCTAGTAGTTCAAAAGATGAAAGACAGGAAGATCCTTATGGCCCTCAAACAAAAGAAGTAAATGAACAAACACATTTTGCCAGCATGCCAAGAGACATCTACCAAGATTATACTCAAGACTCTTTCAGTATACAAGATGGAAATTCTCAGTATTGTGATTCATCAGGATTTATTTTCACAAAAGACCAGCCTGTAACAGCCAACATGTATTTTGACACTGGGAACCCTGCCCCCAGCAGCACATCACAGCAGGCAAACTGCCAGTCAGCTCCTGAGCCTTCACCATCACAGACATTTCCTGAGTCAGTGGTAGCTGAGAAGCAGTATTTTATTGAAAAATTAACAGCAACTATCTGGAAGAACCTTTCTAATCCGGAGATGACTTCTGGATCTGATAAGATTAATTACACATATATGTTAACTCGTTGTATTCAGGCATGTAAGACAAATCCTGAATATATATACGCTCCTTTAAAAGAAATCCCTCCTGCTGACATCCCCAAAAATAAAAAACTTCTAACAGATGGTTATGCTTGTGAAGTTAGATGCCAAAATATCTACTTAACTACAGGTTATGCTGGCAGCAAGAATGGTTCCAGGGATCGAGCTACTGAGCTAGCTGTAAAACTCTTGCAGAAACGTATTGAAGTTAGGGTTGTCCGACGGAAATTCAAGCACACGATTGGAGAGGACCTTGTGGTGTGTCAGATTGGCATGCCTTCATATGAATTTCCTCCAGCTCTGAAACCACCAGAAGAGCTGGTGGTGCTGGCTAAAGATGCTTCTGGGCAGCCGATTTTTAATGCTTCTGCCAAACACTGGACCAATTTTATCCTTACAGAAAATGCAAATGATGCCATTGGTATCCTTAACAATTCTGCCTCATACAACAAAATGTCTGTTGAATACAAATATGAGATGATGCCAAATCGTACATGGCGTTGTCGAGTGTTTTTGCAAGATCACTGCTTAGCTGAAGGTTATGGAACCAAAAAAACAAGTAAACATGCAGCTGCTGATGAGGCTTTGAAAATCCTTCAAAAAACACAACCCACTTACCCATCTGTCAAAAGTTCACAGTGCCAAACAGGCTCTTCACCCAGGGGATCTGGGAAGAAGAAAGATATAAAGGATCTGGTAGTTTATGAGAATTCTTCAAATCCTGTGTGCACGCTGAACGACACAGCTCAGTTTAATCGAATGACAGTTGAATATGTCTATGAAAGAATGACAGGACTCCGATGGAAATGCAAGGTGATTCTAGAGAGTGAAGTAATTGCAGAAGCAGTTGGAGTGAAGAAAACTGTCAAATATGAAGCTGCTGGGGAAGCTGTGAAAACCCTCAAAAAGACCCAGCCGACTGTCATTAACAACTTGAAGAAAGGAGCTATTGAAGATGTGATTTCAAGAAATGAAATTCAGGGTCGCTCAGCAGAGGAGGCTTACAAACAACAAATCAAAGAAGATAATATTGGAAATCAGCTGCTGAGAAAGATGGGTTGGACGGGTGGTGGTTTAGGTAAATCTGGTGAGGGCATTCGGGAGCCAATCTCTGTCAAAGAGCAGCATAAGCGGGAAGGGCTTGGTCTTGATGTAGAGAGGGTAAATAAAATTGCCAAGAGAGATATTGAACAGATCATCAGAAACTATGCCCGCTCGGAGAGCCACACGGATTTAACTTTCTCTACAGAGCTGACTAATGATGAGCGGAAGCAAATACATCAGATTGCCCAGAAGTATGGTCTTAAGAGTAAGTCTCATGGGGTGGGCCACGACAGGTACCTGGTGGTAGGTAGAAAAAGACGGAAGGAGGATTTACTAGACCAGCTCAAACAGGAAGGCCAAGTGGGGCATTACGAGCTTGTGATGCCTCAAGCAAATTGAGATCTTACTAATTTATTTTGTAAATGCCTAATGAGGCAGGTTTGTGAATTAAAGAAATGCTACATGTTCTGGTTGCAGAGTATATTCATTCTTAAGATGTTTCACCTTGTTCATTTCATATAGTGCTTTATTAGATACTGGAACTTGAAGAATTCTGTCCACTTGTATTAGCTTAATCCAGCAGATAATATTGTGCAGTTACTGTTTGTGTCTTTGATATTGCTGTGTCCCTCAGATTTTAGTAGTTTGTACAAAGCAAGAACACATATCCAAATGGAATTTCACCCCGAGAAAGAAATTCCCATTTTAAAGGGCATAGCACAGCAGTTTGCAACAATACGTAAAGTTGATATTGACTACAATAAAACTACAGTCTTAATTCCAGACTTAACTGAAAATGTCAGGTCATTTTGTATTATCTATTTTCATCTTTATGTGAAGCCAGTTATAGAATGTTTAATAGTAAATTGTGCTGTATGTGTAAATGTCCTTACCAACTAAATGATGTAAAAATTTCTTAAGGTAATTTTAGTGTTCATTTATTTATAACTTCTACCATGTGGTTTCCAGAATATTGGAAGTGATATACTGTATCTTGTGATATATGAGTGTTAACAAATTCTAGTCTTCATGCTGAGAGAGCACTACTTGAGACAGCAATTGAAAAGTTCCCAAAACTTTGATTCAGTCTGAAGAAAGGAAGCTGGAACTGTCTGTTCTTGGTGCCTTGCAGAGAGACTCGCAGCAACTCTCCGTTATAGCTTTCACATGATTTGGGTGTATAGCACATCCAAGGTGGCCACAGCTGTGGTGGAGCTTGGTAAAAGACTGAAGATTCATTGGTGCTTTGATGAAAAGGTTAGTTGGCTGGTCCCTCTCTCAAAAAGCTTATTTAGCCCCCAAAGCCAACTTTGTAACATATTTAAAACTGCTATTTTCGCTTATTTCTGGAATGTAAAAAAAACTATAAAAAGGATTAGTGTATGCTTCCTGAATAAAAAGGAGCCAAAGTTGATCAAAATGGCGGTGTGCTTGTTTCTGGGAAGCAGCCTGGTAGCGACACTTTGGGTCTTTGGAGAAGGGAAGTGGCATTTGCACAAAATATTTCAACACTTAGAGCACGTGTGGATGAACATAATGACTTAGCAGATAGGAACAGCCAGTCAGCCACCCATCACGTTTTCTCTGGGGACCATACCTGCTGGCTGCAACCAAATCTCAGGCTGTTTACTTTTACGTGATTTTGTTTTTGTATCTCAGATAAATTAAGTGTTAATATTCAGAGATGAATACTGATATTGATAAACACTTCCAATGACTTCATATTTAGAACAATTAGGTTGTTTACAGTGTCTTAAAACATTTAGCACCAAACTTGACATGTAATTGGCCCACAATGAACAATTTCCTTTCCCCTCTTATTTATATTTTACATTAAGAAGCTGTCCATTGTAGTTAAATCAGTATTTAAAAAATATAAAGGGATTAACTTTTATGCCTGGACCTCCGTGACTTTTAGTCACCTACAGTGATTAACACAGTAAGTGATGTTTGCTTTCCACTAACTCTTTTGTCCTGCAGTATATGGCCTTTCCTAATGTTGGTAGGAAGGGAAATGAGGTGTGCATTTTATTTTGGCACTTAATGTTTTAACAGTGGCAAAGGGAACTAAGCTAAAATGTTTATAGATTTTATAGGATTTTTTTTTTTACCTACAAGTCTCATGCCAACTTTGAGAAGCTGTGGTTCAATTAGTGTTAGAAAAGCCAGGCTTCAACTCTCTTGGGTAAGAGTGGCTTTGGGGATTAAGGAGTGTGAAAACTCATTTCTCTACATTTCTTTCCTCTTCCCCAAATGATTTGGGGGCTGGAGGAGTAGGGTAGTGTTACACAAATCTGGTTTATCTATGTAAGTTCAATAGAACAGAATATTAATAAAGTTAAGCTCTGAAATAATGGGGCCAAGTGTATATTTGGTTCTCGGTTTGAGAGTCCAGATTTCCTAACTTCTTAGATCAGCCTTGGTATAGATGTGGAATTAGGGTGAAGTCATTTAACTCTTGCTTGAGAATAAAGAACGTTGAGAAATGGGTTTGGCAAAAATGAGCGGCTGACAACCCTGTTCTATTTTGTCCCCTTTTTGTTGGTTCTTGTAGTTTCCCTTTCTTTGAGATGGCAGTCGTTTTAACCCAGTAACCTTGCTATAAAATCTGCACAGGTACCTGAGCAGTTTTAAGTTTTATTTGAATCACTTAAATATATTGTACTGAGGAACTAACTCTGCTTTCAGTTATATTTATAGCTTTGAGGCTCACAGATCTATTGTTTAGATTTTTTTCCCTCCCCTTTGATTATAAAATGAATAGAAATTTCCTGCATTCTGTTGGGATTCTTTTTAAAATAGTATACAGTGCATTCACTGTGCTATGAGTAACTCCTGAAGCTGGAGATCGGTCCTAAAGAAAGGACTTTAATTACAACTTTGGTTCTTCGTCATACCCTCTTTGCCACACCAGCAGGTGCAGAATTGAAGGTTCAAGTTCAATTCTGCCATTTAAAAGGGGACCTCACAAATCTGGTTTATTATTGTTATAAATTATTGTATGCAGGCACCCTGTGGCATTTGTTTAAAAAAGCTGTAAAGAAAAAAGGCAAATTAGCATTAAACTTTGAAATGAATGATTTGTGGTGACTTTGACCGTGGATATGATGCTTTGGGAGGTCAGCTTGTTGACGCCGTTGTAAGATTTTAAAAGGATTATCCCATGAAAGAGATTGGGAATAGTGTTTCTCAGGAGGTGTACAAAAAAAATATTAAACTTGCACATTCCCAATCTCACCTTAATTTTTTCAAGTATAAGTAACAGTGTCAATATTTAAGATACCCAGCCACAGGACTTCCCTGGAGGTCCAGTGGTTAAGACTCCGTGCTTTCACTGCCGTGGACCCGGGTTCAGTCCCTGGTTGGGGAACTAAGATCCCACAAGCTGCACAGTGTGGCAAAAACAAAAAAAAACAACAAAAAAAGATAGCCAGCCACAGTAGGATGAAGAAATTTATGTAAAACTAATCTGCCAAGTAAAGACCAATTTAATGTCATTCTACTTTGAAGTAGAAATGGACTTAAGAGAAATAAGTGCATTTAAGGATGTTGCTTCTAGGTGAAACTAACCAGTTCATGTGTTCAGTGTAGGATGAGCTCCCTCATGTTGAGGTTCCTTTAAGTGCCATGTCTTAGAGGATGAGTGGGTACATACACCATAAGGACTTAAATTCAATTAGCGCCCACCCCCCCTCCCCAAGAAGTGAGTTTCCACAGTCACTGTCCTTGTCTCTTTAAAATGAGATAGATTGCTCCTCAGAAGAAAGCAGAGTTTTGTTTAAACAAGGTAACATTGCGGATACCTGTACTCCCAAGCTTTACATGAGACTTAAAATACCATTTTATTATTTAGTTTGTTTTTTAAGCTAGGGCTTTTTTAAGAGGTGGAATGTCAGGATCAACAAGTTAGATCTTGGTCTCTGAGGATGCTAGTAAATCTCCAGGTTAATTCTCCCCCCTTACCACAATTTCATTCCCTTGATTGACTATAATATATGCTGAAGTAACTTTGTTTTACCTAATAGATTTACATTGTTAGCATGTTTAAAAAAAGCATTAAACACTTATGACTGAAAAGAAAATACATCCTCTCCAGCAGTATCTACTCTTCTCCCTCTCCCAGAATCTGTATTTTTGCTTTTACCATAATTTTTATTTTAAGGGGGGAAATGAGTAGATATGAGTCCAATAAATTCATACTAAAAGTTCATACTGAGCTAAAATATAATTATACCATGACTACAAAATTTTAAGGTTATTTTTATTTACAAGTTTTGAAAAATGTACATTTTTTACATGGGTTACTTGTGCAAAGTTAAATTCAGAAGAGTGATAAATGCACAAAAGGTGACAATGGAACATCAGACAAAACATTTACAAGCTTTGTCCCACACTGCTACTTAAAGGTACTGTCAATCTAAAAGTATAAATATCCAAAGAAAGATTACAAACATTGATTTTAAGGTTCTTGTAATACTGAAAGGGAGGAAGAAACTAAAGCATGCAGCATTAACAGAGGATTTGAGTGGAAAATAGTTTACCACAGACATGTTCCCTTCCTTGGGTTAATTAAAACTCTAAAAAAAACAATGGAGGATTATAAATTTGTTCATCTAGGGTAGCACTGCTCCTTTAAAAGGATTAAAGGATCTCCAACCTTCCCTAGCTTAAAAACATGACTGTTTCCATTCCTCTGTTCCCACACCTCTTTAAAAAGTGAAAATCCAGAAGACTTCAGTATTCTGAATCTTAGCTCGGGTGTGTCCATTGAACACCTTGCAAGGAGAGGAAGTGTCAGTTACTATGCTGCACTCCCTTGGCTGAGCCCTTTAACATTCTCCTTCCTACCAGTTAAAAACATAATTCATGGGGCTTCCCTGGTGGCGCAGTGGTTGAGAGTCCGCCTGCCGATGCAGGGGACACGGGTTCGTGCCCCGGTCCGGGAAGATCCCACATGCCGCGGAGCGGCTGGGCCTGTGAGCCATGGCCGCTGGGCCTGCGTGTCCGGAGCCTGTGCTCCGCAACGGGAGAGGCCACGACAGTGAGAGGCCCACGTAACGCAAAAAAAATAAAAAAACACAATTCATGTTAGTTAGATATTAGTATCAGAGCCTTTTTAGCTTCCATTGCTCTTTCAAAATGGATGTTTATATGGATTTGTTTCCCTGTTTTCTATAGGCCATATTCCAAAAATTCATTTCTAAATCCAACACAAGTGAAGGACCAGCCAGGGTGAAATGCTTCAGTAATCATTCATTCTGTTAAAAATAACATTCTGGTCATCAAGCTATGCATAAGCACCACTTGTAAAACAATTCATTTTAAAAAGCTTAGTGTAAAGTACAGTAACACAATACTGCCATAATTCTGGAAATGAGATACAACAGAAAAGGAATTAATTAAGCATTAGTGACTTTTTGCACGTAACCCAGGTACAGTACATTTGATCTCATAGAGGGTGTTTTCTGATGTTTAAGGAGAGGGTAGAAGGGGTAGGAAAAGCCTGGCAAGGGAAGATGGAAACAGCACAACAGCTATTTTGCTTTTAATAAAGTAAATGTAATGACACTGATGAATAGGAAGGCGACAAACACATCAATATATATTTTTCTTATGACCAGCTGCTTCTTTTCCTGCACCCGGGTCAACAGTCACGCCAGCTCTGTTCTACTATCGCAGAAACACGTTTTTCATACTCCCGCTTGTTCTCCTGGTACAGCTGAGCAGCCTGGCTGTTTGCTGGACTATTGGGATTGGGTTCATCCAAAAGAGACTATAGAGACAATTTGTAAAAAGTCAGTTCCTCAATGCAAATATACATATATATATATATTATATATATATATATATATATATATGGTTGGCCAAAAACTTTGTTCAGGTTTTTCGTACCATCTTATGCAAAACCTGAACGAACTTTCTGGCCAACCCAATATGTATATTCAACACACTCGAATTGTCCCAGGTAGCAGCTAAATTTGCTCTCTTAGCATAATAATCTACAGTTACATTAACCTGCTAGTAGCTAGGCAAACATATGTTTTCTGGTGGGTTAGGTCTTACCTACTTTTTACTTATGACTTTCAAAAACAACTGCTAATATAAACATATCAAAGGCCATAGTCACATTAAGGAAAATTCACCTGTATGGATGTTAAAATGGAAGACACATCATATGTTGGACTCCAACGGTTCTGAAGAATGTCCAGACATATACTACCATCTGCATAGACTAAGAGCATAGAAGTAGGTTATGTTAAACATAACAAAACCATTAAGGTTTAAATATCATAGTCAAGACAAATACAGTCAAGAATACTTTGCTTTTGAGGTTTAAAAAAGATTACTAAGTTGCTTCTTAGTTACCTTCCTAAAAGAAGTGTCATAATCACTACTAGTGAAACAGGATGATCAGAGAATGTCAAACATAATCAGTATAAAACTGGAAGATACTTAATGCTTGTTATTCTGAAAAGACTGCCCTGTTATCCAGGAAACCATGCACTATTTTTAAGAGGGTTCCTCATCATCGATAGACTTATGGGAAATTCACTCCACTAAATTTTTAAACTTTATCTCCTATCTGAAATAACCAAGATAGCTCAGAGTTCACAAGGTTTCATTTTGGTATGAAGATAAAAATATCTGATACCCTGGAAAATACATTATTAACCTGAATAAAAGGCAACTTGTTCTAGGCTTACTACTAGGAAAAAAAATAAAAGAGCAAAATAGTAAGTTAGAATCACCTGTGGCACTTTTCCAATATACCGTATACCTGGACTCAACCACAGAATCTGATATTCAGTAGGTCTGGAGTGGGGCCGGGGCATCCGTGGCTTTTAAATGTCCCACGCTAATTCTGATCTGCATCCAAAGCTGAAAACTATTGCTCTAAATGCTAGTGAAAATAATCACAACACAAAACTACCCCAATCTGGCCTTACATTAAAAGGAAACCTCAAGAACATCCTTATTTTTGTTTAGTAAGTAAATGATAAAATCATCAAAACCAGGAGGCTCTCAGATTCCAAGCAAAGGCAATGTCCCTTCACTGCTTCAGTTCTAGGACCACAGACCAAGACAGCGATAGACCACCATGAAGAAGTTCAGCTTTCAGGAAACAGCAAGATGCCTAGACAAATACTCAGGTGCTACAGACAAATAGGAAATGTGGAATACCTCCCAAATAAACAGTGTAGTAGTTTAAAATACTGTATTAAAAGTGATACTTGCCATTCGGATGAAACATCTTAGAGACAAATCTAACCGTAGGTGGCTTATTCGGATATTCTTCAGTGAATTCTATTGTAAGCTTAAAGGTTCCTGTAATTAGAAAAGAAAGGGTTAAGAAAGCCTACTTATCACCTTGTTTGGTAGTACTTTGTTTTTAATACTACATGACTTCTTTTTTCAAGTATTATATGAAATAACGCAAAGATACAGAGTAGAGAGGAAAGAGACCAGGTAAGAGATACAGCTCCAGGGATTGCCCTAAAAATGGACAGACACTGTAAGAACCGTCACTCAAAGGTGATTTGTTTTTTGTTTTTCCATTATTCTCCCCCAAACTTAAATACAGCCATCTTAAACTCAAAATTGCTGCCTGCAGGATAACTTTAGCCACTGTACATTTTGAAGACATCCTTAAAATGACAAGCAACTAGAGCCAAAACATGGCATTCCTCCTTGAGAAGACTGAAAGACCTTAATAAAGGCCAATTTTAATCAGCTGTCATCTTAAATGGTGATTTTTAAATGCACTAGAAAGAATGAGAGCACAAAGTTCAAAAACCAATGCTAGAAATACAAATCAATAATCAAATTATTTTTAAAATAGCAGGAAATAAGAAAAGTGTTCACTGGCTCCTCTTCATGTAATAGCAACTCTATAATGAAAACATAATTGAATGTAAGCCAGAAAAAACTTCACAGTCCCTCTTTAAAACCCTTAAGTATGACTCACAAGCTACTTCACTATAAAACCAACTCAATTATTCACACTAATGGTAGGAATTAATGGCAGAAATAATTTAAAAATCATATTAGATTGCATTCATGTCTCTAGTAAATTTCTTTCTAATGACGTTTGTTTACGCTACTATTGAAACAAATTACTTTTCTTGAATATGTGTCAACTAAGGTAGCAGGAGGCCCTAAAGAATACTAAGTTACAGATTTATTTGTAAGAAATGGACAAACTGGATCTCATTCAAGAATTGTTGGGGACTTCCCTGGCGGTCCAGTGTTTAGGACTCTGCGCTTCTACTGCAGGGGACACTGGTTCGATCCCTGGCCGGGGAACTAAGATCCCGCATGCCCCACAGTGCGCCCCCGCCCCCCACCAAAAAAGAATTGTTGGATGTTGTGATTTGGGGAGATTATTTTCTTCAAAATGTTATTTTTAATTGGGTTTAATAAATTCAAGAAAACAATTGGGCAATTGTTTTTTCCTGACTGAAATTTCTTCAAGTAATCTTAAGGAATCAGTTATTATCTAAGGTGATGCACGTTCCACTATATTACTCTGGTCCATTTAATGAATTACTTATTCTAATACAATAGACCACACTTCAGATAGAGTATAATTTGTTACTGGTTCCTTCGAGTTAGCAATTTATTTCCTCCTTGCTTCCATTCCTCCTTTCCACTTAAGAAAAAAAGACTATAGGGCTTCCCTGGTGGCACAGTGGTTGAGAGTCCGCCCGCCGATGCAGGGGACACGAGTTCGAGCCCTGGTCTGGGAGGATCCCACATGCCGCGGAGCAACTAAGCCCGTGTGCCACAAACTACTGAGCCTGCGCTCTAGAGCCCGCAAGCCACAACTACTGAAGCCCGCGTGCCACAACTGCTACAGAAGCCTACGCACCTAGAGCCCGTGCTCTGCAACGAGAAGCCACCGCAATGAGAAGCCCGCGCACCACAACGAAGAGTAGCCCCCGCTCACCGCAACTAGAGAAAGCCCGTGTGCAGCAACAAAAACCCAACGCAGCCAAATATAAATAAATAAATAAATATATATACAAATTTAAAAATGCAACATATGGAGACATACTATATTCCCCAACTATTGTTACTTCCTAAACTTGAAAGTCAGACCTGAAGTTACTATGTATTATAACTAAGGACGAAAAGGAAAATATTTTGGAATGGATAAACATGCTATAGTCCATCAGAACGCACTTCACCTTTATCACCACCTGGTCATAACTCTTCCTATTTTTGAGGAAGAAAGCATAGTTCTTTCTTTTCAGTTCTATTGATATTATAATACGCAAGAAAAAGTGGGAATGAGTGTTAGTTCAAAACTCTGAGCTTCCTTATGTGTCTCAAGTATAAACACATTTGGCTCAGTGTTGATACCCGCTTAAATTATAGCTTAGAGATTTATCATCAAGAAATTGCTCTAAAAAACTGCTCTAAAATTGGGCAGATTTAATGGCATGCAGAGCTCCCAGGTACTTTAAATTAAAACCATCATTAAATACGATACCTAAAGGTGGTAAAGTCACACAGAAGGCAGGCGTAAGTGGAAACAGTGGAGTGCAGTGGGGCAGAGCAGAAGCTTTGCAGTCAGACAGATCTGGGTTCAAATCCTTGCTTTGCTACTTTCTAGTTACGAAACCTTTGGGGAAACTGCTCAACTTGACTGAACCTCCAGTTCCTCATCTGTAAAATAGGGTTCATAACAGTACCTGCTACATAACGTTGTTGTGAGGTTTAAATGAGGGAAAGATGCACAGTGACACAAAATAAGTGCTTCATAAATATTTTAGTTACAATAATTCTACAGTTTCATATCTCTAGACCCAGCTGAAGGAGGCAAAAACCAAAAATCCAAACTTCACTATCAGTAAGAAAAATACAATTAATGAATTCAAATATTAAATAGTACTTTCTTTCTGACCTACATCAATCACAGTGAAAGCAAGTTGAGTACATACGCTGGTGGCTCACAAAACCCTTGACTTGAGCTTTCTGCCTAATGCTTGCCTAAAAGTTCAGCAAGGTGGTTACCTAGCTACCAAAGAAGTTAATCAAGTCTTTAAGAACAGCTCATTTAATATCTTGAGAAGTGAAACCAATATGATTTATATTCAATGTGAATATAAATTAGGACGTACCTAAATCTTACTCAAAGCACACATTTAAAGGGATATTTCATACTTTTAGCCACCTTAAACAATGAGAACCTCTTTAGTACAACTCTCAATCCAATTTCTGAGATCCAAAACAAATGTTAAGGAAATTTAAAATCTGAGAATTAATACTATGCAATCGAGACGAGCTTGTCCTCTGAAAATTTAGAAGGCTAGGCTTTAAAATAATTGGAAACTTAAGCCTCACCATTCTTGTATACAATCTGTACTGATTTTTTATCTTCCTGAGAAGGTCACAACATTGTAAGGAAAGGATAAATTAATCCATCTATGTATAGGGACCAGGAAAATTATATAAATGAGTTAAATGGCTGGTGTATGGCAATAGGGAATGATATGGTTAAAGTAGAGAGTGTATGTTCTGCCTGTCACAAATTCAATTGCTTGAAAATATTGTATTGGTCAAAGAAAGCACCTCTGTAGGTGTTTTCTGCCATTTAGCCACCAGTTTGTGACCCCTGAGGAGAAAGCAAAGTACACGTACTTAAAAAAATTTTTTTTGATGACTGAAAAGAGTCTGATTTTTAAGATAATACCCAAATACTCTTCATCATAGGATTTATTTACCTTAAGAACACCCCTAGTGGACTTTGATTCATTTTTTTAAAAAAAGACACCAAATTCTTAAGAATACATCTATTATGAAAATCAAGTACTAGTATCTTACTGTGTCTATTAACAATTTTCAGATGATGTGATGGAGAATACATTGTTCCTTAACCTTCGTATTCAGCATGCATACCAAGATATTTTATGAGGAAGTATTTCCCCCTAATGTTTTGTTTGGTAGTGTAAGCTCTTGGGAACATAGTCCTCTTACCTTCAAGTGTGTAAAGTTAAATCAAAATACCTTTAAGAGTTCCTTTTCTTAAAATTTCATCTCTTTAACTAGGGTCTGGCTGTTCCAGAAACCTCCACTACAAATGGTTTACAAGGAAGCAGCGAAAGTAGTTTTGGAGCTGTTGATTTATATAATACATTGGCAACAGCAAAATCAACTATGCCACTTGTCCCTAATTGGGCCTTTCCCTAGCTGTAAATAACAGGTATTTTTAAATGGTCAAAAAATTTCTTGTAAACTTGGTCAGTGTTCTAGACACCTGAGAAAGCATCCATGGATAGCAGACTGCTCAAAAGAATGAATTAGAAAAGGGTACTGTGATTTAGCCTGAGTAATTCCTTTCAGCAATGTCAGGGTGGAGATACACATCATCAAAAAAAGAGCCAGTAATGTCAAGGGGGAAGGTCCAGGTAGATAATGGATTCCACAAGTACCTTTTCAACTCATACCACTTAAAACGAGAGAAGCACCCTTGAAATATTTAAGTTGCCAACCCCAGCAAAGTGGTGTACTATTAATAAAGCTGTGCCCAGCGTAAAGCAGTCTGAGTAAAATCAGGAGGAAAAAAGAAGCCAATGAAAACAAAGCCTGCTGGAGCTAAAGCAAATACACAGCTAATCTGCAAAACTTAAGTATGAAGAACTAGCACCAATCTAGTAGAGGAAAATTAAGCTTAGCTAGCTCTTGCTACAGATCAGGATCAGTTCAAATGATTTACTGCACCCAAGTATCAACAGTATGGCTTGAGGATCACACTCCCCTGCTGTCATTTCTTTTTATTGCAGTGCTGAAGAGCAGTGATATCTACCCAGTGAGTGAAGGTAGAGAGGAAACTACAAGTATTTAGGCTACTGTCTACAGTCTTCTAGGGAAATGTTGAGTGTTTGAGACAAATCATAGAATTGGTTACTATTGACCTACCTCACAACATCTTGTGGTTGGTAGCATCAAAAAGCAAACTGACTTGGCAACATAAGTTTGTACTTAGTAGTTTGCAGAAACGTTTTTGTTCACACCTTCAAACTGAGTTACGTGCATATGTGTGTGCATATGTGTACAATGTCTCTCAAATGCTGTGACCAAAGGAAGGTAAGTCATTGAGAAAAAAATAACAGAAAGATCTTTTTCTTTTTAAAAATACCTCAAAATATTAAAGATGTCGATTAGTAGTTCAAATACTTTTTTTTTTTTTTTCAGTATGCGGGCCTCTCACTGTCGTGGCCTCTCCCATTGCGGAGCACAGGCTCCGGACGCGCAGGCTCAGCGGCCATGGCTCACGGGTCCAGCTGCTCCGCGGCATGTGGGATCTTCCCGGACCGGGGCACGAACCCGTGTCCCCTGCATCGGCAGGCGGACTCTCAACCACTGCGCCACCAGGGAAGCCCTCAAATACTTTTAATCATCTTTTTAAATGTATTAAGCTTTCAAAAACAATTAACTACACACACACGTACACACACACGTACACACACACACAATTGAGTGCACTAAAACTATATCAATGTTAATTTCCTGGTTGTGCACAGTCATTCAAGATGACTTGTAACCAAAGGGGCGGGGGAGCAGGTGAAGGGTATACAAAGTCTCTCTGTAATATTATTTCTTACAACTGCACATGAACCTGTAATTATCTCAAAATAGGAAGCTTTAAAAAAATCCTTAAAAAGCAACTAACATGTGTTTTTAAAGGTCAAACCTAAACCCATTAAAAATCATGTACCTATAAGTACAGGTAGTACCTTGTAGTAGGTTGGACACTGGTCAAGACAGTACATTAAGGCTCCCCTCAACTGTGAAACTGCGTTGAGATTACTGACCATCAAGTCTTGATAAAAGCACATACTGAAAACTCATTTAAAAATCAGAAACATTATGCTCAAACTGGCTATTAAAGGTGCATTAAAGACCATCTTAAAGCAGTGAGGCTGACAGGCACTCAATGCCAGACTGTAGAAACCAGACAATCGTGTGCAAGGGATTCTTGCATCCATTCAACATCCAACAAACACACACTAAGCACCTGCTGAACACAGTTCCCGCCCTTGTGAAGAATTCTGAATCAAATGGTCCCTGGGGTCTCTGAGCCTATCAGCAAGTGGTTGGGTTGACACTTAGTATCTTGATGGGGGGCTGAATTTAGCAGGATCACAGCCCAAACCTCACAGACCCTTAACATCAATGGTATGATGCTCCTTTTACTGCCTTACCCAGATTTTTTTTTTTAAGAAGCAATAAAAAAGGTGCAGTTCTAGGCAAGCGGACAATAGCCAGAACAACCTGCCACAGATTGGATTCCACTCAAGCCTTTAGTAGGCAGAGGCTAGGGAGAAGCGGGTTCCTAAGTAGGAGGCTACTTAGGATGACTGGGAACCCTTTCCCCAGATGACCAGGCTCCTGAAAGGTGGGTAAAGAAACTCTCTTACCATCCTCAAACGGGGTCCCTTCAGGCCTGCAACACAGAGAAAAACCAATCAGTTCCCGCTTCGGGGCTCCCCTCTCCCCGATTCATCTGAGGAGATGGCTATTACGAGCCCTGCTCGCTCCACCGCTGGTAAACCACCGCTTCCCGGGTCGCAAAACCACTACCAACAGAGGTCTGGTTCTCAGAAACCCCGGGCAGGCCGCCGCGCCAAAGCGCCACCACTCCCCGCCCCGCCCCCCTGAGAACCCCAAATGGCTCCCCTGGCAACGGGAACCGAGCTAATCGAGGCACAGGCTCCGGGGAGGCGCCTAGGCCCAGCCAGCCCCAAACACTCTCCCTCTGCCCCCGCCTCCGCACCGGGCCGGTCCTGGAGGGCACATGCGTCCCTGGCCCTCGCCACCACCCGGAACGCAGACTCACCCAAAAATGACCGCGTTCCAAACCATGATGTTGTTCTCAGATGGAGCCCCGCTGACTCCGGCTGGAGGATCCTCCTGCAACCTTCAAGGAAACAGACAGGGGGCCCGCGATCCAGCACCCGCTCGCGCCGCCGGCCGCCCCGCCGCCCGCCCGGCCCTCCGCCGGCCCCGCCCTGCGCCCCGGCCGCAGCCCCCGGACCCCGGCGTCCCGGGCTGGTTACCTCTTGAAGTCCCTCATGAGGCGCCGCCGAGCCGGGGTGGACATGTCTCTAGCGGGGTCAGGGGTGGGGCATACACCGAGCTCTCGCGTCCCCGCGGGCGGTAAGGCGGCCGAGGAGGTAGTGGAAGCCGAAGGAACCGAGGGGGATGCTCCCAAAGGAACTGCACTGCCTCTCCGAAGTCGAGGGTCTGTCTGGCGCCGGCTGAGCACCACCCCTGAGTAGACGGGGGCTGAACCAACCTAGAAGGAAAGGGCGGGGGTGGAACGCCGATCGCCGGACAGGCCGTACCAAGACGGGGCGGGGGGGGGACGGAAAGTTGCTTAGGTCATTAAACCCGGGCGGGAGGCGGTGGCGGGGGGTGTGGTGAGAGGCGAGCTGCGGGCCGCACTTAATTGCCTGGAAATCACTAGGATCCGGTGGTGGAAGGGGGTGCACCTCTATTTGCCAATTCTAAGACGAACCCTGGGAAGCTTTTTTCTGTTTTCCTTTTTCTTTTCCCTTTCTTTCTTTCTTTTTTTTTTTTTTTGAGATCAGATCACTTATTAAAGTGCGCACAGTGGCTGAAGGAGGAGAAGAACGATGGAAGTCCCAATCTCGAGATCTCGAGGTGGGAGTGGGCGGAGCAAAACCGGTTGTCCGAAAGCCGGAAGTCTAGGGGACACACCCCCTGCGGACACGGGAGACTGGGGAGGAGGGTGTGTGACTGCTTAAAATCACTGAAAATTCAAAGAATAAATCGACCTCGACTATGAGGTCGAGGGTCCCTTCTCTATGGAATGTGAGTCCCTTCTCTATGGGATGAATGTGCGGGATTTGCGTCCCAACATTTAGGCCAATGATCACCCCCAAAACAGAATGAAATGGTGTTGTGTGTCCTGGGGGAGGGAATGAGAGCTGGAGGCAAGCAGAATGAGGCTTTAGCTTTGGGCACTCACAATTTGGCTCTGGAACCACATTTCCCCTTGGCAGTTCAACAAGCCAAGCAGCTAATATATGTTCAGAAGAGTCCAAGGTATGAGAATATCCGACTGCAGAGAATTGGAAGAGCAGTGAGTCTGAAGTAAAGTAACGGTAAGATGCACGTGAAAAAGCTGCAGGTTGCAGGGAAGAGTCACAGTTAGTATGTGGACCTGCAAAAGCAATAACAGTTTTAAAGAATATTTTTTAAAAGGTCAACCCAAGGGCTTCCCTGGTGGTGCAGTGGTTGAGAGTCCGCCTGCCGATGCAGGGGACACGGGTTCGTGCCCCGGTTTGGGAAGATCCCACATGCCGCGGAGCGGCTGGGCCCCTGAGCCATGGCCGCTGAGCCTGCGCGTCCGGAGCCTGTGCTCCGCAGCGGGAGAGGCCACAACAGTGAGAGGCCCGCGTACCACAAAAAAAAGAAAAAGAAAAAGTCAACCCCAAATAACATAGAAGGTAGGCAAAATACTCATTTAAGGATTTTTGAAAATATGAGAAAGGTAGGTTTGGGTTAAGTCATGGAGAGTTTTGAATGCCAAGCTAATGGCTTCCTTGGAAGGTGGTTGAGCAGAAAAGCGACATGATCAGAGCTGTGCTCATCAGAGATGGGTCCCAGGACAGCAACTAGGAGACTCTTGAAGTATTCCAGGTGAGAGATATTGAACCAGGCAAAGACAATAAACATGGAGAGGAGGGGATAAATGGAGAGGACCTGCCAACAGATAGAATGTGGGGGCAAGAGAGAGGAAGGAGCCAACTATGGCTCAAGTTCTGGGGACTTCCCTGGCTGTCCAGTGGTTAGGGCTCCGCGCTTCCACTGCGGGGGCACAGTTTCGACCCCTGGTCCGAGAACTAAGATCCCACAAGCCCCGCGGCGCAGTGCGGTGTGGCACGGCCAAACAAACAAACAATGGCTCAAGTTCTAACCTCCAAGATAATTGGGGGTTTGAAGGTGCCATTACCAGAATTACAGAATAGAGAGGGAGGGGCAGTTTTGGGAGAGGAAATTTGGGGACTTACTGAGTTCATGGGACTAGTGAGACATTCGCGTGAAGATGTCCAGAAGATATCAGATGTGCAGGAAATTGTTTTTAACATGGGAGGCAGGAGGCACTTGACAGTGGTAGTGATTCTAGCTGCTGCTTTACAACAAGTACTCTCATGGCCAAGGATTTATATCTCCCATTAACTCCAACGTATCAGTTAAGGCAAATCTCCCTAATAGCATCACATTATGGCTGTGGTGGGAAGGGGTTACAAAAATAAATTTAAAACCTCCTTTTCCTCTAATCTAGGAGCTTGCAGTCTACTAATACGCACATATGAAATCAACAAAAGCAAGGTCTACGAAAGCAAGTGCGTTAGTTTTCTATTGATGTTTAACAAATTACCACAAGCTGTTAGCCAACTTCAGTTCCTTGTGGCTGTAAGACTGAAGGCCCCATTTCCTCAGTGGCTGCCAGCTGGGGACCAGTCTCAGCTCCTAGAGGTTACCTGCATACCTTGCCACGTGGCCTACTCCATCTTCAAAGCCAGCAATAGAGAATTTCTCTCTCATCAAATCCCTCTCACACTTTTTTTTTTAAAACGTATATATATTTTTTCATCTCACAGTTTGAATCTCTTTCTTCAGGAAGAGCCCAGTTCACTATAAGGCCTTATCTGATTAGGTCAGGCCCACCCCAGATAATCTCCTGATCTTAAAATCATCTGATTTGGGACCTTAATTACATCTACAAAATTGCCTCATAGCAGAACCTAGATTAGTGTTTGACTGAATAGCTGAAAGAAGTGACCAGAAATCTTGAGGAAGGGGGTGGCATCTTAGAATTCTCCCTCCAGAGCAGCAGCAAGATACATAGCAGAAACATGTGAATCCACAGATGCTGAGGGGCTGTACAGCAAGGGAATCATCAGTCTGGTGGGGTTCGAAGAAGCTTCCTGGAATGGGTCTATTTCAAAGTTGTTTCAGAAGAGATGAAAGCAGGGCTTAGGAGGGAGAAACTCAAGCAGTTTCTATGAGGGCAACAGCACGAGCATGGACATGGAGCTTAACCAGGATCTGGGGATAGTGGGCAGATTAGAGTGGCTAATGCAGACTGATGAGACCTTGGCTTGGAAAAGTGAGGATGACAGAAGTTAATTAAATGCCCTCAAATGCGAGGATGAGGAATTTAGGCTTGATAGGCAGCTTTTGTAGGCGTTTGAGCCCAAGAGAGATGTACTGAAAACATCCTACTGAGAAGCGGCATATAATGTACTGGAGAGGAGGAGAGGGTCTGGGAGGCTCCTGGATATAAGGGACTGGGTATAAATGTCTAAAACTCATTGAAGGCTAGAGATGTGTTTGAGTTTGTTGCAGGCCTGTTTTCTGCAACTCCTTTGCTGTATAGCTAAGGAGTAGCTCTTTGACTACCTAATGAGGAAAAATCAAGAGCGTGAACCAAAGCAGTTTGGAAGCCCTGGGGCACTGGGATGTGGGGAGAGTGTTCCCTGACTGCACAATGGGATTGCTTTGCAGGAACGCTGTGCCCTCACATTCCCCATCAGAAGCAGGGTTGTCATAGCAAGCAGCACACAGAAGATTGTTCTCCAGCACAGGCGATTATAGGGCTGGAATATACTGACTATAGCAGAGCTGGCCGAGCATTCCTTCCACCCCATTCTCACCTTGACATCTTGAAGAAATACCCTCTTCACAGGCAAGCATCCCCCCTTCCCCCCAAGAACAGGGGTCAAGAAACTAGAGGTCCTTTTCAATTTAAAGAAAAGTGTGTTAGCAATGCAGCTGCAGAGAAGATTAAAAATTCCAAATTGTTCAGAGGCAAGGATCTGAGCATTTTCCTAAAAGGGAGGAAAAATATGGGACTATATGACTAGGGAAATTGTGGAATTTTATTCTTGTTTTCAAAATGCAGAATAGATTGTGATTTTCCTCGACTATTTGGGGTTGGAGAGAGAAACCAAATAAAATATCATTTCCTGCCTTATGAGGCTGGGAGTTTGTATTTCTGTTAGCCAGTGAAGGCAAGGAATTTTATTTTTCTACAGTTCTCACTCCTGTCAATAAAATTCAGTACAAATGACAACCAAGGAACAACAGAAAATAAAATCAAAAGATTTTTCTTGACTCCAATAATCTTGGAAGACAAGTCAAGAGGATCACTTACAGGAGACAACAGTTGTCACAGTGTGTGTTCTTGGCAGTAAAGGTAGTAGTATGCTGTCCATTTATAGCCCCTAGAACACAAGGAGAGAAAGAGATGGAGGGGGAGAGGAGAGAGAAATGGTGAAGCTTAGAGAAATGGGGAAATTAGGGCCATGAACATAGGCTTTCACTACCTGCTGAGCTGCTGAATAGAGGAAAACAAAGGCATGGCTGAATAATGCACCCCTCCTCAAGATCTCCATGTGCTAATCTACATGTCCTAAACCCGTGAACATGTTACCTTACATGGCAAAAGAGACTTTGCAGATGTGATTAAATTTAGAATCTTGAGATACGGAGATTATCCAGGATTAAACAGGTGGCCCTGATAATAATCACACGGGTCCTTATAAAAGGAAAGGAGGAGTCTGAATTCAGAGAGAAGGCCCTGTGATGATGCGTTCTAGAGCAGTAGAGATTGGAGTGATGCAGCTACCAGCCAAGGAGCCAAGGGTTGCTGGCAGCCTCTAGAAGCTGGAAGAGGCAGAGAATGACTTTTCCACTGGAGCCTCTAGGAGCAATCAGCCTGGCTGACACCTTGACTTTAGACCAGTGAGATTGATTTTGGACTTCTGATCTCCAGAACCCTAAGATAACAAATTTGAATTTTCTTAAGCCACTGAGTTTGTGGTAGTTTGTTACAGCAGCAAAAGGAAACTAATACAAATGGCTACAGTGTTGCACATGAGAATTCAAACAAACCAGCCACATCCACCAGCAAGCTACAACCGAATCCAGCCTGCCAGCATTCTTCCTATGGCCTGCAAGCTAAGCATGTTTTTCTGTATTTTTAAACAGTTGAAAAATAATCAAAAGAAGAATAGTATTTAATCATATTTCATGACACATGAAGATGATATGAAATTCAAATTTCAATGTCCATAAATAAAGTTTCACTATGGCTGCTTTTGTGCTGCAATAGCAGAGTGGAGTAGCTGTGACAGGAACTGTATGTGGTGCCCTCATCACTTCCCACTGTTGGTCGGTATACTATGAACCACGGTGACACAGTTATATCTCAATAGCATTTTGGGTACCACTTGTATCACTTGTGTTTTGGCATTATTGTTATTTTTTTATTACAAGTGCATACCTAGCATGTCAAAACAAGAAAATAAAAGTGGATTTTGAATGTTGTGCTTTTAAGGCACAGTGGAGTGTAGATTACTTGGTCATCAATTTAGATGTCAAAACACTGTGTTTATTACACAATGACGCTGTAGCATGGCTAAAAGAATATGATATACATCGACATTACCAAACTAAGTGCTCATTACAATGTTCCCAGTTCACAGGAAAGCAATGGTTAGAAAAATTAGAAAGTTTAAAATAGAATATCTTACCATAGCAAAATGCTTCACAAAAATTAAAAATGAAAATGAGGTTGCTGCCAAAGTAAGTTTCTGAGTGGCTCATTTGTTAGCCAAGCAAGGAAAGCCATCTACTGATGGTGAGTTAATTAAATCGTGTTTGATTGCAGAAGCCAAAGAAATGTGTCCAGGAAAAATAAACTTTTTAAAGACTATTAGGCTTTCACCAAGAACAGCAGCTCAAAAAGTTGAGGACATTGGAAGCAACATCAATAGTCATTTAAAAAACAGGGCAAATTATTTCAAGTGGTTTTCCTTGTCTCTTTATAAGTTGACAAATCTTAATAATACTCCTCAGTTGTTGTTGTTTATTTGAAGAGTCAATGCTGAGTTTAAAGAGATGGAAGAATTGGCCTGTATGGATAATCTGTAGATGACGGCAAATGAGAATATTTTCAAAAAAGTCAAGAAACCACTAATTCAATAAAACCTGAAGTAGAATCTGCTAAGATGCATTTCAAACATGTATGAAGGAGAAAAAGGCTTAGCTGGACAAGTGTACAAAGCTTGCGAAAATGTAAGTTGTTTAAATCCTATAGTTATTTGTTACATATTATTGAACAGCAGGTACTTCCCAGGAAAATATTTTAATCTATCTTGTGTTATTCAACCATTCGTGTCAACAGTGAACTTCATTCACTCTCATGGACTAAACCATTGTCAGTTTCATGAATTTTTGTCAGAAAAAGAGGCTGAATATTCTGACTTGCCCTACCAACAGCAGTTCAACAACTTAGCAGTTATAAGGTTTTTTGTTGTTGTTTTGTTTGTTTTTGTATTTTTTTGTTTTGTTTTTGTATTTTTATAGCTCGTGGCTGGGATTGAAAATTTTCTGAGCGGGAAGAATCACCCTCAACCACTATTATTGAACACTGAATGGAATTAGCTTTTGCTGTAGAGGTAATAATGTTACTTAATAAATTTAACCTAAAATTACAAGGCAAAATGCTGCTTACATGTGAAATTTATACTGCAGTGAAGTCACTCCGATGAAAACTGACACTTTCTGAACCACAAGTAATGTCTAGTTACTTAATTGCTTCCTGTGCTGTCAAATGTTAAAACAAAAAATCAGGATTTGCAGTCCCACACAAATTTGCAGTGGATATCTTTTCTGAGCTCAGATTACAGTTCCAGTGGTGTTTTTTGGACCCTGATGCAAGTGCAAAGGAAATTTCTGAATTTCAAAAGCAATTTAACTGTGCAGTTGAGGAGTTTCCACCTAAACTTCAATTGGAAGTGATTATTCTGCAATGTAACAACATACTGAAAGGCAAATGTCAAGAGAAGAATCTGATAGAATTCTATAAGTGCCATCTAAGAGATGAATATGCTCAATTAAAACTCAGATGCCTGTGGATTTTTTTTTACATGCCTATGAAGCCAGTTCTCTTAAACTAGAATTGGGTTCATAAGCATGTAATCTGTACAATTGCATAGGGCCCTGCTTTCAGAAGGACCTTGCATTTGACTTAATGCTCAATTGTCACCATTTTGCAATTCTTTTTTAAAAAATTTATTTATTTATCTGTCTATTTATTTTTGGCTGCACCGGGTCTTAGTTGCGGCACGTGGGATCTTCGCTGCAGCATGTGGTATCTTTTAGTTTTGGCATGTGGGCTCTTAGTTGCAGCATGCATGCGAGATCTAGTTCCCCGACCAGGGATTGAACCCAGGCCCTCTGCATTGGGAGCATGCAGTCTTACCCACTGGGCCACCAGGGAAGTCCAGAGGTGCCTGTGGATTGATATCAGTATATGGCAGTACTTATCTGTGTTAAGATTTTTCTCAAAGATGAAATACATAAAATCTCATTACAGATAAGCATTAATGGATAAATATTTGTAACAGATTTTTTATTAAGACCTTTATTAACAGGTGCTTGCAGTTTGTTAACTCTTGAAAAAATCAAGTTGTAAACTGTTATTGCAGATTAAAAGTGAGGTTCCTAAAAATCTTGACCAATTGAAACAAGGTAAAAACCTTTAAAAATATATTGAAAAAAAAAACAAAAACAGGAGAATTCCCTGGCGGTCCTGTGGTTAGGACTCTGCGCTTTCACTGCGCTTCCAGGGCACGGGTTCCATCCCTGGTCGGGGAACTAAGATCCCACATGCTGTGTGGCGCGGCCCAAAAAAAATAATAATAAGTGTATTGAGATTGTAACTGATTTGATGATAGGAAACACTCACTTTGAACCCTAATTAAGTGAAATATTATCATCTCCATAAAAGAATGCCATTCTTATTAGAAGATCTGTATTATGAAAAAAATTATACTCAATTATTATTATATTTTGAATTTCATTGATAAAACATTTGTGAAAATTTGTTTTCTCTCGTTATATAAGTACCTACATAATGTTCTTGATTTTTCCTCTTGGCTCTCAAAGCCTAAAATATTTACTCTCTAGCCCTTTACCCACCCCTGCGCTTGACTAAGCCACTTCAGGGAGGGAGACTATTTATAATTGATCACTATGCAACCAGTATGTAGCACAGTGCCTAACACACAGTAGAAGATCAATAAATACTATTATAAAGAACATAGAATCATAGGGATGACACTGGACTAAGATCTAAGGAGCAAACGCTATGATTCTTTAAGACTTGACATTTCTTTTCTACTGTATTAACTCATGTTCATTTGACGGCTAGCAGATTCCTTTAAATTCTCATTGGTTTGCATCTTGTGTATCTTGAACACTACACTTCTTCCAGCTAAACTGTCAGTTTTCTGGTCACCAGCTCCTGCTTCCTTCAGTAAGTTCTCTGTTAAAAATCCACTATTTTGGTGTCATCACTTGAAGCTATCCAATTTAAACTGTCTCAATGTCCTTATTCTGGATTGCCCCAGGCTCTGGTCCTCCACAGAGAGCGTTCTGGGAGAGTTTCTGGGTTGAGGAAGGAAGGGTGGAAGATGTTCCCTAAACCTGTGGCAAACGGGATCATTAAGATGCCTCTATTTGCAAATCACTTACATGATTAGGGTCTAGTATCCAAAAATATATAATGAACTCTCACAATTGAACAATATAATAATAACCCAATTAAAAATGGGCAAAGGATTGGAATAGACATTTCTCCAAAGAAGATAAGCATGTGAAAAGGTGCTCAGTATCATTAGCCATCAGAGAAAGGCAAATCAAACTCACAGTGAGATACCACTTCACACTCACCAGGATGGCTATAATAAAAAAGACAAAGATAATTATTGGTGAGGACGTGAAGAAATCAGAACCCCACATACATTGCTTGTGGTAAATGTAAAATGTAAAATAATAAACTTGCTTTGGAAAACACTCTTAGCAGTTCCTCAAAAAGTTAAACATAAGGTAATCATATGACCCAGCAATTCCACTCTTAAGTAAACACCCAAGAGAACATACGTCCTCACAAAACATAAAAGCATAGACACACATGTTCTCACAAAAACCTGGACACCAATGTCCATAGTAGCACTACTCTTTATATCACAAAAATGGAAACAACCCAATTGTCCACCAACTGATGAATGAATAAACACAATATGGTATATCCATACAACAGAATATTATTCAGTCATAAAAGGAATGAAGTTCCTTTTTACCAATTCATTACTACTTTTTTACTGATTCATGGTACAACATGGTTGAACCTTGAAAACATAAGTGAAAGAAGCCAGATACCAACAGCCATATATTGTATGATTTCATTCATATGAAATGTCCAGAAGAGGCAAATCCAGAGAGAGAAAGTTAGATTAATAGTCGCCAGTGGCTGGGAAAGAGGTGGGGAGAGTGACTGCTAAGGGATATGGGATTTCTTTGGGGGATGATGAAAATATTAGGTAGTGGTGATAGTTGCAAAACTCTGTGAATGTACTAAAACCCACTGAATTATACACTTTAAAAGGGTGAATTATGGGACTTCCTTGGTAGCTCAGTTGTTAAGGATCCACCTGCCAATGCAACGGACACGAGTTCGAGCCCTGGCCTGGGAAGATCCCACATGTCACGGAGCAACTAAGCCCATGTGCCACAACTACCGAGCCTGCGTTCTCGAGCCCGTGAGCTACAACTACTGAGCTCGCGTGCCACGACTACTGAAGCCCTCGTGCCTAGAGCCCATGTTCTGCAACAAAGAGAAGCCACTGCAGTGAGAAGCCCACGCACCACAACAGAGTAGCCCCTCTAGCTGCTAAAGAAAGCCTGTGTGTAGCAACGAAAACCCAACACAGCCAAAAAATAAATTAATTTTTTAAAAAGGGTGAATTATGTTATGTGAATTAGATCTCTTTTTTTTTTTTTTTTTTTGCGGTACGCGGGCCTCTCACTGTTGTGGCCTCTCCCGTTGCGGAGCGCAGGCTCCGGACGCGCAGGCTCCGGGGCCATGGCTCACGGGCCCAGCCGCTCCGCGGCATGTGGGATCTTCGCGGACCGGGGCACGAACCCGTGTCCCCTGCATCGGCAGGCGGACTCTCAACCACTGCGCCACTAGGGAAGCCCTAGATCTCAATTTTTAACATTCCTCTACTTCATTAGGTACTCATCCTGAATACAGCCAATCAAAATCATATTTAGAGGGCGACACACGTATACGTATGTATATATGCATATACATACGTATACGTGTATAGAAATATAAATGAATAATTTAAATTATTAAGTGTCCCAAGTAAAGCAGTCCCAGAGAACTTAGGTCAGGTTCTGGGCGACTCAGGGTGTCCCTATGCATCTTAGCCTAATGGTACGGCCGGGAAGGTCACACGACTACTATGGACGCGTGACCAGCCTAGGTAGGGGAGATCCGCGACGCATGAGTGACGTCATTTCTGCGCGACTCTTACTTTTGCCTTTTTGTTTTCCGACTGCTTCTCTGAGCTATGCCTAAAGTAGTTTCGCGGTCCGTAGTCTGCTCTGACACCCGGGATCGGGAGGAGTATGACGACGGCGAGAAGCCCCTTCACGTCTACTACTGTTTATGCGGCCAGATGGTCCTGGTGCTGGGTGAGTAGTCTGCAAGGAGCTAAACTTCGGGTTCTGGAGGGCGCATTTCCTCTCGCCGTGATCTGGCAGCCGAGTCTTTGCGAGGATTTCCGTCTCCATCAAAATTCTCCGTACCCATCCCGCCCCACTCCAGGGCAGCTTTTCGGTTTTCTGTTTAACCTTGTGATTCTGTATCCAGACCTCTCTCAAAACTAAATTCCTCTTCCGTAAAAAATGTACTCACTCTCCTCCCGCTCCGCGTCTAGAAACTTTGTAACCTTTCTGCCGGATACAAGGATACTGTAACAGCTCTGATGTTACATGAAAATAACCTCCTACCCGCATTGATCCTACATTCTCCTCCAGCTATAACCTCATTTCTTTGCTTCTTTTGTAGCAAAACTTCTAAAAAGAATTACCTATATGGGCTGTCTCTGCATCCTCACTTCCCATTCCTTCTTGCCCTCACTTCAAGCAGGCTTTCCTTCTCACCTCACCATCCAAATCATATTTGTCAGTTACTAACGAACGTGTTACCAGTTTCAGTGGTCAATTATCAGTGCTCATTTAAATGCCCCTCTCAGTGGCATTTGACAGATGATCACTCCATCCTTCTTGAAACCCTTCATTTGCATCCAAGACTCCACACTTTACTGATTTTTCTCCTACCTTGATTTTCCCCCCTCTCTGTGTCTGGCTCCTTTTTCTGTCTCAGACTTTTAGGCATTGCACGGCCCTACGGCTCAGTCCTCTCATCTGTTCTCAATCTGTACTCACTCCTTAGGCTATCGCAACCCTTCCCAAGCTTTAAATACCGTCTATATGCTGATGACTCCCAAATGTTCCTCTTTAACCTGAACCTCTTCTCAAACTCCAACTGCCTACTCAGCGTCTCCATTTGGATGTCTAATGGACCTCTTAAAGAGACCGTGTTCTCACAACATTGTAAATCAACTATACTTAAATAAAATTTTTTAAAAATTAAAAAAAAGAGAGGGAGACCATGTTCAAAATTAACTTCATGATCTCCTACTTTCTGCTCTCCACTGTACCTCTCAGACTTCCCTATCACAGTCAGTGGTATCACTCTTCACAGAGTATCTCAGAATCATTCTTGGCTTCTCCATCCAGTCCATCAGCAAATTCTGCAGGTGCTTCCTTGAAAATCTATCTAGAATCTACTTTTTACCACCTCCATTTCTCCAAGCCACCACCATCCCTCACCTGGATTGCCACAGTAGTCTCTTGCTCGCCACTCTTTGTCCCCAGAGTCCTGGTCCAAACCAGTGTTTTCCTGTAACGCCAAGAGTAAGACCAAAGTCCATAACGAGACCCTGTGTGATCAGACCTCCAGCTACCTCTCAGATTTCATCTCCTAACACTCTTGCCCTTGCTCACTGCACTCCAGCTACAGCGGCCTTTTTGATTTTTTTCTGTCATGTCAAAATGTTCCTGCCCACAGGGCCTTTGGGATCGGTATTTCTTCTGCCTCAAACCCTTTCCCCTCCATGCCCCCTTACTTGATTCAGGTCTCTGCTGAAATGTCACTTCCTTGGAAAACCCTTCTGTGACTACCTTATCTAAAATAGCACCCCTGTCACCCTTTGTCCTCTTACCGTGCCTGATTTTTCTGGGTAGCACTTATCACTATCTGGATCACTGTGCATCCTCTTAATATCCTGTCTAACTTTTTTTTTTATTAGCACTTATCATTATCCAAGATCATGTTATATAATTATTAATTTGAAAATTTCTGCCTCCTCTGCTGGCCCGTAAACTTCATCAGGTCAGGGTCTTTGTCTGCTCGGTTCTTTGCTGAATCCTCAACACAGTGTTCCAACTGTGTCTGGTACATAGAAGGCCCTCCCGTATTTACTGAGTAAATGAATTCCCTTTTGATCACTTAGAGATGGGTCTGAATTCTTGTTCTGCTTCCTATTAAATGCGTGGCCAATCTCTTAGCCTTCCTAATCCTCAATTCCCTTACCTTTAAGCTAGGAATAGTAAATGTCTACTCCGGCAGGTTGTTGAGAAGAGTCACGAGCTGATGTGCAAACTGCCTCATGCTAACTCCCCTCTTCACCTCCTCCGTGAATCTCCAATCACTCTGATCACTTGATTTCTCTGTCATCCTTTAGGTACTTAATTTGCATTGTATCAATTTTCCATCTGCTTTATAACTGTACCTAATTTATTTCCTGTATGTTTTCATTGTTTTTGGATTAGAACTCCTCTAACTGGGATGGGTCATTCACATACCATATATATAATAGCATACCGCCCACCCACTCTCTCCTTTCCGAAGCACTTATCCAACTTTTCCAATCAATGCCTTCCTCATAGGCATTCCAGGACGTTTGATCGTCTCTTCTCATTCTAATACATTATAGCACAAGCCAAGTGTACCAGGATCAGAAATACTCATAGAAAACTTGAATTGCAGTGCTGGGAAGGACTTTTGAGATAATGTAATCAAGTAAGGAGAGAGAGCCCTAGAGAGGAAGTGATTAGCCAGAGCTGGGGCTAAAATCCAGGTCTCCTGACACCAAGTCATTTTTAGTTGGAACATTCAATAATAGGCTTCAATAAGCGTGATAATTATAGTAAAAATTACAGTGCTAAGGGCCCCACTGAAAGCTTCTGATTGCCTCAGGGTATTTTTCAGTGGCTCTCGTGACCAAATCTTTCTCCATTCCACCAGACTGTCAGTTGGAGAAATTGCCCATGAGGCCCCGGGATCGGTCCCGTGTGATTGATGCTGCCAAACACGCCCACAAGTTTTGTAACACAGAAGACGAGGAGACTATGTATCTTCGGAGGTAAGAGGTTGATGTTCTCTGTCTAGGATTTCCTGGTTGTCTTGGGGTCTAGTTCTGAGGAGTATAAATACCCCATCTAGTATGGAACAGGTCATCCATTTGGGGCCCAATACTTTGACATTTGTGGTGGGTTTCTAACTTCTGTTAATGCAGCCATATCTTTATTGTGCTTTGTTGAAGTGGTGCTGAGATGTGATTCTGTTGCCATTTGATAGCTGTGATTTGGGTTTTTTGCAAGTAGAATGAGTTCATTCAACCTGTAATCTCCAGCACACCAGATGCCGGGCACTGAGCTAGGGACTGGATCAGCAAAGATAAATAAGGCACTGTCCTTACCATTAAAGAGCTCATGGCTCAGTGAGGGAACAGATTACCTACTGTGATATGATAAAATACTGGTGTGGTGAACAGAAGCCTATGGGAAAACAGACAGTAGCAGATCATCTTGCCTGAATGGTGGTCAAGAAGGACACCAGAAGATGGTGACATTTGTGTTTGGCCTTGAACTAGGATTTCACCAAGTAGATGGAGGAGCATTCCAGGTGGAGGGGACTCTGGAAGCATTAAAAGCACCAAATATGGTGTGCCTGGGAAATTTAAGTAGTCCCTTGTGGCTAGAGCCTAAGTTACTTTACAGGAAGCGGTTCATGCATCCTGGGGTGAGGACAGAGTAGAATGCTAAAGTAGACAAGTTTGGACTTTATCTTCAGGCAATAGCCATCTTCTTTTTTTAAGTAGAGGAGTGACATGGTTAGATCCGTTTTAGATTTGGGAGTCCTTGGTGTATATGGGGAGTTGAAACCTGGGAAGGGATACAGTTACATGGAAAGTGTGTGGAGCAAGAAGAGAGGATTGAAGACGTCATCCTGGGAAACATTGATGTTTGAAAAGCAGACAAAATAATTGGAACATAACCAGGAGAACCTGGTGATGTGGAAAACAGGAGAGGAGAGAATTTCAAGAAGTGAGGGAAGGGGGTGGTCATCAACAGGTGCCAAATGCCACAGAGAGGTCATCCTGCTCTAAGTCCATTCATTCATTCAGCAAATATTTCATTTATTGAGCTCCTACTGTGTGCCAGGTACTGTCCTAAAAGTCTGGGATATACTAGTATATTAGTTTGTTAGGGCTGCTATAACAAAGTACCATAAACTAGGCGGCTTAAAACAACAGAAATGAATTGTCTCACAGTTCTAGAGGCTGGATTCTGAGATTACTGTGTCGGTAGGGCCATGCTCTCTCTTGAAGGTTCTAGGGGAGGAGCCTTCCTTGCCCCTTCCTAGCTTCTGGTGTTTGCTGGCAGTCCTTAACATTTCTTGACCTGTAGATGCATCACTCTAGTCTCTGTCTGCATCATTGTATGGCTCTTTCCCTGTGTTTCTGTCTCTGTGTTTTTTCTCTTCTTACAAGGACGCCAGTTATATTAAATTAAGGGAACATTCTGCTCATCTCTGTGACCTCATCTTAACTAATTATATCTGCAATGACCCTCTTTTCAAATAAGGTCACACTCTGAGGTTCCTGGAAGGGCATAACTTTTTAAGGGACACTATCCAAACCAGTACAACCAGTAAACAAGCAAAGAACCTTGCCTGTACAGAGCTTATTTTCTAGTGTTGAACCGGAAAAAGCTGCAGGCTGACATCTAGCTATGTTTATTTAAGAAACCAAACTGTTATCAGCCCACACTAAAGAAAACAGTTAGAAACTATTGCTAGGCGACATTCAGTACCAAATCAGGCACCACTGTGACAAATGAGCTTCTAGAATTATGTAGTTGAAGAGAAAATTGCTTATATACAGGATACAAGTGGGGACACAGATTATAAAACATATGAAATTCACAAAGGAAGGCCCTCCAGGTAACATTGGGAAAGTCCTCCATTGTGGTATATAGGAAGGTTTATAAATAACATGCCCTATCTTAAGCTAATCCATTCTCTTGTGCTTTTTCTCCCTCTGTTAACCTTTATTTAGGTTTCTGATTTTGAAAATTCTCAACTGTCTTTAGGATTGCTAAAATATTTATTACATGTGTCATAATTATATGTAACAGTTCTAGATAATATGTATTAAACGTATATATATATTAGTTAATACAGAAAGTAATCTAACAACACAACTAGGCCACAGGCTCCTATGGCACTATAAGGCAGATGCCGTCACCTGTAGGCCAGAAAACTGGGAGGCCCTAGGCTGAAGTGGCAACCCTGGAATCCAGTCAGCCTGTTCCTGGAAGTGAGCCAGCTTTGGGCCCAGCCTTAGTGCCGGGTATTGCACAGGCCAGTGACCTCTGGCCAAGTGACTCTGTTGGGCCACAGAGTTCTCAGAGTTTACCAAAAAGGCATGGTAGACTTCCCCCTTGGTTGACATAGTTCCTGCTCTAATCATGAACAGTCTTTCCAAGGGCCCACTTTAGCATGCTCCTTTCTTATCAGGGGTGAAATTTCAGTCTGATCTTAGCCCTCCTATTCTTTAGCCAGATGAGTGTGAGAGCCCCAGTTACTGAAAATATGGCAGTCTGCCTAATGCATGCCCTGGAGCCTGTCACTTTCCACCTCCAAGTCTTCCATTCTAAAGTACCTCTCCTTTGACTCTGTTGTTCCCTAGTACCTTCCCTCCCTCATCCATTGCTTCCCCAGTTGCCCATCCAGTGGGTGCTTTTCTATCTGGATCTTTGTTGACCATGCCTCCCTTGATGCTGTCTCCTTCCTTGACTTCTGTGAAGCTACTCTTGTGATTCTCCTTCTACTTCTTTGGCTTTCTCAGTCTTCTGGATTCTTCTTCCTGCCCCTTAAATGTTGGCATTCCCCAGGGTTCTGGCCTTGATTTTATCCCCTCTCTCTCTATACTCTCCTTGGCCATTCTTACCACCTCTCATGGCATCAGTTACACTTATATGCTGATGACTCACAAAATCTAGATCTGCCTCCGTTTCTCTCTTGTGCCCAGAACTGTATATCTAACTACCTATTCTACCTCTTCACCTGATGTTCTACCTCAGATACAGCATGACTAAAGCCAAACTCATTTCTCTAATGTGGAAAATCCCACAGATTTGTTCACTCAGCACCACTCCAACACTCTACTATTTTACCTGCCTATATACCAGTGTCTGTAAAGATAGGGTACATATTCCAGCTTCTCCCCACTCCAAAAACCCCCTAAGATTCTGAATGTGACTTAGCTTTTGCCAAGTAAAATGGACAGAAGTAGAAGTTGTTGGGTGGGGCTTCCAAGGAGAGTCCTTTTTACTCTTCTCATTCCTTCCTGCTTTTTTGAAAACGGGCGTGATAATTGGAGCACCAGCAGCCGTCCTGGGACTGGAAAGGGAAGGCCACAAGGATTGCAGAGTTTTTGCCATGCTATCCTTGGGTCTCAACCATTACCAGGAACCGCCTTCCTCTACACTTATTTTACGTGAGAAGAAACTCTTGTGTTGAAGCCACTGCAGTCAGGTCTCTGAAGGTGTCAGCTAAACACAATTCCTTCTTTTTCCTCCTCCTACGATGACATCACCACTCACGCAGTGGCCCGGGGCAGAAATCTGGGAGCCAGTCCTGTCTTTGTCTCATCCATCCCCGCGCCCCACCATCCCCTGCACACATCCAGTCACTCGCCATGTAATGTCGATTCTACCTTCTAGTCTGTCTTGTGGCTGCCTCCTCCTGTTCAGCCCAGCCATACTGCCATCATTCTGGTACCCGTCATCACTTGCTTGGGCTATCGAAGTGTCCTCTTACCTCTCCCCACCCCCCGCTCTCCTCCAGTCTATCGTCTACTGCCTGAATGATCTCACATGCACGTTATGTTAGTTTCCTGCTTCAGATCTTTCAGTGACTCTTCATCACCTACAGCAGTGCCTTTCAAACGTTTTTAAGCAATGAATCCTTTCTTCAAATGAAATTTTTACCAGAAGTATAAATAAACAAGAAGCTTCTCTGATTGGGGAAGAGTTGAGCCCAACCCATTAAGGACTTCTCCCCTTTCTCCTATCCGATTTCATTTAGGGATCATTGTGGAGCGCAATTTAAAAAATCCTGGCTAGCAGGATAAAATCCAAGTCTGAAGGCTGTCTATGATCTGGCCCTAGCCTACCTGTTCATCCTCATCTCCTGGTATTCCTATGGGTTTTTTTTGTTGTTGTTTGTTTTTTTGAACAGCAAACATTGATCATCTCATATAGTTTCTGTGGGTCAGGAATCTAAGAACAGCTTAGCTGGATGGTCTCTCATGAGGCTGTGGTTAAGAGGTTGACCATGGGTGCAGTCATTTGAAGTCTTCATTAGGGCTGGAGGTTCCACTTCCAAGGTGGTTCACTCACATGGTTGGCAGCTGAGTGCTAACTGTTGGGAAGAAGCATTAGTTCCTTAGAACAAGGATCTTCCATAGGGCTGCTTGAGTGTCCTCGTGACATGGCAGCTGGCTTCCCACAGTGTGAGTAATCCAAGAGAGAGCGAGTTGGAAGCTATAATGTCTTTTATGACCAAGACTCAGAAGTTACACACCATCATTTCTTCAGTGTCTTATTGGTGTCACAAGTCAGCTGTGTTCGTTGTGGGAGGGCAATATACAAGGATAATTGACATTATTATGTCAATACCAGGGGGCGAGAATCATTGGGGCTATCTTAGATGCTGCTACCACAACCAGGGAGAATGTTTTATTTTGTCTTTGGCCTTTCCTATCTCACATATTCCTAGAGATTAAGGACAAGAAAGAAAATCAAGGTCCATTAAGTCCAAATATCTAGCTCATATTAATCTCTTTTTTATAATTGTACCACTTAAAACCCTTGTCTTATTTGTATTAAAGTCTCAATATCTCAAGAAGATGAACTTTTTTTCTTTTTTGGCTGTGCCATGCGGCTTGTAGGATCTTAGTTCCCCGACCAGGAATTGAACCCGTGCCCTCTGCAATGGAAGCATGGAGTCCCAACCACTGGACTGCCAGGGAAGTCCCTGTAGCTTTTTGTGTCTGGCATCTTTCATTTAGTATATTTTCAAGATTCATCCATGTGTAGAATGACTCAATAAATCATTTTTTTTTTGGCTGCGTTGGGTCTTCGTTGCTGAGCGTGGGCTTTCTCTAGTTGCAGCCAGTGGGGGCTACTCTTCGTTGCGGTGTGCGTGCTTCTCATAGTGGTGGCTTCTCTTGTTGCGGAGCACAGGCTCTAGGCTCGCGGGCTCAGTAGTTGTGGTGCATGGGCTTAGTTGCTTCACGGCATGTGGGATCTTCCTGAACCAGGGCTCGAACCCGTGTCCCCTGCATTGGCAGGCAGATTCTTAACCACTGCGCCACTAGGGAAGCCCCATCATTTCTCTTTATGGGTGAATAATATTCTATTGTATGGATACACCACGTTTTGTTTATCCATTCATCAGTTGATGGACATTTGGGCTTTATTTTTGGCTGCTTTGGGTCTTCGTTGCTATGCACAGGCTTTCTCTAGTTGCAGCAAGTGAGGGCTACTCTTCGTTGTGGTGCACGGGCTTCTCATTGCGGTGGCTTCTCTTGTTGCGGAGCATGGGCTCTATGTGCACGGGCTTCAATAGTTGTGGCTCACAGGCTCAGTAGTTGTGGCACATGGGCTTAGTTGCTCCGCGGCATGTGGATCTTCCTGGACCAGGGCTCGAACCCGTGTCCTCTGCATTGGCAGGTGAATTCTTAACCATTGTGCCACCAGGGAAGTCCTGTGTTGTTTTTTTTTTTAACTAACTTTTTAAAGTATTATGGCTAATGCTGCTGTAAACATTTGTGTACAAGTTTTTGTGTGAACATGCTTTTGGTTCTCATGGGTGGATATGTATGAGTTGCTGGATCATATGGTAACTCTGTGTTTAACCTTTTGAGGACCTGGTAGAGTGGTTTCAAAAGCAGTTGCACCATTTTACATTCTTGCCAGTAGTATATGAGAGTTCCTGTTTCTCCACATCCTTGCCAATAATTGTTATTGTCTGCCCTTTTTTTTTTTTTTGCGATACGCGGGCCTCTCACTGTTGTGGCCTCTCCCATTGAAGAGCACAGGCTCCGGACACGCAGGCCCAGCGGCCATGGCTCACGGGCCCAGCCGCTCTGCAGCATGTGGGATCTTCCCGGGGCAAGAACCCACGTCCTCTGCATTGGCAGGCGGACTCTCAACCACTGCGCCACCAGGGAAGCCCATTGTCTACCTTTTTGATATAGCTTTCCTAGTGTGTATGAGATGGTATCATTGTGGTTTTGATTTGCATTTCCCTGATGGCTAATGATGTTGAGCTTTTCATGTCCTTATTGGTCATTTATGTATCTTCTTTAGAGAAAGTCTAGTCAAATTCTGTGTCCATTTTTGGGCTTCCCTGGTTGCGTAGTGGTTAAGAACCTGCCTGCCAATGCAGGGGACATGGGTTCGAGCCCTGGTCCGGGAAGATCCCACATGCTGCGGAACAGCTAAGCTCATGCGCCACAACTACTGAGCCCGTGCTCTAGAGCCTGTGAGCCACAACTACTGAAGCCCACGCGCCTACAGCCCATGCTCCGCAACAAAGGAAGCCATTGCAATGAGAAGCCCGCACACCGCAATGAAGAGTAGGCCCTGCTTGCCACGACTAGAGAAAGCTCATGCACAGCTACAAAGACCCAACACAGCCAAAAATAAATAAATAAAATAAATAAATTTTAAAAAAGTTCTTGGGCTTCCCTGGTGGCGCAGTGGTTGAGAGTCCGCCTGCCGATGCAGGGGACACGGGTTCGTGCCCCGGTCTGGGAAGATCCCACATGCCTCAGGGCGGCTGGGCCCGTGAGCCATGGCCACTGAGCCTGAGCGTCTGGAGCCTGTGCTCCTCGATGGGAGAGGCCACAACAGTGAGAGGCCCGCGTACCGCAAAAAAAAAAAAAAAAATTCTTTGTCCATTTTTAAAATGGAGTATTTATGTTTTTTATTGTTGTAAGAATTTTTTATTATGGATACTAGTCCCTTATCAGATATATGATTTACAAATATTTTTTCCCTTTCTGTGGGTTGCCTTTTCACTTTCTTGATGGTATTCCTGGAAGCACAAAAGTTTTTCATTTTAATTGTCCCATTTATCTATTTTTTCTTTGATTGCTTGTGCTGTAGGTGTCATATTTTGAAAACCATTGCCTGATCTAAGGTCTTGAAGATTTATACTTATGTATTCTAACAGTTTTATAGGTTTGATTGTTACCTTTTTTTTTTTTTTGCTGCCCCTTGGTATGTGGGATCTTAGTTCCCCGACCAGGGATCGAACCCACACGCCCTGCACTGGAAGCACAGAGTCTTAACCATTGGACCACCAGGAAAGTCCCAGTTCTTACCTTTAAGTCATTCATCCATTTTGAGTTAATTTTTAAATTTTTTTGTTTATTTATTTTTTGCCCACACCACACAGCTTGTGGGATCTTAGTTCCCTGACCAGGGATCAAACCTGGGCCCCCTGCAGTGGAAGAGTGCAGAGTCCTAACCACTGGACCCCCAGGGAACTCCCCATTTTGAGTTAATTTTTGTACATAGTGTGAGGTAGGGATCTAAATTAATCCTTTTGTGTGTGGATATCCAGTTATCCTGGTACTATTTATCGAAAGACTATTCTTGGGATTTCCCTGGTGGCACAGTGGTTAAGAATCCGCCTGCCAGCGCAGGGCACACGTGTTCGAGCCCTGGTCTGGGAAGATCCCACATGCCGCGGAGCAACTAAGCCCGTGCGCTACAACTACTGAGCCTGTGCTCTAGAGCCCGCAAACCACAACTACTGAGCCCACGAGCCACCACTACCGAAGCCCGCGTGCCTAGAGCCCGTGCTCCGCAACAAGAGAAGTCACCGCGATGAGAAGCCCGCACACCGCAACAAAGAGTAGCCCCCGCTCGCCACAACTAGAGAAAGCCTGCGCGCAGCAACAAAGACCCAACAAAGCCAAAATAATAAATAAAATAAATAATTAAAAAAAAAAAAGAAAGACTATTCTTTCTCCCATTGAATGGTCTTGGCACCACTGAAAATAAATTAACCATATATGTATCGGTTTATTGTGGACTCTCAGTTCTGTTCCATTGATCTATATGTCTGTCCTATGCCAGTACTACCCTGTCTTGATTACTGTGGCTTTGTATTAAGTTTTGAAATTATGTACGAGTCCACCAACTTTGTTCTTCTTCAAGACTGTTTTGTCTATTCTGGATTCCTTACAATTCCATGTGAATTTTAGGATCAGCTTGTCAATTTCTGCAAAAAAGCCAGCTGGGATTTTGATAGGGATCGTGTTGAATTTGTAGATTCGTTTGGAAAGTATTGCCATCTTAACAATATTAAGTCTTCAGTCCATGAACATGAAGTGTCATTCCATTTACTTAGGTCTTTAATTTCTTTCAGTGATGTTTTGTAGTTTTCAGTGCACAAGTTATGCACTTCCTTTGTTAAATTTATTCCTAAGTATTTTATTATTTTTGATGCTATTGTAACTGGACTTGTTTTCTTAACTTCGTTTTTGGATTGTTCATTTCTAGTGTATAGGACTACCATTAATTTGTGAATATTGATCTTATATCCTGCAGCTTTACTAAACTTGTTTATTAGTCCTAAGAGTGTGTGTGTGTGTGTGTGTGTGTGTGTGTGTGTGTGTGTATGTATGCTTTAGGGTTTCTGTATATAAGATGATATCATCTGCAAATAGAGATGGTTTTACTTTTCCCCTTCTAATCTGGATGCTTTTTATTTCTTTTTTTGCCTAATTGCCCTGGCTAAAACTTCCAGTACAGTGTTGAATAGAAGTGTTGAGAGTGGATATCCTTGTCTTCTTCCTGATGTTAGAGGGAAAGGTTTCAGTTTTTCACCATTAAATATGATGTTAGTTTATGTGGCTTAGTAGATGTGAATTTTTCATAGATGCCCCTTATAAGGTAGAGGATGTTCCCTTCTATTTCTAGTATATTGAAGGGGCTTTGAATTTTGTCAGATGCTTTTTAAGCATCTGTTAAGATGATCATGTGTGTTTTCTCTTTTATTCTATTATTATAGTGTATCTCATTGATTGATTTTTTTTTTGTATGTTGCACCAATCTTGCATTCCTGGGATAAATTCCACTTGGCCATGTGGTGTAAACCTTCTTTATATGTTGCTTGATTCAGTTTTGCCTGTATTTTTTTAAAAATTATTTATTTATTTTATTTTTGGCTGCATTGGGTCTTCGTTGCTGCGTGCGGGCTTTCTCTAGTTGTGTCAAGTGGGGGCTACTCTTCATTGCAGTGCGCAGGCTTCTCATTGAGGTGGCCTCTCTCGTTGCGGAGCACAGGCTGTAGGCATGCGAGCTCAGTAGTTGTGGCACGTGGGCTCAGTAGTTGTGGCTCGCGGGCTTAGTTGCTTTGCAGCATGTGGGATCTTCCTGGACCAGGGCTCAAACCCATGTCCCCTGCACTGGCAGGCGGATTCTTAACCACTGCGCCACCAGGGAAGCCCCTGTATTTTTTTTTTGTTTTGAGGATTTTTGTCTGTATATTCTTAAACAATATTGATCTCTAGTTTGTTGCTTTTGTTGTTCTTGTGATATCTTTGGCTGGTATTGAGGTAATGCTGGCCTCATAAGATGAGTTGGGAAGTGTTTCTTCCTCTTCTGAAGTTTGTGAAGCATTGGTATTAATTCTTCTTTGAACTTTTGGTAGAATTCCCCAGTGAAGCCACTGGTCCTGGACTTTTCATTGTGCAAAGTTTTTTGATTACTAATTCAATCTCTTTATACTTGTTATAGTCTATTCACATTTTCTATTTCTTTTCCAGTGAGTTTTGGTAGTTTGTGTCATTCTATCATTCTAGGAATTTGTCCTTTTCATCTAGGTTATCTAGTTTGTTGGTATATAGTTGTTCATAGTATAATCTTAGAATCTTTTTTATGTCTGTAAGATCAGTAGTACTCCCTTGATTTTTTTAGGTCCCAAGAACATTAGACTATTTGTAATTCTGTGAATATGCTGTACTGTTTTGCCTTTTGCACATAGTTCTCCCTCTGCCTGAAATACTGTTTTCTATCAGGACTGTTGACTTAAACATCACCTCCACACGAAGCCTTCCATGACTGCCTCAGACTTGGTGCTCCCACCTCTGTGTTCCCATTACACCATATACATTCCTCCATTTAAGAACTTACCTCCATGGTTATAATTTTCCTCACTAAACTTAAATTCTTATAAGAATTCATTTAGTCAGTATTTATTGCAGTGCTATGCTTAGCTCTGGGGATAGAGTGTGAGACAGGCATGGTCTCCGCTGACTTCTGATCTCATGGACCTTGCAGTCTAGTGGGATGACAGAAAAATAAAGTAATTATGATTATGGAAAGTCATATGAATGAAACAAAGGGCTCATACAGAATCACATGAAAACCTCTTCGAAAAGGTGTTCAGGGAAGGCCTCTATGTCTAGGTGATAGTTGAACTGAGACCAAAAAAGATGAGAATGAGACAGGCTTGGCAAAGTGGTGAGAAGAGCATTCCGAGCAGAGAGAAGAGTGTGTGTGAAAGTTCAGAGGTGGGAAAGCACTTGTTTGTTCCAAGAACAAAAGAAGGCTGGTGTGGAGAGTGCACAGTGAGGTGGGGAGGGAATGTAGGAGATGAGGCTAGGCCCCATTCTCTGCTCAGTCAGTGCCTAGAAGGCCATGGTAAGGAGTTTGCATTTTATTCTAGCTGTCGTGGGAAGCCACTCTTGCCTCTATTTAGAGAATGATTTAGAGTGAGATGGTAATGGAAGAAGGTTCTAGAATAAGCGATCAGAATTTTTATTTTAGATATGAATTTAGAGTGGAGAAGGCCTAACTATCATACACACGATTGATTTGACCACACAGAAATCTAAAATTTCCACGGGGGGAAAAAGTCAAAGACAAGTGTCAAACTGGGGAAGAAATATTTGCAAGGCCCCTTAACGTTTGCAAGTCTCCATAATATAAAATAAAAAGACAACTCAATACACAAAAAATATGAACTGACAGTTAACAGAAAAGAAAATACAAATGCCTCTTAAATATATGAAAAGCTGCCTGACTTCACTCTTTAAAAAAAGAAATGCAAATTATGAGATCACATTTTTCACGTGCCAGATTGGCAATAATACATTTTAATAACATACTGTGTCGGTGAGACTGTAAGGAAACAGGAAGTCTCACATTGGTGGTGGGGGTATAAATTGCTTCAACTTCTCTAGAGAGTGATTTGGCTGTATCTATCAGAATTTAAAGTGGATACACTCTACAAGTTTATACAGCAGGTAAAAGACATTTTGGTTCATCCATACAAATGGATGGAATGCAGCCCTTAAAGAGAATGAAGCAACTCCTTATCAATTGATGGGGAAGGATCACATATATTTTTTAAGCAATATTTTTAAGTGTGACAGAAAGATAGACAATATGAAAAGGCAGAGGGCTATGTACCAGATGAAGGAACAAGATAAAACCCTAGAAAAACAACTAAATGAAATGGAGATAGGCAATCTTCCAGAAAGAGAATTCAGAAAAATGATAGTGAAGATGACCCAGGACCTCGGAAAAAGGATGGAGGCAAAGATCAAGAAGATGCAAGAAATGTTTAACAAAGATCTAGAAGAATTAAAGAACAAACAAACAGAGATGAACAACACAGTAACTGAAATGAAAAATACACTAGAAGGAATCAACAGCAGAATAACTGAGGCAGAAGAACAGATAAGTGACCTGGAAGATAGAATGGTGGAATTCACTGCTGCGGAACACAATAAAGAAAAAAGAATGAAAAGAAATGAAGACAGCCTAAGAGACCTCTGGGACAACGTTAAATGCAACAACATGCGCATTATAGGGGTCCCAGAAGGAGAAGAGAGAGAGAAAGAACCTGAGAAAATATTTGAAGAGATTATAGTCAGAAACTTCCCTAACATGGGAAAGGAAATAGCCACCCAAGTGCAGGAAGTGCAGAGAGTCCCATACAGGATAAACCCGAGGAGAAACACGCCGAGACACATAGTAATCAACTTGGCAAAAACTAAAGACAAAGAAAAATTATTGAAAGCAGCAAGGGAAAAACGACAAATAACATACAAGGGAACTCCCATAAGGTTAGAAGCTGATTTCTCAGCAGAAACTCTACAAGCCAGAAGGGAGTGGCACCATACACAAAAATAAACTCAAAATGGATTAGAGACCTAAATGTAAGATCAGGCATTATAAAACTCTTAGAGGAAAACATAGGAAGAACACTCTTTGACATAAATCACAGCAAGATCTTTTATGACCCACCTCCTGGAGTAATGGAAATAGAAACAAAAATAAACTTATGGGACCCAATAAAACTTCAAAGCTTTTGCACAGCAAAGGAAACCATAAAGAAGACGAAAAGACAACCCTCAGAATGGGAGAAAATATTTGCAAACAAATCAATGGACAAAGGATTAATTTGCAAAATATATAAACAGCTCATGCAGCTCAATATTATAAAAGCAAACAACCCAATCCAAAAATGGGCAGAAGACCTAAATAGGCATTTTTCCAAAGAACACGTACAGATGGCCAAGTGGCACATAAAAAGCTGCTCAACATCACTAATTGTTAGAGAAATGCAAATCAAAACTACAATGAGGTATCACCTCACACCAGTTAGAATGGGTATCATCAGAAAATCTACAAACAACAAATGCTGGAGAGGGTGTGGAGAAAAGGGAACCCTCTTGCCCTGTTTTTGGGAATGTAAATTGATACAGCCACTATGGAGAACAGTATGGAGGTTCCTTAAAAAACTAAAAATAGAATTACCATATGACCCATCAATCCCACTACTGGGCATATACCCAGAGAAAACCATAATTCAAAAAGACACATGCACCCCAATTTTCATTGCAGCAGTATTTAAAATAGCCAGGTCATGGAAACAACCTAAATGCCCATCGACAGATGAATGGATAAAGAAGATATGGTACATATATACAATGGAATATTAGCCATAAAAAGGAACGAAATTGGGTGATTTGTAGAGACGTGGATGCATCTAGAGACTGTCATACAGAGTGAAGTAAGTCAGAAAGAGAAAAACAAATATCATATATTAACGCATATATGTGGAACCTAGAAAGTGGTACAGATGAACCGGTTTGCAGAGCAGAAATTGAGACACAGAAGTAGAGAACAAACGTATGGACACCAAGGGGGGAAGGTGGTGTGTGTGTGTGTGTGTGTGTTAAATTGGGCGATTGGGATTGACATGTATACACTGATGTGTATAAAATGGATGACTAATAAGAACCTGTTGTATAGAAAGATAAATAAAATTAAATTTAAAATAAAAACGATTTTTATGTGAACAAAAAGGTAGAGAGTAGTATAAGATTTGTTACATTTGTCATAAAAGGAAGAGAAAAAAGTATTTTCTTTATATGCCAAGAAGGATTCTTTGGTTGTATCATCGACTCTTTCTGGGAAGAACCGAGGAAACTGGAAACAGTGTTTGCCTCTGGTGAAGAGAACTGGGCACGTGGAAGATGAATAGGGAGGATATTTACCTTTCACATTATACTCTTTCATATATCATGTGCACGTTACCCATTTTAAAAATCGAAACAGGAAGGGAAAGTGCAGAGACCAGTTAGGAAGCTGTGTCAATAGTCTGGGGCAGAGATACTGGTGCCCTGGGCTGAGATGGTGGCAGGAGGGTGCAGACAAGTAGACAGGTTCAAGACCTTTTTTGTAGATACAGTAAAATCCACAGGATTTGCTGACGAAGTAGGTTGTGGGAGATGAGGGAAAGAGAAGACAAAGATGAGTCCCAGGTTTCTGTTAAGCAACTGGATGGGTGGAAGAATCTTTATTTCCCAGTTGATTATCTAAGGCAGTGTTGCGTGGGCTCTTGAGCTTGACTGCCGGGGCTTGAATTCAACGTGTTCTACTCCTAACTCTATGACCTCGGGCGAACTATGTAACTGCTTTGTGCTTAGGCGCCCTCAATTGTAAAATGAGAATGATAACATGGCCTACCTCACAGGGTTGTTGTAAGGATCACATGCAGTTTAGAACAGCCCCTGGTCCATAATAAAAGCTATACCAGTGATCGCCACTCTTGTTATTGTTGTCACTGTTACAGTGACCCCAACTGCTGCTGTGACCACAGCTACTACAGCGCCTCCTCCTCTGTCAGGGAGGTGCTTGCCCCATTTTAGGGGCTCAGTAAGTGTTTGTGGAAGGAAGGAATGCTTTAAAATGAATATATGTGTAAATAGGCAGCTGAGCTATGAAAGGATAACTTTTTTAAAATTAAGTTACTTTATTTATTTATTTATTTACTTTTGGCTGTGTTGGGTCTTCGTTTCTGTGCGAGGGCTTTCTCTAGTTGTGGCAAGCGGGGGCCACTCTTCATCGCGGTGTGCGGGCCTCTCACTATCGCGGCCTCTCTTGTTGCGGAGCACAGGCTTCAGACACGCAGGCTCAGTAGTTGTGGCCCACGGGCCTAGTTGCTCCGCGGCATGTGGGATCTTCCCAGACCAGGGCTCAAACTTGTGTCCCCTGCATTGGCAGGCAGATTCTCAACCACTGCGCCACCAGGGAAGCCCAAGAATAACTTTTGAAAAGCCCTTTTAGCATTTGAAGAAATGAGCTAGTGAGGTTGGTAGGTTATGAGATTTGTTTGTATCTTTTGTTTTTTAACTTCCATTTTCTGTGCAGGCCTGAAGGCATTGAACGACAGTACAGGAAGAAATGTGCAAAGTAAGTATTAACAGTGTGGGTTTCTCTGAGCATAAGCAAGTAGAGGCAATGATGTGTTAGGAAAAGAATCATTTGGAGACAATTCTCTGTTATATCTTTATCCCTATAATCTTACCTGCCTTCAAACTTCAATTATGCAAATACCAGTATGCTTCTTAAAGAGATGCAACTGACCAAGTTACATCTCTGACCAGCTGGCCACAAAAATGGTTTTATTTATTTTTTGTTTGTTTGTTTGTTTTTTTACAAAAATGGGTTTTTAAACATAGTATTATTTTTTCACTGAGGTGTAACTTATATATAATAAAATTTGCCCTTCCTAAGTATACAGTTTGATGAGTGTTGACAAAAGCATAGAGCCATGTAACATCACCACTCCTGTGACATAGACGTTTCCAGTGCTCCTTTGCAATCAGTCTCCTTCCTCACCCCTCCACTCGCCAGCACTGATCTGCCTTCTGTTACCATGGTTTTACCTTTTCTAAAATGTGATGTAAATTCTACAGTATGTGTTCTACTACATACAATATGTATCTCTTACATCTGGTTTCTTTCATGTAGCATGATGCTTTGGGGATTCATCCGAGTTGTTATGTGTATCAGTAATTTGTTCCTCTTTATTGCTGAGTAGTAGTCATTGCACCACAGTTTGTTTAACCATTGACCTGTTGAAGGGCATTTGAGTTGTTAATGGCTTTGGCTATTATAAATAAAGCTGCTATGAACATTCTAGTATAAATCTTGTGGGAACATGTGTTTTCTCTTGGAGTGGAATTGTTGGGTCATATGGTAAATGTAACATAGTGTAATTTTTTTTAATATTTATTTTTTATTTATTTCGGTTGCACCGGGTCTTAGTTGTGGCAGGCAGCCTCCTTAGTTGTGGCACGTGGGCTCCTTAGTTGTGCCATGCAAACTCTTAGTTGCAGCCTGCATGCGGGATCTAGTTCCCTGATCAGGGATTGAACCTGGGCCTCCTGCATTAGGAGTGCAGAGTCTTAACCACTGCGCCACCAGGGAAACCCCAACATAGTGTAATTTAATCCAAACTTATTTATAAAGTCTGTTATAGGACTACAGACCCAAGAACTTTAGAGACTATTATTTAAAGATATATATGATTTCCAGCTTTAGGTTGTTACAGTGAGAATATTAAACTATAATAAGTTTAATCTTGTTGATGAATTACAGTTCAATCTTGGCTCTCAGAAGACTCAGACTAGAATTAAAGCAGGGAAATGGCTAAGAAGGCATTTTAGTTTACAGCCACATTAGATTTGTTAGACTACTTTAATCATATCTTATGGGTATGGGTCTACTTCACTTAGTTGAAGAAGTATAATAGAAGTGACCAACCAGGACTTCCCAGGTGGTGCAGTGGTTAAGAATCCGCCTGCCAATGCAGGGGACGTGGATTCAAGCCCTGGTTTGGGAAGATCCCACATGCCACGGAACAACTAAGCCTGTGTGCCACAACTACTGAAGCCTGTGCACCTAGAGCCCGTGCTCTGCAACAAGAGAAGCCACCGCAATGAGAAGCCTGCACACTGCAACGAAGAGTAAGCCCCACTCGCTGCAACTAGAGAAAGCCTGTGTGCAGCAACGAAGACTCAAAGCTGCCAAAAATAAATAAATTAATTATTTTTTTAAAAAAGAAATGACCAACCAAAGAAAGCATGACGATTGCTACAGAGCTTAGTTGGAAGACCACTGCAGTGGAGCCTTTATGCTCCTTCTTTTTTAAAAAAAAAATTAATTAATTAATTAATTTTTATTTTTGGCTGAGAGGGGTCTTTGTTGCTGTGTGCGGGCTTTCTCTAGTTGCGGCGAGTGGGGGCTACTCTTCATTGCAGCGCGTGGGCTTCTCACTGTGGTGGCTTCTCTTGTTGCAGAGCACGGGCTCTAGGTGTGTGGGCTTCAGTAGTTGAGGCTTGCGGGCCCTAGAGCGCATGCTCAGTAGTTGTGGCGCACGGGCTTAGTTGCTCTGTGGCATGTGGGATCTTCCTGGACTGGGGCTCCAACCCGTGTCTCCTGCATTGGCAGGTGGATTCTTAACCACTGCACCACCAGGGAAACCCTATGCTCCTTCTTGACACTGCAAAAACAAAACTAGACAGAATCCCCAAACTAGTTACCCAGACTTCTGGGAATAATGGCAGTAGTTTTAACTGGAAAGCAATCAGTAGCAGGAGCCAGCGTTTCCCAAACTTGTCTAATTATAAGAATCACTTGGGATGCTAAGACGGCTTCCTGGCCCTCACCCCCCAGAGTTGATGAATCAGGATCCTCTGGGGGAGGGCCCTCAGAATCTGATCAGCAATTTTAACAAGCACCGTCAGTGATTCTTTTTTTTAAAAATTTATTTATTTCTGGCTGCATTGGGTGTTCGTTGCTGCATGCGGGCTTTCTCTAGTTGCTGCAGGCTTTCTCTAGTTGCTGTGAGCGGGGGCTACTCTTTGTTGTGGTGCACGGGCTTCTCATTGCGGTGGCTTCTCTTGTTGCAGAGCACGGGCTCTAGGTGCGCAGGCTTCAGTAGTTGTAGCACACGGGCTCAGTAGTTGTGGCTCGCGGGGTCTAGAGCACAGGCACAGTAGTTGTGGTGCACAGGCTTAGTTGCTCCGCGGCATGTGGGATCTTCCCGGACCAGGGTTCAAACCCGTGTCCCCTGCATTGGCAGGCAGATTCTTAACCACTGCGCCACCAGAGAAGCCCAACCGTCAGTGATTCTTACCAAGTAGTTTTGGGAAACACTGGGAAGAGCTAATCATCAGTTTATGCCACAAACACAAATATTCCCAGAGTCTAAGCACACTTTGTGAAACACTGTTTTGGGGATTTGGATTCTGAGGCCTCCCTGAGATTCACTTTGCTGTTTGCAGGTGCGGGCTGCCACTCTTCTACCAGTCCCAACCGAAGAATGCTCCTGTGACCTTCATTGTGGATGGAGCAGTAGTCAAGTTTGGCCAGGGTTTTGGGAAGACGAACATATATACTCAGAAACAAGAGCCTCCTAAGAAAGTAATTATCACTGAAGGAGACAGATGGGTTAACATAGCTACAGATTTAGCCCTAAAATTTTAAATAAGATTATGGTGCATGAGAAACTGCCCTTTATTAAGAGAATGCCATTTTTGTGTGTAAGCAGATGCTACAAAATTGTAACACCTATTATGTGTTCTCTTTTCTTTCCTACATCTGCTCTATGAGTAAAGTTAGAAATTGTATGGTTTTTATTCACATTTACTTCCTTTGAAATTTCTCCTTTTTCCAGTGTGAACAATTAAAAATTGAATGAATAAGGCTAGTCTTTAAATATACTTTTAAAAACCCTTGATGGCAAATACTAGAAAAATATAATGCACATTAAAAGATGGGCACTTTTAGATAGGCCAGCCTGTCCCAAGGAGGTCCCCTGCCCCCAGGAACCAGGCTTGTACACTTGCACACACCCAGTCACACATACACACACACAACTCACAGAGCCTCTTGAGGTAAACTAGACTGATTCCTCTTCCTGCAACTCCAGGTGATGATGACGAAACGGACTAAAGACATGGGCAAGTTCAGCTCTGTCACTGTGTCTACTATTGATGAAGAGGAAGAGGAGATTGAGGCTGTAAGTGCTCCTGCTCTCAGGGGAATTGGAATGCGGGGCGGGAGGAGGGGACTCTCGAAGCAGAGCATTGAGTAACAGAACAACTAGAAACTTCGCTTGTAGATATTGCTCTGCTACTAAGAAACGCTGTGATACCGGGCTGGTTCCCGTTTCCCTGGGTCTCAGGGACATCTCTGTAAGATAAGGAGCAGGGAGTTGGACTAGATCAGTCATTTTTTTCATACTGTTTTTTGAGATGCCTTAGGGGGCAAATCCCTCCTCATCCCTCTTCAGTTGAAAAACTACTGGGCTCAGCAATTTCAAGTCCCTTCCAGTCCAGCTCTGATGGTGTGGGAGTCTGTCCTTAGCAAGAGCAGCAATTACCTTTATGGTATTTCAGTATAATGATGTTTACAGAGATGTTATCTGTTATTTAAATGTGGTTTCGGTTGAAGCCTGACTCTCCCGGATTATGGAAAAGCTGAAGAGTGGAAAGGGAGCAGTCTTGCCATTTCAGTAATAATTTCATAATTTGAGGAGTATAAACTTCTCCCGAGGTCTCTGTTGCTCTTCTTTGGTGAGACTGCTGGTCTAAGGGTGCTTCTTTCTTCCCTCAGAGAGAAGTTGCTGACTCGTATGCGCAGAATGCCAAGGTGATTGAAAAGCAGCTGGAGCGCAAAGGCATGAGCAAGAGGCGGCTGCAGGAGCTGGTGAGTGGCGGGGCCGGGGGGTGGCAGGCGCTGGGCTGGACTGTTTGGGTTCCTCGGTCTGAAAGACCCTCCGGCAGGGGGGGAATCCTTTCAGAAGTCTATCGGGGGTTATGGTTTGGCTGGCTGCCAGGTGTCTAACTGTGGGCCGTGGCTGTCAGTACATACCCTTCTCTGGGATAGTGACCACAGGATCCAAGCCCCAAATGATAGGTCTTGTTAGACAACCCTAACGAGAATGATAAGTTAATCTGCTACTTGTGGTCCAAGGTCAGGAGTTCAAGATCGGGGCTCATGGGTGCTCTCCCAGGATATGAGGCATACAGTGGGGCACCAGGATTGGGGCTGGTCGCTGTTTCTTAAAGCACTGCTTCCACCACCACTGTCTGTGCTATTCCTGGGCTCTTTGTTGAGCACACACGTCTATATGTGATGGTGCCTATGTTTCTGTTTTCCTGATCATAAGTTACTTATGATATTTCTTTCAAATCAGACATCCCAGCATTGGTGCCTCATCGAAAAGTATACCAGTCTATTCTACTGACTGTAGAGGAGTTTTTGGTGACAGAGGTAGTGGGTCTTGAGAGCTGCTTTACCTTGCCATAGTGATCTAGAGCAGTGCTTATCAGATTTTCTGAGGTGAAGGACCAGTGCTTGCTTCTTGTTTTAAAATTTGTCAAGAGTAGATTTGTAATTTATAAAATGCAATAAAAATGAATTTGCCTGAATTCTTCTTATGAGATTATTTTACTTTATAATTCCTCTGTCAAATTGCTATAAAAGTTTCTAAATGCTTACTCTCAATTTTTGTGTGTATCTTCATGGACTGCACAACTTTAAGTAGCACTGTTCTAGAACAGTGTTCTTCCTCCTGTTCTGCCACAAATAGGATACTGATATGTCATGATATTGATTCCTCCAGTCCTTCAGGGGTCCTGGAGCTGTGGGATCCCTACACTGATAGACCACAGCCCTGTGTGTTTACCCCATTTTACCATACAGATATTATTATCTTCAATGTGTGTCATAACATCAGAAAGGTTGGAAAGCAGTTGCTAGAGTTTCATCACAATTTTAGAAATATGGTTCTAGTTTGTATTAAATGAGCATGAGGGGATAGTGTTGGGGCAGTTAGAATAAGGCAGGAAAATCAGAATTTCATGTCATGTATCAGGACATATACTTTTCTTCCTTTCCAGGCTGAACTGGAAGCCAAGAAAGCGAAAATGAAGGGAACCTTGATTGACAACCAGTTCAAATGATCAGGACCTTTCTGTGAACCCAGACTGGAGGCAAGCATTTAGATCAGGAGGAAAAAGAGCGTTTTCTTGACTACATGGACTGGTTCCTACCTTTATGCCCCAGCAGAAGGTTTTACGTGGCTTCCCAGTGATTCTCTTACATTCAGTGAGGTCTTTGAGTCCCTCTGACCTGCTTTCTAGAGATGGATTTTTCTCAATCTTTCTGTGTATAGGTCTTCTGTACTATTTTTTGTCCATTTGATATGAACTTCTTCATCTGTGTAGAAGCTCTGTGAATAGATCAGTGCTTCAGTGTGTCTAGTTTCTAAAGGAGCTATTCTTTTTTTTTTTTTTTTTTGTGGTACGTGGGCCTCTCACTGTTGTGGCCTCTCCCCTTGCGGAGCACAGGCTCTGGACACGCAGGCTCAGCGGCCATGGCTCATGGGCCCAGCCGCTCTGTGGCATGTGGGATCCTCCCGGACCGGGGCACGAACCCGTGTCCCCTGCATTGGCAGGCGGACTCTTAACCACTGCGCCACCAGGGAAGCCCTAAAGGAGCTATTCTTATTCCTTCTTCAAAGTTCATGAAATGTTTAAAGATTTTTGAAAAAAAATATGATGTCATAGAAAAAAGTAACATGAATTACATTTAAAGTTACAGCAAGCCAGATCCTTTTAGGTGGCTCTGTCTCTGTTCTTAGACTGGCAGGTATTGGCTAGGGTTTGAATCTCTCTACTGTCAGAGAAAATCCATAACAAGCCAAAATCTGCATAAAGTTTCCTTTACCTCAAATGTTAAAACTCTAGGCACGCCAACCCTTATCAGATGTTGTACATACGGAAGGAAAAGCCAGATTCAAGTGAGGGGGTAGGATAGCTCTGATCTGAATGAAAATTGGGTCTTGGTAAGCAACCCAAGGGAGCTACCATCCTGTGAAGCAGCTAAGAGCGTTGCTTCCATGTGTGGGCACGTGGGAGGGAGACATGGTAGAGTAAGAAATGACACCGACTCTAGGTCCATCCGCCTCACTACAAATAACTCAATTTCGTTTCTTTTTATGGCTGAGTAATATTCCATTGTATATATGTGCCACATCTTCTTTATCCATTCATCTGTTGATGGACACTTAGGTTGCCTCCATGTCCTGGCTATTGTAAATAGAGCTGCAATAAACATTGTGGTACATGACTCTTTTTGAATTATGGTTTTCTCAGGGTATATGCCCAGTAGTGGGATTGCTGAGTCGTATGGTAGTTCTATTTGTAGTTTTTTAAGGAATCTCTATACTGTTCTCCATAGTGGCTGTACCAATTCACATTCCCACCAACAGTGCAGGAGGGTTCCCTTTTTGCCACACCCTCTCCAGCATTTATTGTTTCTAGATTTTTTGATGATGGCCATTCTGACCAGGGTGAGATGATATCTCATTGTAGTTTTGATTTGCATTTCTCTAATGATTAATGATGTTGAGCATTCTTTCATGTGTTTGTTGGCAATCTGTATACCCAGAGTCTGTCATACAGAGTGAAGTAAGTCAGAAAGAGAAAAACAAATGCCATATGCTAACACATATATATGGAATCTAAGAAAAACAGAAAGGTCATGAAGAACCTAGGGGTAAGATGGGAATAAAGACACAGACCTACTAGAGAATGAACTTGAGGATATGGGGAGGGGGAAGGGTAAGCTGTGACAAAGTGAGAGAATGGCATGGACATATATACACTACCAAACGTAAAATAGATAGGTAGTGGGAAGCAGCCCCATAGCACAGGGAGATCAGCTCGGTGCTTTGTGACCACCTAGAGGGGTGGGATAGGGAGGGTGGGAGGGAGGGAGACGCAAGAAGGAAGAGATATGGGAACATATGTATATGTATAACTGATTCACTTTGTTATAAAGCAGAAACTAACACACCATTGTAAAGCAATTATACTCCAATGAAGATGTTAAAAAAAAGAAGAGAAATGACACCGAGATAAACAAAAGTTATCTGTTGACTTTTTTTTTTTTTTTTTTGTGGTACGCGGGCCTCTCACTGCCGTGGCCTCTCCCGCTGCGGAGCGCACAGGCTCAGCGGCCATGGCCCACGGGCCCAGCCGCTCAGCAGCATGTGGGATCCTCCTGGACTGGGGCATGAACCCGCGTCCCCTGCATCCGCAGGCGGACTCTCAACCACTGCACCACCAGGGAAGCCCATGTTGACTGTCTTTTATTTCACATTTGCTATTTGTGGAGGAGTGTCGTATACATAAATAGTGTCACACTGCTTCAGTGACATTAGTACGTAGTGTTTGTACCCATGTTTTTATCTGTTCAACTGTATTGCAAGGTGTTGGGACAGGAAGAGTGTTTTAGCCTCTTCATATTATTTACATGGCTTGAGTGCTTAGTAGGCACCCAAGGCATGTATGTGAGGTGCTGCTGGGAAACAGTAGGACATTTTTCTTTGCTTTTTTCCCCCCGATTTCTGAATTTGGAAGGAAAAGTAGGTTGGAGTGGGGGTAAATGTGAGCTAGCAAGAACTGGGAGAAAGAGGGGTGGGGGGTCCTGGGAAAGCCCGGGGTGGGGCTGTGTGACCAGCTTCCCAGTTACTCTCCTGCATCCAATGGGGGCTTTGCAACTGAGTCTTCCTCTCCACCTCATTTCCTGGTCCTCATGTTGAGAGATAATTAGGCATCGTGTGGATAAGCAACCATAACCTCACAATTCCTTGACCACAACTCCAAACAATGACCTTTACCTTCACTCCCCTATAACCACAAACTCCTTGGATATCATCTACACCACCTGTGAGAGCCAATACCCTGCTCTGACCACAGCCTCCTACCATTGCTGCTCTTTCATACTTACTTCCACTAAACCTGTTTTGTTTTGTTTTTAGATTTGAAGAGAGATTATTATTTTTTTCATTGAAGTATAGGTGATTTACAATATTGTGTTAGTTTCAGGTGTACGACAAAGTGATTTGGTTATATATACATATGTATATATCTATATTTTTTTCTATTCTTTTCCATTATAATTTCTTATAAGATATTGAATATAGTTCCCTGTGCTATGCAGTAGGACCTTGTTGTTTATCTATTTTATATATAGTAGTGTGCATCTGTTAATCCCATACTCCCAATTTATGCACCCACCCGACCCCCTTTGGTACCCATAAGTTTGTTTTCTGTGTTTCTGAGTCTGCTTCTGTTTTGTAAATAAGTTCATTTGTACTATTTTTTAGATTCCACATATAAGTGATATCATATAACATTTGTTTTTCTCTGCCTGGCTTCACTTAGTATGATAATCTCTAGGTCCATCCATGTTGCTGCAAATGGCATTATTTCATGCTTTTTAATGGATGAGTAATATTCCATTGTATATATGTACCACATCTTTGTTATCCATTCATCTGTCCATGGACATTTAGGTTGCTTCCATGTCTTGGCTATTGTTAACAGCGCTGCAGTGAACACTGGGGTGCATGTATCTTTTCAAATCATGGTTTTCTCTAGATATATGCCCAGGAGTGGGATTGCTGGATCATATGGTAACTCTATTTTTAGTTTTTAAAGGAACCTCCATACTGTTTTCCACAGTGGCTGCACTAATTTACATTCCTACACCCTCTCCAGCATTTATTGTTGGTAGACTTTCTGATGATAGCCATTCTGACTGCTGTGGGGTGATACCTCATTGTAATTTTGATTTGCATTCCTCTAATAATTTTTGAGCATCTTATCATGTGCTTTTTAGCCATCTATATGTCTTTTTTAAGAAATGTCTATGTAGATCTTCTGCCCATTTTTTTGATTGGGTTTGGATTTTTATTATTAAGTTGTGTGAGCTGTTTATATATTTTGGAAGTAAAGCCCTTGTTGGTCACATCATTTGCACATATTTTCTGCCAGTCCATACGTTGTCTTTTTGTTTTGTTGATGGTTTACTTTGCTGTGCAAAAGGTTATAAGTATGATTAGGTCCCATTTGTTAATTTTTGCTTTTATTTCTATTGCCTTGGGACTGACCTAAGAAAACATTGCTATAATTTATGTCGGAATGTTTTGCCTATGTTCTCTTCTAGGAGTTTTATGGTGTCATGTTTTATACTTAGGTCTTTAAACCATTCTGAGTTTATTTTTGTGTATGGCATGAGGGTGTGTTCTAACTTCATTGATTTACATATGGCTGTCCAGCTTTCCCAACACCACTTGCTGAAGAGACTGTCTTTTCTCCATTGTATATTCTTGCCTCCTTTATCAAAAATAGGGTGACCGGGGCTTCCCTGGTGGTGCAGTGGTTGAGAGTCTGCCTGCCGATGCAGGGACATGGGTTTGTGCCCTGGTCTGGGAAGATCCCACATGCTGCGGAGTGGCTGAGCCCGTGAGCCATGGCCACTGAGCCTGCACGTCCGGAGCCTGTGCTCCGCAACGGGAGAGGCCACAGCAGTGAGAGACCCGCGTACCGCAAAAAAAAAAAAAAGAAAAAAAAAGGTGACCATATGTGCATGGGTTTATCTCTGGGCTCCCAATCCTGTTCCATTGACCCATATGTCTGTTTTTGTGCCAGTACCATGCTGTTTTGATTACTGTAGCTTTGTGGTATTGCGTGAAGTCTGTAAGGGTTGTGCCTCCAACTTTGTTCTTTTTCCTCAGGATTGCTTTGGCAATTCTGGGTCTTTTGTGGTTCCACATAAATGTTAGGCTTATTTGTTCTAGTTCTGTGTGAAGGGTGATTATCTTATTGGTAGTAACAATCAAAAATAGTAACAGTAATAATAATAATAATACTTTTATTGAATACTTACTATTCTTATTGAGTCAGGTGCCATAGAAAGAACTTTATAAGGTATTATCTTAATCTAAACAAGACAATAATCCTATGAGATAAGTTTAACTATTTTCATTCTCATTTTACACATGGGTACTCTGAGGTTCTGAGAGTTTACGTTTCCCAAGGTCCCATAGCCATTAAGTGATAATGCCAGAAATCTGACTATAGAACTATGCTGAATTGCTTCTCCTGTGATATTTTAAAAAAATACATGATTGGGAACAGATCACACTTTTATTCTGAGCCATCAAGTAAAGTGCAATGTAAAGACCCTTGCATAGAGGACTCCCTGTAGCAAATGCGTGGTTATCTTTCTACGTATTTTGTGAAGTATTTGCCTTTAGGTGATAATCCGGAACCATTTCAACATCTGGTTCAACTTATGCATTTTATTTCATCTTTAAGACTGCAAATTGTTATGTCACTAGCACCAAACAAGCATGTGCTCTTCATTGTTTTATTCTTTCATGTTGAAATAGTTATTAAAATAACATGACAGGGCTTCCCTGGTGGTGCAGTGGTTGAGAGTCCTCCTGCCGATGCAGGGGACATGGGTTTGTACCCTGGTCCGGGAAGATCCCACATGCTGCGGAGCGGCTGGGCCCGTGAGCCATGGCTGCTGAGCCCGCGTGTCCAGAGCCTGTGCTCTGCAACAGGAGAGGCCACAATGGTGAGAGGCCCGCGTACAGCAAAAAAAAAAAAAAAAAAAAAATAGCATGACATAGTCTCTCTATTCTATTTAGTTGTAGTGTTTTAGCCACAAACACAGTGTTTTAGAGTTAGTATAAAGAGCCATATTGAAATTTTGGAGAGTCTTATTCTATTTTTTGTTTGGTTTTGCAAATTCTTGACTGTGATAATATAGTAAAATGTTGTTAAATGTTGCCACCGCAATACCTGTTTACATTTGGAAGTGTAATTTTATTGTTTAAGAGAAATTGAAAGGCTATTTATTTATTTATTTATTGGCCACGCTAGGCAGCTTGTGAAATCTTAGTTCCCTGACCAGGGACTGAACCTGGGCCCTGGCAGTGAAAGCCTAGTCCTAACCATTGGACCACCAGGGAATTCCTTGAAAAGCCTTTTGAAAACTAGCTTGTGTCAACCATTTTAGGAGCCTTACTGCTGCAGACCACCTCCTTTTCTTAAGGGAAAATATGCCCCTTTTTATTCCTTTGATGTTTTATTCTGCTTCTTCACCTGACTACTCCTCTTTTTCACTCAGTTTTTTTTTTTTAAAGAAGATGTTGGGCGTAGGAGTTTATTAATTAATTAATTAATTTTTGCTGTGTTGGGTCTTTGTTTCTGTGTGAGGGCTTTCTCTAGTTGTGGCAAGTGGGACCACTCTTCATTGTGGTGCACGGGCCTCTCACTATCGCGGCCTCTCTTGTTGCGGAGCACAGGCTCCAGACACGCGCAGGCTCAGTAGTTGTGGCTCACGGGCCTAGTTGCTCCGTGGCATGTGGGATCCTCCCAGACCAGGGTTCGAACCTGTGTCCCCTGCATTAGCAGGCAGATTCTCAACCACTGTGCCACCAGGGAAGCCCCTTCACTCAGTTTTAACAAAGCACAGTCCATTACACTTGAGCTTTTAATCTTTTATATTCCTCCAGGAAAACAAAAAGCAGCACTTATGGTGAACTCTACGTGTTTTTATTTTTTATTATTTATTTATTTATATTTTTTTGCTGCACCGCATGGCTTGTGGGATCTTAGTTCCCCTACCAGGGATTGAACCCAGGCCCTCAGCAGTTAAAGCACGGAGTCCTAACCATTGGACCACCAGGGAATTCCCTCAACCTGTTTTTAAACTTTATAGAACCTTGATCCTCCCATTTTCTCCCAGTATTGCAGTTCTGTCCCTCTCTTTCTTCCTCTGACCCAGCCTGATCCTGTGATTGATGATCAGAATTCCTCTCATGAGCCCCTTTAACTCTATTTTTTATTTATTTTTTTGGCCACACTGTGTAGCATGTGGGATCTTAGTTCCTGATGAGGGAACCCGTGCCCCCTGCATTGGAAGCGTGGAGTCCTAACCACTGGACCACCAGGGAATTCCCACCTTGATTTTTCTTTTAGATTTTAAAAAATCTTTGGATAATTTTAGATTTACAAAAAGTTCCAAAAATAGTACAGAGTTCCTTTATACTCTTTACTACAGTTCCCCTAATATTAACATCTTATATCAGGGGTCCCCAACCCCCAGGTCGAGCAGCAGGAGGTGAGCAGTGGGCAATCGATTGAAGCTTCATCTGCCACTCCCCATTGCTTGCATTACCACCTGAACCATCCGCCCTCCCCACCCATGGAAAAATTGTCTTCCACAATATTAGTCCCTGGTGCCAAAAAGGTTGGGAACCGCAGTATTATATAATGCTATGAGCCGAATTTTGTCCCCCTCCAAATTCACATGTTGAAGCCCTAATCCCCAATGTAATGGTATGTGGACATGGGCCTTTGAGAGGTAATTAGATTTAGATGAGGTCATGAAGGTGGGACCCTCGTGACAGGATTAGTGCACTTACAAGAAGAGACCAGAGAGTTCTCCCTCTCTTTCTCTGTCTCTCCCAGTCTTTCTCTTTCTCTCCACCTCTCTCTCTCCCATGTGTGGACACAGCAAGAAGGTAGCAATCTGCAAGCCAGGAAGAGAGCTCTCACCAGGAACTGAATCAGCCAGCACCTTGATCTTGGACTTACTAGTCTCTAGAACTGTGACAAATAAATGTCTTGTTTAAGTTACCCAGTCCATGGTATTTTGTTATAGCAGCCCTAGAAGACTAATATATATAAAACCATAGTACATTGGTCAAAACTAAGAAATTAACATTGGTATAATAACGTTAAACTACGGACTTCATTTGGATTTCATCAGTTTTTCCACTGTGTCCTCTTCTGTTCCAGGATCCAATCCAGGATCTCACATTGCATTTAAACTTTCATGCCTCTTTAGTCTCCTCTGATCTACGACAGTTTTTCAGTGGTATCTCATGCTTTTAATTTGCATTTCCCTAATGTCAGATTATGTTGAACATATTTTTCTTCTTTATTATGGTAAAAAAACACATAACATAACATTTACCATCTTGGGGGGAGATTGGTTCAAGATGGTGGAATAGAAGGACGTCCTGTCACTCCCTCTTGCAAGAACACCAGAATCACAACTAACTGCTGAACAATCATTGACAGAAAGACACTGAAACTCACCAGAAAAGATACCCCACATCCAAAGACAAAGGAGAAGCCACAATGAGATGGAAGGAGGGGCACAATCACAATAAAATCAAATCCCATAACTGCTGGGTGGGTGACTCAAAACTGGAGAACACTTATACCACAGAAGTCCACCCACTGGAGTGAAGGCTCTGAGCCCCACGTCAGGCTTCCCAACCTGGGGGTCTGGCAACGGGAGGAGGAATTCCTAGAGAATCAGACTTTGAAGGTTAGCGGGATTTGATTGCATGATGTCGACAGGACTGGGGGAAACAGAGACTCCACTCTTGGAGGGCACACACAAAGTAGTGTGCTCATCAGGACCCAGGGGAAGGAGCAGTGACCGCAGGGGAGGCTGAACCAGACCTACCTGCTAGTGTTGGAGGGTCTCCTGCAGAGGCTGGGGTGGCTGTGTGTCACCGTGAGGACAAAGACACTGGCAGCAGAAGTTCTGGGAAGTACTCCTTGGCGGGAGCCCTCCCAGAGTCCACCATAAGCCCCACCAAAGAGCCTGGGTAGGCTCCAGTGTTGGGACGCCTCAAGCCAAACAACCAACAGGGAGGGAACCCAGCCCCACCCATCAGTAGACAAGTGGATTAAGTTTTACTGAGCTCTGCCCACCAAAGAAACAGCCAGCTCTGCCCATCACCAGTCCCTCCCATCAGGAAACTTGCACAAGCCTCTTAGATAGCCTCATCCACTGGAGAGCAGACAGCAGAAGCAAGAAGAACTACAATCCTGCAGCCTGGGAACAAAAACCACATTCACACAAAGATAGACAAGAAGAAAAGGCAGAGAGCTATGTACCAGATGAAGGAACAAGATAAAACCCCAGAAAAATGAATAAATAAAGTGGAGATAGGCAACCTTCCAGAAAAAGAATTCAGAATTAGGATAGTGAAGATGATCCAGGACCTCAGAAAAAGAATGGAGGCAAAGATCAAGAAGATGCAAGAAATGTTTAACAAAGATCTAGAAGAATTAAAGAACAAACAAACAGAGATGAACAACACAGTAACTGAAATGAAAACTACACTAGAAGGAATCAATAGCAGAATAACTGAGGCAGAAGAACGGATAAGTGACCTGGAAGACAGAATGGTGGAATTCACTGCTGCGGAACAGAATAAAGAGAAAAGAAATGAAGACAGCCTAAGAGACCTCTGGGACAACATTAAATGCAACAACATTCGCATTATAGGGGTCCCAGAAGGAGAAGAGAGAGAGAAAGGACCCGAGAAAATATTTGAAGAGATTATAGTCGAAAACTTCCCTAACATGGGAAAGGAAATAGCCACCCAAGTGCAGGAAGCGCAGAGAGTCCCATACAGGGTAAACCCAAGGAGAAACACGCCGAGACATATAGTAATCAACTTGGCAAAAATTAAAGACAAAGAAAAATTATTGAAAGCAGCAAGGGAAAAATGATAAATAAAATACAAGGGAACTCCCATAAGGTTAGAAGCTGATTTCTCAGCAGAAACTCTACAAGCCAGAAAGGCGTGGCATGATATACTTAAAGTGATGAAAGGGAAGAATGTACAACCAAGATTACTCTACCAGCAAGGATCTCATTCAGATTCGATGGAGAAATCAAAAGCTTCACAGACAAGCAAAAGCTAAGAGAATTCAGCACCACCAAACCAGTTCTACAACAAATGCTAAAGGAACTTCTCTAAGTGGGAAACACAAGAGAAGAAAAGGACCTACAAAAACAAACCCAAAACAATTAAGAAAATGGTCATAGGAACATACATATCGATAATTACCTTAAACGTGAATGGATTAAATGCTCCAACCAAAAGACACAGGCTTGCAGAAAGGATAAAAAAACAAGACCCACCTATATGCTGTCTACAAGAGACCCACTTCAGACCTAGGGACACATACAGACTGAAAGTGAGGGTATGGAAAAAGATATTCCATGCAAATGGAAATCAAAAGACAGCTGGAGTAGCAATACTCATATCAGATAAAATAGACTTTAAAATAAAGAATGTTACAAGAGACAAGGAAGGACACTACATAATGATCAAGGGATCACTCCAAGAAGATATAACAACTATAAATATGTATGCACCCAACATAGAAGCACCTCAATACATAAGGCAACTGCTAACAGCTATAAAAGAGGAAATCGACAGTAACACAATAATAGTGGGGGAACTTAACACCTCACACCAATGGACAGATCATCCAAACAGAAAATAAATAAGGAGACAGAAGCTTTAAATGACACAATAGACCAGATAGATTTAATTGATATTTATAGGACATTCCATCCAAAAACAGCAGATTACACTTTCTTCTCAAGTGTGCATGGAACATTCTCGAGGATAGAACACATCTTGGGTCACAAATCAAACCTCAGTAAATTTAAGAAAATTGAAATCATATCAAGCGTCTTTTCTGACCACAACGCTCTGAGATTAGAAATCACTTATGGAGAAAAAACGTAAAAAACACAAACACATGGAGGGTAAACAATACGTTACTAAATAATCAAGAGATCACTGAAGAAATCAAAGAGGAAATCAAAAAATACCTAGAGACAAATGGCAATGAAAACATGACGATCCAAAGCCTATGGGATGCAGCAAAAGCAGTTCTAAGAGGGAAGTTTATAGCTATACAAGCCTACCTTAAGAAACAAGAAAAATCTCAAACAGACAATCTAATGGTACACCTAAAGGAACTAGAGAAAGAAGAACGAACAAAACCCAAGGTTAGCAGAAGGAAAGAAATCAGCAAGATCAGAGCAGAAATAAATGAAATAGAAACAAAGAAAACAATAGCAAAGATCAATAAAACTAAAAGCTGGTTCTTTGAGAAGCTAAACAAAATTGATAAACCATTAGCCAGACTGATCAAGGAAAAGAGGGAGAGGACTCAAATGAATAAAATTAGAAATGAAAAAGGAGAAGTTACAAAAGACACTGCAGAAATACAAAGCATCCTAAGAGACTACTACAAGCAACTCTATGCCAATAAAATGGAAAAGCTGGAAGAAATGGACAAATTCTTAGAAAGGTATAACCTTCCAAGACTGAACCAGGAAGAAATAGAAAATATGAACAGACCAATCACAAGTAATGAAATTGAAACTGTGATTAACAATCTTCCAACAAACAAAAGTCCAGGACCAGATGGCTTCACAGGTGAATTCTATCAAACATTTAGAGAAGAGCTAACACCCATCCTTCTCAAGCTCTTCCACAAAATTGCAGAGGAAAGAACACTTCCAAACTCCTTCTATGAAGCCACCATCACCCTGATACCAAAACCAGGCAAAGATACTACAAAAAAAAAATTACAGACCAATATCACTGCTGAATATAGATACAAATATCCTCAACAAAATACTAGCAAACAGAGTCCAACAACACATTAAAAGGATCATACACCATGATCAAGTGGGATTTATCCCAGGGATGCAAGGATTCTTCAATATACACAAAACAATCAATGTGATACACCATATTAACAAATTGAAGAATAAAAACCATATGATATCTCAATAGGTGCAGAAAAAGCTTTTGAGAAAATTCAACACCCATTTATGATAAAAACTCTCCAGAAAGTGGGCATAGAGGGAACCTACCTCCTCATTATAAAGGTCATATACGACAAACCCACAGCAAACATCATTCTCAATGGTGAAAAACTGAAAGCATTTCCTCTAAGATCAGGAACAAGACAAGGATGTCCACTCTCACCACTATTATTCAACATAGTTTTGGAAGTCCTGGCCATGGCAATCAGAGAAGAAAAAGAAATAAAAGGAATACAAATCAGAAAAGAAGAAGTAAAACTGTCACTGTTTGCCAATGACATGATACTATAGATAGAGAATCCTAACGATGCCACGAGAAACCTACTAGAGCTAATCAATGAATTTGGTAAAGTTGCAGAATACAAAATTAATGCACAGAAATCTCTTCCATTCCTATACACTAATGATGAAAAATCTGAAAGAGAAATTAAGGAAACACTCCCATTTACCATTGCAATAAAAAGAATAAAATACCTAGGAATAAACCTACCTAAGGAGACAAAAGACCCATATGCAGAAAACTTTAAGACACGGTTGAAAGAAATTAAAGATGATACCAACAGATGGAGAGATATACCATGTTCTTGGCCTGGAAGAATCAATATTGTGAAAATGACTATACTATCCAAAGCAATCTACAGATTCAATGCAATCCCTATCAAATTACCAATGGCATTTTTGACAGAACTAGAACAAAAAATCTTAAAATTTGTATGGAGACACAAAAGACCCCGAATAGCCAAAGCAGTCTTGAGAGAAAAAAATGGAGCTGGATGAATCAGACTGCCTGACTTCAAACTATACTACAAAGCTACAGTAATCAAGGCAGTATGGTACTGGCACAAAAACAGAAATATAGATCAATGGAACAGGATAGAAAGCCCAGAGATAAACCCACGCACCTATGGTCAACTAATCTATGACAAAGGAGGCAAGGATATACAATGGAGAAAAGACAGTCTCTTCAATAAGTGGTGCTGGGAAAACTGGACAGCTACATGTAAAAGAATGAAATTAGAACACTCCCTAATACCATACACAAAAATAAACTCAAAATGGATTAGAGACCTAAATGTAAGACCGGGCAGTATAAAACTCTTAGAGGAGAGCATAGGAAGAACACTCTTTGACATAAATCACAGCAAGATCTTTTTTGATCCATCTCTGAGAGTAATGGAAATAAAAACAAAAATAGAAAAATGGGACCTAATGAAACTTCAAAGCTTTTGCACAGCAAAGAAACCATAAACAAGACGAAAAGACAACCCTCAGAATGGGAAAAAATATTTGCAAATGAATCAATGGATAAAAGATTAATCTCCAAAATATATAAACAGCTCATGCAGCTCAATATACAAAAAACAAACAACCGGGCTTCCCTGGTAGCGCAGTGGTTGAGAGTCCGCCTGCTGATGCAGGGTACATGGGTTCATGCCCCGGTCCGGGGGGATCCCACATGCCACAGAGCGGCTGGGCCTGTGAGCCATGGCTGCTGAGCCTGCGCGTCTGGGGCCTGTGCTCCGCAACGGGAGAGGCCACAACAGTGAGAGGCTGGCGTACTGCAAAAAAAGAAAAAAGAAAAAAACAAACAACCCAATCCAAAAATGTGCAGACCTAAATAGACATTTTTCCAAAGAGGACATACAGATGGCTAAGAAGCACATGAAAAGCTACTCAACATCACTAATTATTGGAGAAATGCAAATCAAAACTACAATGAGGTATCACCTCACACCTGTTAGAATGGGCATCATCAGAAAATCTACAAACAACAAATGCTGGAGAGGGTGTGGAGAAAAGGGAACCCTCTTGCACTCTTGGTGGGAATGTAAATTGATATAGCCACTATGGAGGACAGTATGGAGGTTCCTTAAAAAACTAAAAATAGAACTATAATGTGACCTATCAATCACACTACTGGGCATATACCCAAAGAAAACCATAATTCAAAAAGATACATGCATCCCAATGTTCATTGCTGCGCTATTTACAATAGCTAGGTCATGGAAGCACCCTAAATACCCATTGACAGATGAATGGATAAAGAAGATGTGGCCCATATATACAATGGAATATTACTCAGCCATAAAAAGGAACGAAATTGCATCATTTGTAGAGACGTGGATGAATCTAGAGACTGTCATACAGAGTGAATAAGTCAGAAAGAGAAAAACAAATATTGTATATTAACGCATATACGTGGAACCTAGAAAATGGTGCAGAGGAACCAGTTAGCAGAGCAGAAATTGAGACACAGATGTAGAGAACAAACATATGGACACCAAGGGGGGAAAGCGGCAGGGGTGTGGGGGGGTGGTGTGATGAATTGGGCGATTGGGATCGACATTTATACACTGATGTGTATAAAATAGATGACTAATAAGAACCTGCTGTATAAAAAATAAATAAAATTCAAAAAACAAAGAAAAGAAAATTGCAGGAAAGTGTGAATAATATGACCCTGTTTTTGTAAAAGTAACAGCAATAAAAATATTTCATGTACATATAAAAAAAGAATTTACCATCTTAACTATTTTAAAATGCACAATTCAGTGATGTTAAGTATATTCACAGTGTTGTGAAACACATCTCTGGAACTTTTTCATCTTATAAGTCTGAAACTATATACCCATTAAACAACAACTCTCCCTTCGCTAACTAGTTCCTCATAAACACAATTCTACTTTCTGTTTCTGTGGATTTTACTAGTTTAGAGACCTCATATGAGTGGAATCATACAGTATTTGTCTTTTTGTGACCGGCATATATTTTACATAGAATAATGTCCTCAAGGTTCATCCATGTTGTACCATATAATAGAATTTCCTTCCTTTTTTAAGGCTGAATAATATCCCAATGTATGCATAGACTACATTTTGTTTACACATTCATCCATTGATGGACATTCAGGTTGCTTCCACCTCTTGGCTATTGTGAATAGTGCTGCTATAAACATTGGGTACAAATATCTCTTTGAGACCCTGCTTTCAATTCTTTTGGATATATACCCAGAAGTGTGATTGCTGGATCATATGGTAATCCTGTTTAGTTTTTTGAGGAACCTCCATGCTGTTTTCCACAGTGGCTACACCATTTTACATTCCCAGCAGTAATGTACAGGGCTCCAATTTCTCCTTGTCCTCACCAACACTTCTTATTTTCTGTTTTCTTTTTTTTCCAATTTTTTTTTTGTTTTGGCTGCACCTTGCAGCCTGTGGGATCTTAGTTCCCAGACCAGGGATTGAACCCGGGCCCTTGTCAGTGAAAGCTCAGAGTCCTAACCACTGGACTGCCAGGGAATTCTCTATTTTCTGTTTTTTGATAGTAGCCATCCTAGTAGCGATGATATTTCATGGTTTTGATTTGCATTTCGTCAGTGATTAATGATGTTGAGCATGTTTTCATATACTTGTTGGCTATTTGTATATTATCTTTGGAGAAGTGTCTATTCTCAAAAAAGTCCTTTGCCCATTTTAAAAATTGGATTATTTGATTTTTGCATTGTTGTGAGCATATTTTTACTTGCTAATTTTCCATCTCTGTATCTTCTTTGGTAAAGTATATGCTCAGATCTTTTGCCTATTCTTAAACTGGATTTGTTTTTATATTGTTGAGTGTTAAGAGCTCTTTATATAGTCTGGATATAAATCTTTTATTAGGTATGTAATTTGCAACATCTCCCAGTCTCTGGTTTGTCTTTTCATTGTCTTAATAGTGCATTGCCTTTCATGACCCAGGATCATGCAGCTTTTTTTTTTTTTTTTTTTGCATAAAGATGAGCAGTTGTTCCGGCACCATTTGTTGAAAAGACGTTCCTTTCACCATTCAATTGCCTTTGTAGGTTTGTCAAAATTCTGGGAATTCCCTGGTGTTCCAGTGGTTAGGACTCAGTGCTTTCACTGCCATGGGCCCCGGTTGATCCCTGGTCGAGGAACTAAGATTCTGGGAGCCACACGGCACAGCCAAAAAATATATATATAGTTGACTATATTTTTGCACTTTCTTTTCTGTCTATTGCCTATCCTTGCATCAATACCACACTATCTTGATTTGACTATTATAGCTTTATAGTAAACTTAAAATTGGATAGTATGATGCTTCTTTGTTCTTTTTGGGAATTGTTTTGGTTACTCTAGTTCTTTGCCTTTTCATATAAAATTTAGAATCAGCTTGTTGGTATGTTCAAAATTCTTGCTGGGATTTTGATTGGAATTGTATAAAATCTAAAGATCAAGTTGGGGAGAATTGACATCTTAATGATCTTGCATCGTCCAACCCATGAACATGGCATATCTAAAGACCCTAAATTGAGAGGTTTTTTTTCCCTCAGAAGGACCAGAGGGAATAGGTGGCCACATCCTATCATGCCCTTCATCATAGGATCTCAAAGGACAAATGAGTGGAGTACCTTCTGGATGTAGAAGGATGGACTGCGCAAACTCTAAAGGTCAGTTCTTAATCTCAGCTCGCTCCTGCTGGCTCAGCCCTAAACCCAGACCGAGGAGGAGGAGGACTTTCAAGAAAGCCCCTGTCTGTCCTCCCAGTGATGCCTTTGGAATGGAGCTGCAGAGAGAGGGAGTTATTAATAGGCATTCCTGTGGGGCCTCCCCTGTGAGTCCCAGCAGGGTTTGGAGGGCTGCCATGCTGTGCAGCTGGTTTGTTTCCCCCGCTCCTAGGCACCAGATGCAGTCTCCACTACTTGCTCCTTCATTCGGACCTCAACTCCTACTACGATCCCCCTCAGCTCAGTCCCCTCCAGCCACAGCGGTCTCCTCCCTGGCCCTCAAACCTGCCAGGTACATTCCCGCCCCGAGCCCTTTGCATTTGTTGTTCCCCTGCTTGGAACACTTTTCCCTCTGGTATCTGCATGGCCCATTCCCTCCCCTACTTCAGGTCTTGACTTAAATGTCATTTTTCTCAGAGAGGTCTTTGCTGCCCATTCTATCTAAAATTTCATTACCTCCCCACACCTCCTATCTTCCTTCCTTGCTTTCATTTTCCCCTAAGACCCTATATTTTTTGTTGCTCATTTTGTTTATTGTCTGGCCCTCTCACAGTGAGGATGGATTTTTTTGGGGGGAGGGGGTTACTTTTGTATCCCAGAGCTTAGTAGTTCCTGGTAATGCAGGAGATGCTCAATAAATATTGGTTGAATGAATGAATTAGGTAAACATTTACTGAGTGCTGACAAGGTCCCAGCCTGTGCTGGGCACTGAGGGTACGATGGAGAAAGATGCAGGCCTTGGCCTTGCCCTCAGGGAGCTCGCTGTCTCTGCAGGGAAAGAGCAACAAGGGAACAGGTCTGTAGGGACGCCCCAAACAGGAGGCAGGACACTTGTTTGGTTCCTGCACTTCCTGATGGCAACCTCACACACAGCGGTTTGCTTTCCAGGCTTCAGAGTGGGAGCTGAACCCGCCACCAGAAATGGGTCCCCTCCTTCTTTCTGTTTGGCTCCTTTGAACCTGGACCTGAGAAAGGAGTCCCTGTAACCTGTTGGCTGCTGCTCTGGAGCACAGCCATAGCGTCCCCACCCTGATCGAGGAACTCATCAGGATGTGCTGTGATTGCCCGTCAACTGCTCTGGGGCCAGTGCTAGCAGGTAAGCAGCTTGGAGGCGGGACCAAGTCTGTGCTGCTCCGGGCTCCAGCCTCCGTAGGTGTCCACTAGCCCAGTGCCTGCATCACACTCGCCGCAGAGCATGGGCACTGAAGGCCAGACTGCCTGAGTCTGAATCCCAGCTCCGCCACTTAACTAGCTGTATAACTTTGGCAGGTCACTTAATATCGCTTGTGCTTCAGGCTTTCCATCTGGAAAATGGAGACAATAGCAGTGCCCCTCTCATCGTGGTGTTATGACAATGAAGTGGGTCAATATTTGTAAAGTGCTTAGAACAGTGCCTGGCATATGGTAAGTGCTTGGTCAGTAGACACATGCTAAATACTAGCTGTTGATTGAATGAATGAACTGCAACCGCGGTTGCCGCCCCCCCACCCTGTGCTGAGCTCAAATGGGAATCCCACATCTCTCTGCTGAGAGCTCTGAGCTCTGGGACAGCTCAAATCGACTGAATTTCTGGTAGTGGAGGGCACACCGCAGCACCCAGCCTGGCCGCCCTCAGAGCAGGTTTCTGTCTGTGTCCTCTTGTATCCTTTCCTGACTTGATCTCCAGTTCTGACCTGTGGCAGTGCTGGCAGCACCCTTGACATCACCAGTTTTCATCTGCTCTGCCAGGGAGCTTGATTATCCCCTCCCTCTCTGTTTTTGCATTCAGAGCATGGTGTCCTGATCTCTTTGTGAAAATTCTTAGAGCTTTCTGATCATCTGTGAGCCAGGGCTGGGCTAGCCCACCAGAAACCTCATCTTGGTGCAGCAGATGGCACTGGGCATGGTACCAGGGAAAATGTGAGGTCACAAGTGTCAGGTTACAAAGCCAGAGCATTCCGAACTTCAGCTGTGAGAGTAGCCCCGAAGCAGTGGACACGTGCTCTCCCGGCGGAAGCTGGGGGCTTGCTGAGCTAGGTGGGAGTCTAGGGCAAGCTGCTCCCTGGCAGTGGACTAGCCTACAGCAGAGCTTCTTAGCCTGGGCTCCATAGAGTTCAGGGTGAACTTCAGAAAGTCCTTGAACTCTTTGAAAGTAATATGTTGTGTGTATACGTGAGCAGGTGGGCATTTTTCTGCGGAGAGGATTCATTCGTTTCACCAGATTTTCAGAGGGGCCCAAGATGACAGAACAGTTAGAAATCACTAGTCTAGTCCTCAAAATGTGGGAGGCATCATAGCATTCTGGGAAACATACAATCTTGCCATCAGATTGTTTGGGTGCCGGCTCTGTCATGTATTCCTTGTGATCTTGGACAAGTCACTTTACCTCTTTGTGTCTCAATGCCCTCATCTATAAAGTGGGGATAATGGCACTACAGGCACACTTTGGAGATATTGTGGGTTTGGTTCCAGATCACTGTGAGCAAGCAAATATTGCAATAAAGCGAGTCACATGAACTTTTTAGTTTCCTGATGTATATAAAAGTTATGTTTACACTATACTGTAGTCTCTTAAGTGTGTAATAGCATTATGTCTAAAAAAAATGTACATACCTTAATTTAAAAAGACTTTATTTCTAAAAAATGCTAACTGCCATCTGAACCTCCAGCGAGTCATAATCTTTTTGCAAGAGTAACATCAAAGATCACTGATGACAGAATACAATAACAAATACAATAAAGAAGAATTTGAAATATTGTGAGAATTACCAAAATGTGACACAGAGACATGAAGTGAGCAATTTGCTCTTAGAAAAATGGCACCAATAGACTTGCTCGATGCAGGGTGACCACAAACCTTCAATTTGTGAAAAACACAGGACTTCCCTGGTGGTCCAGTGGTTAAGACTCCACGCTTCCACTGCAGGGGTCACGGGTTCGATCCCTGGTCAGGGAACTAAGATCCCGCATGCCGTGTGGCCAAAAAAAAAAAAAAAAAAAACCAACACAGTATCTGTGAAGTGCTGTAAAGTGAAGCACAATAAAACAAGGTCTGGTTTTCTCCAGATGTATGCCCAGGAGTGGGATGCACCCCAATGTTCATTGCAGCACTATTTACAATAGCCAGGACATGGAAGCAACCTTAATGTCCATCAACAGAGGAATGGATAAAGAAGATGTGGTGGGCTTCCCTGGTGGCGCAGTGGTTGAGAGTCCGCCTGCCGATGCAGGGGATGCGGGTTCGTGCCCCGGTCCGGGAAGATCTCACATGCCGCGGAATGGCTGGGCCCGTGAGCCATGGCCACTGAGCCTGCGCATCTGGAGCCTGTGCTCCGCGACGGGAGAGGCCACAACAGTGAGAGGCCCGCATACCACAAAAAACCCCAAAAAACAACAACAACCAAAAAAGATGTGGTACATATGTACAGTGGAATATTACTCAGCCAATAAAAAGGAATTAAATTGGGTCATTTGTAGAGATGTGGATGGACCTAGAGAGTGTCATACAGAGTGAAGTAAGTCAGACAGAGAAAGACAAGTATCATGATATTGCTTATATGTGGAATCTTTAAAAAAGTCTACAAATGAACCTATCTACAAAACAGAAATAGAGTCACAGACGTAGAAAACAAACTTATGGCTACCAGGTGATAAGCGGGGGGAGGGATAAACTGGGAGATTGGGATTGATGTATACACACTACTATATATAAAATAGATCACTAATAAGGACCTGCTGTATAGCCCAGGGAACTCTACTCAATACTCTCTAATGACCTATATGGAAGAAGAATCTTAAAAAGAGTGGATATATGCATATGTATAACTGATTCACTTTGCTGTACAGCAGAAACTAACACAACATTGTAAATCAACTGTACCCCAATTAAAAACCAAAACCAACCCCCCCAAAAAAAACCAAGGTCTGCCTGTACCTACTGTATAGGGTTCTTCAGAGGAAAAAAATGAGGTCATGAGGGCACAGCCCTTAGCAGATTGTCTGCAGCATGATAAAGTAGGCATTTTCATCGTACGCTGTGCATGTGTGTTTCTGAGGGATGGGGAACAGCGGCTGGAGCTCCTGGAACTCGTGCCTAGGTCTGGCAGGCTGCTGGAAGGAGCTGTAGGGTGATATTTGCTGGAAGCCATCCAGCCCTGGAGGCTGTGGGCAGCCCCATCTCTTTTCTAAGGTACAGCTGGAAGCAGGAGCAACTCCCCTTGCATCTAGAATGATCTTAGGGTGCAGCAAGGCAATGCTCCCCTATCAGTCTGCCATTCTCCATGAGCTAAAATTTCTACAATTAGAGTCGCTGATAGCTTGGGCAAAAAACATATGCTCAGCAGCAAATCTGTGCGGGGAAGCAGGGTGAGGGCCCCATCACAAATGTTTACTTTGTCCTTGAATTGGCTGTGTCATTTATTTCCTAGGAGCCATATTGCTACTGCCAGTTATACGGGTTGTTGCTACTCACTCACAGTTACTCATGGATGAGAAGCTGGTTTCCTGAGCGAGGCACAGTTGGTTGCCTAGCCCACACTCTAAGCTGAGTGAATTGTCATTCTAACCACTCCCCCTCGTGCGGGGACACTCTCTTCTCTGAACAGCAAAGCATCGTTTTTGAATGACTATCCACATACTTCCTGTATGGATTTTAAAAGTTCATTTCATTGGGCAGTGTACTTGTTTTTTGTCACTCTGGTACCCGATGAGCCACCTGTTCTGATTTCATCATAGCAAGCGGTTTTTCCTTTGTGGCTTCATAATTAATTTTCCTTGGAAATTTCGTACATTTTGGATTTGCCTACTAATAAGGTTTAATCCTGACTCCCGTCATTTTCATTCATCTGCTCATAGACAAGTGTTTATTTATTGTCGTCTCTGAAATAGTTTCCTGATTGGCATGTAACGTTTAATATCCACATCGTTTTATTTGCCATTAGCCAGATTGTTGCCATTAGCATAAGTAACTATTGTCATAACAAAAATGAGTTAGATACTGAACTCCTTGAATTTAGTTCTTGTTTAGGAAATAGTTTAGGTAAAAAGTTTGTGAGTTTAGGAACATGATACAATAAAATATTCCTCTCTAAATAATACAGACGTTTCCTGGTACAAACTAACTAAATCGGAAGGAGGGAGGACAGGTCCACATGGCCGAGGATGAAGGAGCTTGAAATCTGAACGCTATTTGGGGCTGCCAAAATGATCCCTTCTCTGGTTTCAACTAAAACCCCAATGCCACCTGGCAATCCTATCCTATGTCCATGGGCAGCTCCTCTTCAGGGTCCTGAAGCAGCCATCCCACCGCCATTCCAGTTTCCTCCAGCCCCCAACTCCGGCCAGTCCCCCTTTTCAGCAGAAGGACTTGTTTCCATTTTCGCAGAGCAAAATTCAGGCCAACAGTGTAAACTTCAGCTGCAGCCTGACTGGCCCACAGATTCAACTCAAATGCAATGGCGCCCCCTTCCTCGCTGTCTCGGGCACTGTGTGTGCTTCCCTGACCCCCTTCAGGACTGAAGGACTCAGTGCCTAAGCCGACAGCCCTCAGCTGTCAGGCCCCCTTGGGGACTGCCTCAGCAGAAGAGAGCTGCTTTGCCCAAGGGCAAGCCAACTTCCTAGGGCAGCCTGTACCCAATGAATGACTGGTGAGGGGTATAAAGGCCCAGCCCCTGGTCCCAACGCCTGGCTTCAGAGCTTCCCATGGGGCTGGCTGAGGCCTCCGTGGAACCTGCACTGTAGCCCAATCCTGCTTTCATTCCTTCCCTTCCGCGGGTGGTGATCCCAGGAGCACTCCCTCATATAACCCTCCTGCGTGCTGATCTCCATCTCAGACTCGGCTTCTCAGCAAACCCAACCTGCAACACCCTCTTCGCTACCCCCACCCCTCCTCCTGCCCATAGCCGGGAGCCACCTCCCACAGGTACTCACATCCAGGACCCTGGCTTCCCCTTGGGTCTTTTTAAAAATTTATTTATTTTTATTTGGTTGTGCTGGGTCTTAGTTGTGGCTCGCGGGCTCCTTAGTTGTGGCATGCGGGCTCCTTAGTTGTGCATGTGAACTCTTAGTTGCATGCATGTGGGATCTAGTTCCGTCTCCAGGAATGGAGCCCAGGCCCCCTGTGTTGGGAGCGCGGAGTCTTAACCACTGCGCCACCAGGGAAGTCCCCTCCCTTTGGGTCTTGCTCCATCACTTATGTCCTCTCTCTTTCCTGTAGCTTCAACCTCTCCCTCTCTCTCCATCTCTTTACCTCAGCCTGGAAATTTGAACAGATACCTTCAACAAAAACTCCCTTTGACACAGAGCCCCTTTCTAGCTTTGGTGGTCTCTTGCCCTTCACAGCCTAAGCTTCTGGAAGCAGCCCTCCCTCCAGCACGCTGCTGAAATGTCTCTCCTCACGTTTCCACTCTATCTTATTTGACTTCTCTGGTGCATCTGGCTCTGATGGCCAGTCTCTCCTCCCTTCATTGCTAGGACACAAGGCTCTCTCCGATTTTCTTTCCATTTCTTAAGTGCTTGTGAGCTCCAGAGTTCCGTCCTTAGCCCTCTTCTCTTCTCATTCATCATCCCATTCCTCATCTCATTCATGACCTTGGCTTCAGCTCCCCTTACATACTGAAGACGTCCAAATTCGTATCTCCAGCCAGACCTCTGCTGCTGAGCGATAACACTTTTGTATCCAACAGGGTCTTAGACATCCCACCTCGATGTTCCACAAGTACGTCACAGCCAGTATATCCACAGTGGCGCTTGTCTCCCTCCCCTGCCCCAGCCTGGGTCCTCCCTGTGTTCCCGAGCTCAGTGAATGGCACCTGCCCAGTGACTCAAGCCAGAAACCTGACACTTCTCTTGTCACGACCTCTCTCCCTTATCACCTACTTCCGTACAACCTCTAAGTTCTGTTGGTTCTACTTATTTAAGGGCTCTCAGATCCCTCCTTTATACCCTCCCTGACAATGTCCTAGTTCAGGCTTTGGACCCATATAACCCAAACGACTGCAGCGGCCTCCTCAGCAATGTCCCTGCCTCGACAGCCTGCCCTTCCCTCTGCTGCCAGAGCAGTGTTGCTTAACGGTGACTTGGATCAGGGCGCTCCCCTGTTCAGAGTGCCCCAGCGGCCCCCCATTGCCTTCAGAATGAAGTAAAAAGTCCTTTCATTGGCACCTCTCTGATCTGGTTGCTGCCAGCCTGGCTTCATCACCCTCTACCCCAATGCCATCCAGCACTTTATACTCTAGCACAACTGGACTCCTTGAAGTGCTTTGAACATGCCTCATCTTCCGCCATCTCAATGTCTCCTTTGTACACGTTCTGCTCTCCGGAAAGCTGCCTCGTTATGCCCCAGTGACTCTTCCCTTCCCCACCCCCCATGGATTCTTCAAGTGTCCTTGCAAACTGTCTTGCATCCCGGAGGCTGTCTTAGGCCCTCGCACCTTCCCTCCTCTTACAGGCACGCCCTCTTCAGCGCCCCACTTTCCTTGTCTGTCTTTCTACCAGACTGAGTTCCTTGAAGTCAACAGTTCCATCCTGTAGTCCTAGTACTTGGCATGGGGCTTGGCAGTCGGCTGCCACTCGTGAAGGGCTTTGGGGATCAGTGAGTCAATGAGGCCTGCGGGTAGCAGGTGGAGGAGAGAGAAGCAGCTTGCGGGGCGACAGACGGCAGAGGCCCTGGCCCCACGGATATTTGCTTTGACCAGACACCATGTCTTTGGTCTCTGCTCCACCCAGGCTATCCCCAGATGCAATCTGCTTTGGCCCAGACATCTGTGGGGTGGCTATGATCTCTTCGCCTCTCTGCACCAGGAAAGGAGCACAAATAAAGCAGAGCCTGCAGAGCTCTGCCTTGGGACCAAGGCAGGCATATAAGACCCTTTCCCACTGCTCAGTGGCCATTCCCACCTGGACCTATGGTCACTACAGGGCCACCCACCAAACCCTTTGCTGGCTGTCTTGTATGGAAAGTAGGGAAAGAGAATCCTGGCAAGGCTCACCACTGCTTCTGCGACAGGAATGCTGAGATGTCGATGCTCTCAGGCTTTGGGGGAGCTGGGCCGAGAGTGGCACAGCTCTTCCTTTTAATCCCAGTGTGCTAGACAAATGTTCTCTGTGTGCTGTGACACGAGAAAAGGTTGATTCACATTGTTAAGTAATATCTAATCATTCTGGTCAGGTGCCAAGAATTTCATGCGTGCCCCCCTGGGGCCTTGGCATCTTAAATTTACCCATCCATTTGCTGCCAATTAAAGCTTTTTCTCAGGTTTTAAAGTATGGCGGGGGCCTTTGTTTATCCCCATTTTACAGGTGAAGAAACTGAGGCACAGCAAGCTCAAGACCTACCCGCTTCAGTACTGGCCTAGACAAATCAACCTGGTAGGGGTAGCTGGCTTCCCCCGAACAGGAAGATGTGGGAGCACAGCTTGGCTGAGGGCCAAACCCTCTAAGGCTGCCCAGCCAGCCGCGGTGCATTTGCATTCTGCCCACAAGAGGTCAGTAGGTTCCATAGAAGCAGAGGGGGTACCTGCAGGTGGCCACGCAGCGGCAGGTGGAGCCCTCCTCCCTGAGAACAGCCCGGGCTGCACGGCAGCTCCCTTAAAGGAAATCCTTCTACCACAGAACTTCCGGGATGTGCTCCCTCCCAGGACAGATCAGAGGTTGTGCCGGGCCAAGGGTGTGCCTATCCAGGGAAGGCTGTGGAAGTTCCTAGGGGCAGCCGCCTTATCTTATGGCCGATCCTCGGGATACGATGAGCCATTTGTGGTGGGTAGTGCTTGTAGTTGGGGCAGCTGTCATATGTGCCCTCCGTCGGGAAGGCTGCAGCCATCTCCACAGGAATAACTGGAACCAAAAATATCACAGGGCTGTGTTTACTGAGCCAGAACCTTCCTGGGCGAGGGAGGTTGAGGAGAGACTTGAAGAACCATATATAGTATACGCATCCCCAGGATTTAGAATCAGACAGACCTGGGTTTGAATCCTGACTTGTCCTCTTATTAATCATGACCTTGGGCAAGTTACTTAACTTCCTTAAACTTCAGTCTCCTAATGAGTAGCATGCTCAGAATTAATAGCATGGGGAATAAAAATACCTGCTTTTCAGGGTTATCCTGACCACTTATTCATTCATTCATTTGACAAGTAGTGGAGGTCCTATCCTAGACTTGCTACTAGGATCAGGGGATACAACGCTTAGACTCAACGCCTGGCACACTGTTAAGTGCCGAATTGATGATAACTTCTCTTTGAAGGTCAGGCCGTGAATTTGGACTCAAGATAGCAGGCAGTTGGAGGCATTCTGAACAGAAGAGTAGCAGGAGAAAAGCACTATTAGGGAAGGCTCCACTCATCTGTGCAGTGCGGGGCAGGGTAGGAAAAGGCCAGCCTTATCCTTTCCACAGGGTTATTACGAACATCATAAAGTACAGGCAGAGCAAGAGGCCTAGAGCTGACTCATCAGGAGTTGAGCCCAGACTGCAGTTGGGGACCAGAAGTAGCAAGGCGGGGGAGGGGCCGGGAGGAAGCCTCCTCTCGGCGCCCTGGAAACTACCGGGCTTCGTTTTCAGATCACCTTGCCTGTCCTTGGGCAGTGGTTTCAGGATGTGGGAAGAAGGTGTGGGCACATCTGTGCCGCAGCGAGGACGTGAGCCAGGGCATTTGAAGGACATGAGAACACAAGGGTATAAAAATGCCACCCTGTGGGTGAGGACCCCATTCCTCTGACTCAGACAAGGGCATCATGGGATGCAAAGACCCGAGTATCGTCCTTGAGTAAACTGTCAGCCACGAGTTTATCCAAGCCTTTAGGAAGCTGTAGTATTTCATTTCAGCCTCCCTCACCAACTGGGATGTTTTCGATACGCTTGCTTACTCCTAAAGAGGGATTCTTTTCTTAAAAACACACCTTTCCCGGGACTTCCTTGGTGGCGCAGTGGCTAAGACTCCACGCTCCCAATGCAGGGGGCCTGGGTTGATACCTGGTCAGGGAACTAGATCACACATGCCGCAACTAAGAGTTCACATGCCACAACTAAGACCCGGCACAACCAAAAAATTAAAAAACAAAACCCAAAAAACCGCACACCTTTCCCAAGCTTCACATGAAGCCCTTCTTGTGTATCAGCCTTCCCCCACTCACCCAACCAGATTGCAGGTGTGTGTGTCAGCAGTAGCCCCCAACACAGCAAGGCTGGAGGAAACCCAGGAGATCTTCTAGAGTAGTCCCTTTAGATAATTTTCCACATAAGCAGACTGACGATCAGAGAGGTGAAGTAACTTGTCGAAGGTCTTACAGCTACTAGGTGGTAGGTAGAACTGGAAATTTCCATAGGCTTCTAGTCGGGAGACTGGCCTGCACTTTTCTTCCCAAGCCAAATGGTTTCCCATTTGGCTTGTATTTTTCTGGACTTCCCTCATTGCCTCACGTCTCCCCACCCCACCCCTCAATTTCTTTTCATTCTGTCCATTTGTCAGGCGAACGCACCAAGCTAGCCGAGGCCAACGTGGAGAGCCAGCATCCAGGAAGTAAAGCAGTGGACCTTCCTACCAGGCACCAACATGACATGCTAGAGCAGGAGGCCTCTCAGAGATGGACTGTGGTGAAGCCAGGAACCTGTGCGGAGGGCAATTTCTAGGCCTGGGTCTCCAGTCAGGGCCCTCTCTGCATGATATCTTGAGGAAGAAGCTAAATCAAAGTTAGTTGGCATAGAAGAACCATTCATTTTTTTTTCAAGAACTGACTGAGAACTTCCTATTGCCAGGCACTCGCTAAGCACCCAGGAGGCCACTGTGAATGAGACAGGCAAAGTCCTTACTTTCATGGAGTTGAAAGCCTAAATGATGTTTTAGAAAAGATTTTTCTTTGTTTGCATTTTGAAAAAACAAACCACATAGATGTTTTTAGTCACATGTCTGTCCTCTACCAGGTTTTGGTCAGGGTTGGAATACCTCTTGGACCCTTCAACCTTGTGTTTCTGGTGCCAAAGAAGTTCTGAACCTTGGACCTTAACCAGTGGTGGGTTGGTAAATGTTTAACAGCCGGCTCTCTGGGGGGAAGTGTATATATGTATATATGTACATAAGTTAATTATAAATTTTACTGATATAAAGGATGTAGAGCACACAAATTACACATAATAAAATATACAATATAATAAATGAGTTATATTGTTGACATTCATATTAATTAATAATATTAAGTGTATTTATTAATCAGTAGCCAACTGATTCTCACAGAATGCTTTCACTGATTTTTGCCAGACTCTTATATCTGTCGCCAACCTGTGGTTGCTTGCAGCTGATGAACAAATGAAGTTTTGATGTGAATGTTGGTTGATATTTTCACTTACGTGTGAAAGAACAAAGACACGTCAGAACCTCATTAATTTGTCAATAATATGAGTGACTTCTTTGTAGGTAGGACAATGGTTTTCAAACACTTGAAGATTATTTCCTCATTTTTTGGTATTATTCACAATGTAACAGTTACAGACATGGCTCACAGTTGAGTTTAATCTGCATTATTAACGTATTGTCCCCTCACTTTCTTAGGTTTAGATAATCAGCAAAACAATAACTAAAACCCTGATCCATAGCATTTACTGATTTCTGAGTTGTAAATACTCCCAGCCCGCCTGATTTCAAGCTGCCAACTTCACTGTGATGTTGGGAAGAGGTGCAGTTGCACTTTGTTATACAGGATTTCAACCACACAGATACGATAGACAATAAATAACCTCAGGGGCACAGATAGAGTAACATGTAGTAAAAAGAATAGGAAGTGATGAATTTGAAGGTATTTGTTACCTTAGTTTTTGATAGAATTTATTTCACTGTAAGTATATATGTTTCTAAACAATAGCTGTGCTTAACAAGCAGCCCACATTTCTGAAAATGTAGCATTTGGCTCTCATGGGTCAGAAGGCGGTGGCTCCAGCACCCCCTGGGCCTGACCATGCTGCCAGGTCCTGAATGACCCTCATCCCTACTACCCACTCCCCTCTGCCATTAATTCAGGCCCCCCAGCTGCCACCTTGAACGAGGGCCCTGGGGACAGATTGACAACAGTGGCTTTTACATGAATGGGTGGCCTTTTTCTGCCTGAAAAAAAGCAGGGGTGGAAGAGAGCCAGGGACACTTGCCATGAGTCTGGAAGGCACATCTGGCAAGCACTCAACACTAAGGGGAAGAGGAAGGATGCAGGAATGAGGGCAGGGGAGCTGTGGCCCAGTCTCTTGTCCACTTGGCCCTGCTCCTGGCCGGGCTGTAGTTTACTGTTTTTTTTTTTTTTTTTTACAGTATTTCCTTTCCTAGTCTCCTTCTGTAGTTCTTTGGAAAACTGACAGCAATTATCAGTCCTTTGCCAAAAATACCAATGAATTCAAGCCACTTCTGTTGTGTAGTCCAACAGTTTATATTCCAGATTTCCTTATATTCTAAACTACGCCAGATTTTTATCTACTTAGTAGGCTTAAAAGACACAAATTTGCTAATCTAAGTTGTGATGATATACATAATAATTCCTAAAACAAATTATATTTTCTGCACTGAACTTTTCTGATTGAACTTTTTTTTTTTTTTAAACTTTTTTGGTAACTAAGTGTGGGGACGGATGTTAACTACACATATTGTGGTGATCATTTCACAATTTATTCAGATATCGAATCATTATATTGTACAACTGAAAGTCATATGTCAATTATACCTCAGTCAAAAAAGAATATCTTTGGTTGTTGGCATTCTCCACTACATAATTCAGGAATGCATTCTCTCACAAACAGCAAAAAATCTGACTGAACTGGCTTAAATAAATGAAGACTTTTTTTTTTTTGCAATTATTTTTATTTACTTATTTTTTTTTACAAATTTAATCAGTTATACATATACATATGTTCCCATATCCCCTCCCTTTTGCGTCTCCCTCACACCCTCCCTATCCCACCCCTCCAGGCGGTCACAAAGCACCGAGCTGATCTCCCTGTGCTATGCGGCTGCTTCCCACTAGCTATCTACCTTACGTTTGGTAGTGTATATATGTCCATGCCGCTCTTTCACTTTGTCACAGCTTACCCTTCCCCCTCCCCATATCCTCAAGTCCATTCTCTAGTAGGTCTGTGTCTTTATTCCTGTCTTACCCCTATGTTCTTCATGACATTTTTTTTTCTTAAATTCCATATATATGTGTCAGCATACAGTATTTGTCTTTCTCCTTCTGACTTACTTCACTCTGTATGACAGACTCTAGGTCCATCCACCTCATTACAAATAACTCAGTTTCATTTCTTTTTATGGCTGAGTAATATTCCATTGTATATATGTGCCACATCTTCTTTACCCATTCATCCGATGATGGACACTTAGGTTGTTTCCATCTCTGGGCTATTGTAAATAGGGCTGCTATGAACATTTTGGTACATGTCTCTTTTTGAATTATGGTTTTCTCAGGGTATATGCCCAGTAGTGGGATTGCTGGGTCATATGGTAGTTCTATTTGTAGTTTCTTAAGGAACCTCCATACCGTTCTCCATAGTGGCTGTACCAATTCACATTCCCACCAGCAGTGCAAGAGTGTTCCCTTTTTTCCACACCCTCTCCAGCATTTATTGTTTCTAGATTTTTTGATGATGGCCATTCTGACTGGTGTGAGATGATATCTCATTGTAGTTTTGATTTGCATTTCTCTAATGAGTAAAGATGTTGAGCATCCTTTCATGTGTTTGTTGGCAGTCTGTATATCTTCTTGGGAGAAATGTCTATTTAGGTCTTCTGCCCATTTTTGGATTGGGCTGTTTGTTTTTTTGTTATTGAGCTGCATGAGCTGCTTATAAATTTTGGAGATTAATCCTTTGTCAGTTGCTTCATTTGCAAATATTTTCTCCCATTCTGAGGGTTGTCTTTTGGTCTTGTTTATGGTTTCCTTTGCTGTGCAAAAGCTTTTAAGTTTCATTAGGTCCCATGTGTTTATTTTTGTCTTTATTTCCATTTCTCTAGGAGGTGGGTCCAAAAGGATCTTGCTGTGATTTATGTCATAGAGTGTTCTGCCTATGTTTTCCTCTAAGAGTTTGATAGTGTCTGGCCTTAAATTTAGGTCTTTAATCCATTTTGAGCTTATTTTTGTGTATGGTGTTAGGGAGTGATCTAATCTCATACTTTTACATGTCCCTATCCAGTTTTCCCAGCACCACTTATTGAAGAGACTGTCCTTTCTCCACTGTACATTCCTGCCTCCTTTATCAAAGATAAGGTGACCATATGTCCGTGGGTTTATCTCTGGGCTTTCTATCCTGTTCCATTGATCTATCTTTCTGTTTTTGTGCCAGTACCATACTGTCTTGATTACTGTAGCTTTGTAGTATAGTCTGAAGTCAGGGAGCCTGATTCCTCCAGCTCCATTTTTCGTTCTCAAGATTGCTTTGGCTGTTCGGGGTCTTTTGTGTTTCCAAACAAATTGTGAAATTTTTTGCTCTAGTTCTGTGAAAAATGCCAGTGGTAGTTTGATAGGGATTGCATTCAATCTGTAGATTGCTTTGGGTAGTAGAGTCATTTTCACAATGTTGATTCTTCCAATCCAAGAACATGGTACATCTCTCCATCTATTTGTATCATCTTTAATTTCTTTCATCAGTGTCTTATAATTTTCTGCATACAGGTCTTTTGTCTCCTTAGGTAGGTTTATTCCTAGATATTTTATTCTTTTTGTTGCAATGGTAAATGGGAGTGTTTCCTTGATTTCACTTTCAGATTTTTCATCATTAGTATATAGGAATGCCAGAGATTTCTGTGCATTAATTTTGTATCCTGCAACTTTACCAAATTCATTGATTAGCTCTAGTAGTTTTCTGGTAGCATCTTTAGGATTCTCTATGTATAGTATCATGTCATCTGCAAACAGTGACAGCTTTACTTCTTCTTTTCCGATTTGGATTCCTTTTATTTCCTTTTCTTCTCTGATTGCTGTGGCTAAAACTTCCAAAACTATGTTGAATAAGAGTGGTGAGAGTGGGCAACCTTGTCTTGTTCCTGATCTTAGTGGAAATGGTTTCAGTTTTTCACCATTGAGGACGATGCTGGCTGTGGGTTTGTCATATATGGCCTTTATTATGTTGAGGAAAGTTCCCTCTATGCCTACTTTCTGCAGGGTTTTTATCATAAATGGGTGTTGAATTTTGTCGAAAGCTTTCTCTGCATCTATTGAGATGATCATATGGTTTTTCTCCTTCAATTTATTAATATGGTGTATCACGTTGATTGATTTGCGTATATTGAAGAATCCTTGCATTCCTGGAATAAACCCCACTTGATCATGGTGTATGATCCTTTTAATGTGCTGTTTGCTAGTATTTTGTGGAGGATTTTTGCATCTATGTTCATCGGTGATATTGGCCTGTAGCTTTCTTTCTTTGTGACATCCTTGTCTGGTTTTGGTATCAAGGTGATGGTGGCCTCGTAGAATGAGTTTGGGAGTGTTCCTCCCTCTGCTATATTTTGGAAGAGTTTGAGAAGGATAGGTGTTAGCTCTTCTCTAAATGCTTGATAGAATTCGCCTGTGAAGCCATCTGGTCCTGGGCTTTTGTTTGATGGAAGATTTTTTATCACAGTTTCAATTTCAGTGCTTGTGATTGGTCTGTTCATATTTTCTATTTCTTCCTGATTCAGTCTTGGCAGGTTGTGCATTTCTAAGAATTTGTCCATTTCTTCCAGGTTGTCTATTTTATTGGCATAGAGTTGCTTATAGTAATCTCTCATGATCTTTTGTATTTCTGCAGTGTCAGTTGTTACTTCTCCTTTTTCATTTCTAATTCTATTGATTTGAGTCTTCTCCCTTTTTTTCTTGATGAGTCTGGCTAATGGTTTATCAATTTTGTTTATCTTCTCAAAGAACCAGCTTTTAGTTTTATTGATCTTTGCTATCGTTTCCTTCATTTCTTTTTTCATTTATTTCTGGTCTGATTTTTATGATTTCTTTTCTTCTGCTAACTTTGGGATGTTTTTGTTCTTCTTTCTCTAATTGCTTTAGGTGCAAGGTTAGGTTGTTTATTCGAGATGTTTCCTGTTTCTTAAGGTGGGATTGTATTGCTATAAACTTCCCTCTTAGAACTGCTTTTGCTGCATCCCATAGGTTTTGGGTCGTCGTGTCTCCATTGTCATTTGTTTCTAGGTATTTTTTAATTTCCTCTTTGATTTCTTCAGTGATCACTTCGTTATTAAGTAATGTATTGTTTAGCCTCCATGTGTTTGTATTTTTTACAGCTCTTTTCCTGTAATTGATATCTAGTCTCATAGCATTGTGGTCGGAAAAGATACTTGATACAATTTCAATTTTCTTAAATTTACTAAGGCTTGATTTGTGACTCAAGATATGATCTATCCTGGAGAATGTTCCATGAGCACTTGAGAAAAATGTGTATTCTGTTGTTTTTGGATGGAATGTCCTATAAATATCAATTAAGTCCATCTTGTTTAATGTATCATTTAAAGCTTGTGTTTCCTTATTTATTTTCATTTTGGATGATCTGTCCATTGGTGAAAGTGGGGTGTTAAAGTCCCCTACTATGATTGTGTTACTGTCGATTTCTCCTTTTATGGCTGTTAGTATTTGCCTTATGTATTGAGGTGCTCCTATGTTTGGTGCATAAATATTTACAATTGTTATATCTTCTTCTTGGATCGACCCCTTGATCATTATGTAGTGTCCTTCTTTGTCTCTTCTAGTAGTCTTTATTTTAAAGTCTATTTTGTCTGATATGAGAATTGCTACTCCAGCTTTCTTTTGGTTTCCATTTGCATGGAATATCTTTTTCCATCCCCTTACTTTCAGTCTGTATGTGTCTCTAGGTCTGAAGTGGGTCTCTTGTAGACAGCATATATATGGGTCTTGTTTTTGTATCCATTCAGCCACTCTGTGTCTTTTGGTGGGAGCATTTAGTCCATTTACATTTAAGGTAATTATCGATATGTATGTTCCTATTCCCATTTTCTTAATTGTTTTGGGTTCGTTATTGTAGGTCTTTTCCTTCTGTTGTGTTTCTTGCCTAGAGAAGTTCCTTTAGCATTTGTTGTAAAGCTGGTTTGGTGGTGCTGAACTCTCTCAGCTTTTGCTTGTCTGTAAACGTTTTAATTTCTCCATCAAATCTGAATGAGATCCTTGCTGGGTAGAGTAGTCTTGGTTGCAGGTTTTTCTCCTTCATCACTTTAATTATGTCCTGCCACTCCTTTCTGGCTTGTAGAGTTTCTGCTGAGAGATCAGCTGTTATCCTGATGGGGATTCCCTTGTGTGTTACTTGTTGTTTTTGCCTTGCTGCTTTTAATATGATTTCTTTGTGTTTAATTTTTGACAGTTTGATTAATATGTGTCTTGGCGTATTTCTCCTTGGATTTATTCTGTATGGGACTCTCTGTGCCTCCTGGACTTGATTAACTATTTCCTTTCCCATATTAGGGAAGTTTTCAACTATAATCTCTTCAAATATTTTCTCAGTCCCTTTCTTTTTCTCTTCTTCTTCTGGAACCCCTATAATTTGAATGTTGGTGCGTTTAATGTTGTCCCAGAGGTCTCTGAGACTGTCCTCTGTTCTTTTCATTCTTTTTTCTTTATTTTGCTCTGAAGCAGTTATTTCCACTATTTTATCTTCCACCTCACTTATCCGTTCTTCTGCCTCAGTTATTCTGCTATTGATCCCATCTAGAGTATTTTTTATTTCATTTATTGTGTTTTTAATTGATGCTTGATTCATCTTTAGTTCTTCTAGGTCCTTGTTAACTGTTTCTTGCATTTTGTCTATTCTATTTCCAAGATTTTGGATCTGGGAAATAGAATCTTGGATCATCTTTACCATCATTATTCTGAATTCTTTTTCAGGTAGACTGCCTATTACCTCTTCATTTGTTAGGTCTGGTGGGTTTTTATCTTGCTCCTTCTCCTGCTGTGTGTTTTTCTGTCTTCTCATTTTGCTTATGTTACTGTGTTTGGGGTCTCCTTTTTGCAGGCTGCAGGTTCGTAGTTCCCGTTGTTTTTGGTGTCTGTCCCTAGTGGCTAATGTTGGTTTAGTGGGTTGTGTAGGCTTCCTGGTGGAGGGGACTAGTGCCTGTGTTCTGGTGGATGAGGCTGGATCTTGTCTTTCTGGTGGGCAGGTCCACGTCTGGTGGTGTGTTTTGGGGTGTCTGCGGACTTTTTATGATTTTAGGCCACCTCTCTGCTAATGGGTGGCGTTGTGTTCCTGTCTTGCTAGTTGTTTGGCATAGGGTGTCCAGCACTGTAGCTTGCTGGTCGTTGAGTGAAGCTGGGTGCTGGTGTTGAGATGGCGATCTCTGGAAGATTTTCGCCGTTTGATATTATGTGGAGCTGGGAGGTCTCTTGTGGACCAGTGTCCTGAGGTTGGCTCTCCCACCTCAGAGGCACAGCACTGACTCCTGGCTCCTCAATTTGGGATGATTTGTTGTCTATTCATGTATTCCACAGATGCAGGGTACATCAAGTTGATTGTGGAGCTTTAATCCGCTGCTTCTGAGGCTGCTGGGAGAGGTTTCCCTTTCTCTTCTTTGTTCTCACAGCTCCTGGGTCTCAGCTTTGGATTTGGCCCCGCCTCTGCGTGTAGGTCGCCGGAGGGCGTCTGTTCTTCGCTCAGACAGGACAGGGTTAAAGGAGCAGCCTCTTCGGGGACTCTGGCTCACTCAGGCCGGGCGGGAGGGAGGGGCACGGAGTGCGGGGCGAGCCTGCAGCGGCAGAGGTCGGCGTGACGTTGCACCAGCCCGAGGTGCGCCGTGCGTTCTCCCAGGGAAGCCGCCCCTGGATCCCGGGACCCCGGCAGTGGCGGGCTGCACAGGCTCCCGGAAGGGCGTTGTGGACAGTGACCTGCGCTCGCACACAGGCTTCTTGGCGGCGGCAGCAGCAGCCCCAGCGTCCCACGCCCGTCACTGGGCCCCGCGCTTTCAGTCGTGACTCGCGCCCGTCTGTGGAGCTCCTTTAAGCAGCGCTCTTAATCCCCTCTCCTCGCGCACCAGGAAACCAAGAGGGAAGAAAAAGTCTCTTGCCTCTTCGGCAGCTCCAGAGTTTTCCCGGACTCCCTTCCGGCTAGCTGTGGCACATTAGCCCCCTTCAGGCTGAGTTCTCGCCGCCAGCCCCAGTCCTCTCCCTGCGCTCTGACCGAAGCCCGAGCCTCAGCTTCCAGTGCCGCCCGCCCCGGCGGGCGAGCAGACAAGCCTCTCGGGCTGGTGAGTGCCGCTCGGTACCGCTCCTCTGTGCGGGTATCTCTCCGCTTTGCCCTACCCAGGTATGTGGGGAGTTTCTTGCCTTTTGGGAGGTCTGGGGTCTTCTGCCAGGGTTCAGTAGGTGTTCTGTAGGAGTTGTTCCACGTGTAGCTGTATTTCTGGTGTATCTGTGGGGAGGAAGGTGATCTCCGCGTCTTACTCTTCCGCCATCTTACCTGGAAGTCGCCTACTGTTTTTTTTTAAATATTTTTTTAAATTAATTACTTTATTTATTTATTTATGGCTGCATTGGGTCTTTCTTGCTGTGCGCCGGCTTTCTCTAGTTGCGGCGAGCGGGGGCTACTCTTCGTTGCGGTGCGTGGGCTTATCATCGTGGTGGCTTCTCTTTGTTGCGGAGCTCTAGGTGTGTGGGCTTCAGTAGTTGTGGCACACAGGCTTCAGTAGTTGTGGCACGTGGGCTCAGTAGTTGTGGTGCACGGGCTTAGTTGCTCTGCGGCATGTGGGATCTTCCTGCACCAGGGATCGAACCCGTGTCCCCTGCATTGGCAGGCGGATTCTTAACCACTGCACCACCAGGGAAGTCTTGTAACTTACTGTTGAAGGCTTTCCAAAAAGGCTCGTGACACTGGAGACTGTAGGCTGGGGAGGGGGGCCGAACCCTTCTCTCCTGCCTCTAGGATGTCAGCCAGAGTCCTGGAAGCGACTCCTGAGGGTGGCCCAGGGTTTGCCCTTGGGGTCTACATTTGAGACCCTGTTTTCTTTTCAGCAGAAGGAGAGGGTGGCAGGGGGACTTTGGGTGTGGGGTTGGGCCTCTTGCTGGCTGGCTCAGTCTGCTTTGGAACATGACCCTTTCTGGTGGAAAGCCCGTCCAGCATTCTGGGCCATCCTCTGTGTGCAGGCCACGAATGAACCCTGTCTGCTTCCGGGCCGCAGGCACTTGTCTTCACTCCCCAGTTCACCCTGGGCAACTTAGCAGGCACAACTGCATCCAGTTGGCGCCGTGCTGGGATATTCTGCTCTGATGTCATTGCATGAATGACTGTTCTGTGTTTGCACCTAGGCTGGTGGCTCTCCAAGGGCACAGTCCCCAGCCCCACTCCACCCAGCACTCAGTACAAAGACCAGCCCTCAGTGACTGAATGAATCAGTGAGTACAAGCCTGGCTGCCATTCAAGATTTCATCCTGGTGAAACAAGCTCAGTGTGGACTCATGTGTGGGAGCGCTCAGCTTGTCATCTTCTACTAAGAATGTCCTTTATTATTTCTAACACTTGGAGGGAGGGGAAACTCCCCAATCCCCACCGCCAGGCACACACAGGTTTCTGCTAGCTAGATGTTCTATAACCAGGAAGTTCAGACACGAATTGTTTCTCTTCCAACCTAGGAGAAAAGTCACCTCTGCCACCTTCCTCCCCCTCCCCCCTCCCCCCTCCCCCCTCCCCCCACTGCTCCACCCCGTGCCTACCTAGGCCTGCGGAAGTGCTGACTGGGAGTGATTTGCTCTTGGCCTCAGCCTGAGAATATCCTGTGCAGCTGAGAGTGCGGTGCTGCCCTCCCTGTAGTACACAGGATGGGAACGGACCAGGGTGAGGATGCAGACACGAAGGGCTCAATAGGCTCTGAAAGGGGAAGGATCAGACAGATTTACAAGTGTTCCTTCCCTGCCAAGCACCCATCACCCACCCCAGCATTCCCACACATCCTCCAGCCCATGCCTTCTGACAACACCATTCACAGAAGTTGAGGGGAGGCCTGCTGTGTAGCCTGCAGAGAGGCATGACTCTGGAGTTTCAAGACTCAAATGTCTCCGGGCCACTATTACTGCTGTCCTTATGATTACGCACAATGACTATTAAGGAGGCATTGTAAAACCACCGTGCAGGCAGCAAAGGAAACCATAAACAAGATGAAAAGACAACCCGCAGAATGGGAGAAAATATTTGCAAATGAAGCAACTGACAAAGGATTAACCTCCAAAATTTACAAGCAGCTCATGCAGCTCAATATCACAAAAACAAACAACCCAATCCAAAATGGGCAGAAGACCTAAATAGACATTTCTCCAAAGAAGATATACAGATTGCCAACAAACACGTGAAAGAATGCTCAACATCATTAATCATTAGAGAAATGCAAATCAAAACTACAATGAGAAATCATCTCACACCAGTCAGAATGGCCATCATCAAAAAATCTACAAACAATAAATGCTGGAGAGGGTGTGGAGAAAAGGGAACCCTCTTGCACTGTTGGTGGGAATGTGAATTGATACAGCCACTATGGAGAACAGTATGGAGGTTCCTTAAAAAACTAAAAATAGAATTACCATATGACCCAGCAATCCCAATCCTGGGTATATACCCTGAGAAAACCAAAATTCAAGAAGAGTCATGTACCACAATGTTTATTGCAGCACTATTTACAAAAGCCAGGACGTGGAAGCAACCTACGTGTCCAGCGACAGAGGAATGGATAAAGAAGATGTGGCACATATATACAATGGAATATTACTCAGCCATAAAAAGAAGCAAAACTGAGTTATTTGTACTGAGGTGGATGGACCTAGAGTCTGTCATACAGAGTGCAGTAAGTCAGAAAGAGAAAAACAAATACCGTATGCTAACACATATATATGGAATCTAAAAAAAAAAAAGGTTCTGATGAACCTAGGGGCAGGACAGGAATAAAGATGCAGATGTAGAGAATAGACTTGAGGACACAGGGAGGGGGAAGGGTAAGCTGGGACGAAGTGAGAGAGTGGCATGGACATATATACACTATGGAATGTGAAATAGATAGCTAGTGGGAAGCAGCCGCATAGCACAGGGAGATCAGCTCGGTGCTTTGTGTCCACCTAGAGGGTTGGGATAGGGAAGGTGGGAGGGAGATGCAAGAGGGAGGAGATATGGGGATGTATGTATATGTACAGCTGATTCACTTTGTTATAAAGCAGAAACTAACACACCATTGTAAAGCAATTATACTCCAAAAAAGAAGTTAAAAAAAAAAAAACCCGTGCAGGGACTCTCCACACCTTCTTCTGTCAGCTTGCCCTGGGCTGAATGATCTTGTGAGTATACCAGGTTGGAAGTTCTGGAGTGTGTGTGTGTGTGTGTGTGTGTGTGTGTGTGTGTGTTTAAATTCTGTTTGCAGGCCAGACTTTGCTCCTGTGCTCCAGACCATACACTGCCCCCTCAATCCAAATGGCTCTTGGCCAGCCTCACTTGGCTGTCACACAGGCAACTCAAATTTGATAGCCCCAGGGACTTCCCTGGTGGCACAGTGGTTAAGAATCTGCCTGCCAATGCAGGGGACACGGGTTTGAACCCTGGTCCGGGAAGATCCCACATGCCGCGGAGCAACTAAGCCCGTGTGCCACAACTACTAAACCTGTGCTCTAGAGCCCGTGTGCCACAACTACTGAGCCCATGTGCCACAACTACGAAAGCCTGCACGCCTAGAGCCCGTGCTGTGCAACAAGAGAAGCCACCGCAATGAGAAGCCCACGCACCGCAGCGAAGACACAGCGCTGCCAAAAATAAATAAATAAATAAATAAATAAATTTATTTTAAAAACCAATTTGATAGCCTCAACCACACTATCATCCTTTCTTTCCCCCTCACACCCATAGTCTGTCCTGTCTGATGATCCCTTTCTGAATAAATTGCACCACCACTCACCTACGTGGTTAAGTAGGAAACCGGGGCACTCCCTCATCCCACATCTCCATAGGTCCAGGCACCAAGTCAGGCCTGTTGCATCCTGCACATTTTCGCTTCAGTAACCTAGCCCTGCACACCCTGGCAAGACTTGAGGTCAGGCCACCGTCTTCTATACATGCAGCCACAGCTTCCTGATGTGCTTTCCTGCCTCCAGGTCCCCCATCATCTCTACCCCACCTCCCTGCATTCTCCAGCCCGTCTATAAACCAGGCCTGAATGATGTGCCCAAGGCAGCAGGAAGAAGGCCCGGCCTGACCAAGCAGGTCTTTCTCTCCAAGTCTCAGGGGCCTGAAGTTCTGGTCAATTCTGGGGACATATGCTGGCTTAACAGCTAGCTCACTGTTGAACACAGCCCAGCTTATGTGATTTATCCTATTGACGTCGGATTTTCCTGGACAGAAAAGAAGGAACATGAAGTGAAAAGGAAGTTTTGACACCAATGAGCAAGTCGGGGGCAGGCCCAGGGCAGGATAATGTGCATGTCCACAGGGCCAGAGGGGATTCCTGGGATTTGGGGAAGTGGCTTCCAGAGAAGGGGTGGCCTCGGTTCTGCAGGGACCGCCGAGAAGGAAGACTGCCCTGAGAAAGGGCCCGCCCTGGGGACAGAGAGGTCTCAGGTGACCAGCTCCCGTGGTGACTGGGGCTGTGCTTCCCTCCCTGGGTCTCTCTGGGGTGGGACCAATGAAGATTTCCCAGAGGGAGGATGCTCAGATCTCCCAGAAGATGGTCTGGTGTCTTCCTTCCAGAAGGGAGGGAGAAACCAGGGAGAGGAAATCGGGGGTGAGGCTGGAGAAGCAGCTCCCATTCTCCCCACTGAGACCTCTGGCCTGAGGAGGCGACAGCCCATGTTTCTGCTCTGGGTGGGCAGGGCCTGATTCTCAGAGTCTGAAGGAGGCTTTTCAACTCGCTTTCATGGTAATTCTTTACAAAACCCAAGTCTCTCTTCCCAACCGCCATCCTCTAGGCCAGCTGGAGAGACGGCCGCCAAAAGTGACAGCCCCGCCAGCCCCCCATAGTCCTGCAAGGCCAGGTTGAAGCCCAGGCCCTCTCGTGGTTGCCCTGACAAATCCAGGACACCAACCTGCCAGCCCTCCAGCAAGGTGACACCACCAGACTTCTTGGGAAGGGACCACCGTGCTCATCTTTGGACCTCTGGGGTGAAGTGTCCTCCAAACATAACAGGCACTCAGGAAATTAGCCCGATGCCTCCCTCTGCTCAGCCTGCAACGTGCTGTCTTTCCTCTCCATCCTTGTACATCCTCCGAGGCCAAGCCCTTTCCCTGCACTCAGTTGAGAGTACGCCTTTACCGTCCCTCCCAGACCTGTTATACACTGCATGTGACAGCTGTTCCAAATCTGTAAACTACCAAAAGCTACAAATTAGAAAACCAAACATGAATCAACACTGTGGTGCAAGGTCTTTTAAAAAAATGTATCTGTTGTGTGTACCTCATTGTACTCAGGATAAAGTCCAGATTAAAACTGTGATATTCAAGTCTCTTCAATATTTGGCTGCTGCCACATGGGGAGATGTTGGTCAAAGGGTACAAACCTCCAGGTATAAGATGAGTCAGTTCTGGGAATCTAATTACTGCATGGTGACTATGGCTAATAATAGTGTATTATATACTTGAAAATTGCTAAGAGAGTAGACCTTTTAAAAAATTATTTATTTATTTATTTATTTTTGGCTGCGTTGGGTCTTCACTGCTGCTTGCAGGCTTTCTCTAGTTGCTGCGAGGGGGGGCTAGTCTTTGTCGTGGTGCGCGGGCTTCTCATTGAGGTGGCTTCTCTTGTTGCGGAGCACAAGCCCGTGGAGCGCGGGCTTCAGTAGTGGCAGCACGCAGGCTCAGTAGTTGTGGCGCACGGACTTAGTTGCTCTGTGGCATGTGGGATCTTCCCGGACCAGGGCTCGAACCCGTGTCCACTGCATTGGCAGGTGGATTCTTAACCACTGTGCCACCAGGGAAGCCCCCTTGCTAACACTTTTAACAGAATGAATGCTCCTCGTGTTGTTTCCCTGCTGTTTCCTCACAATTCGACTGGGGATATGCATCTCTGCTGGCACGCGGCTGCGTAGCTAATATGGTGTCTAATTGGAGGCACTCAGTGGGCGTCTGTCTCTCACTGGTGATGTTAATTTTGATCACCAGTTCAAGGTGGTGCCCGATTTCTCTGTAGCTACTTTTAAATGTCTCCCTTGCACATAATAAACAGTCTGTGGGGAGATACTTTAAGACCATGCAAATATCCTGCTTCTCATTAAAATCTCCACTAAATTTAGCATCCATGGATGATTTTTGTCCAATCTAATCTTTACAATGATGATAGCCCTAAAATGACGAGTTTCCAACTCCCACTCTCCCTCCATCCACACTTACCAGGGTCAACTGTATATATAAAAGGTGTGTGTGGAGAGAGAGAGAACCCAAATGATAAAGGAACAGGATAAAATTTGCATTTTAAAATTTACCACTCTAGCCATTTGTGCCACTTTTGGTTCGTCACACCTATTAAGCACTCTTGGCTAATTCATCCTTCAGCCTGGGCTGCTGCAAATGGCGGTTCACAACTCCAGGGGGCGCCATTTACATTGTAGCCATGCCAAGTGGCAGCCGTGGATCTTGATTTATCGGAACTGCCTGTCTGGAAGCTTTCCCAGATTCCCCAAGTGTCGGTGAGGCATTCCTGCTCTTTGCTTCCAAAACTCTGTCTGCTGACCCCATCAGCATCCTTGTTACATTATATTATCATTGTCTTCTTACTTCTCTGTCTCCATCATGGAGATATAAGCTCCTCAAGGGTAGGACTTTCTCTCTCTTCTTCTCTGCTGTGCCCCACCCAGCATATGTATTCAGCAAATGTCAAATCAGTTAAAGAGGTGGCTCTCATATTTCAGCTTGTTACCTATATGGCTGGCGTCTCCAGTAGAGGACAGTCTTTAAGGGCAAGGACCTCACTTAATTCGCCTCTGTATCCTCTTCCCCTCCCCTCAGTACTTGGCACAGGGCCTTGTTCATAACAGGCACTTGAACCTTTGCTGAGTGAGTCCATACGTGTATACTGGTCATTAAGGAAATGCTTTTGTTCTCTTTCCACAGAATTGTAGTAAACTCTGTGGGCAACACCTGTGTGCCAAGTGGCATGCCCTTTGAACCCCTGCTGTTCTGGCACAGCTGGGCCCAGCCCCACCTGATCACAAGGCACAGGACACGCAAGGGTACGTGGTCAGGGTCATCAGGGTTCGCGTTACTGAGTGCGTCTCTGAGAGTGACCAAGGGCTGTCCAGGACCCATCCTGAGGCCTGAAGCCTTCCCAGATGACAGTCCCTGTCTCCTCCCATGGAACTTTCCCAGGAGCTCCTGGCTGAACTATACACACTCGGCGAGCTGACTTTGGATGTCTTTCTGGCGCTAGGTCATTTGGAAGGCACGCCGCTCTGTGTTGGGCTGATGCAGAAGCAGGAGAGACCTGGCGGGAAGGCCTAGGAGGATCCCTTTGAAGAGCATGGGGCACCCCTGTTGTCTGCAGCATAGCCTGCCAATGTGGTAGAATGACCTCTGATGACCGCCAAGATCTGGACCTGGATTCCAGACTGTCTTCTTGCTCTGCAGCCCCTCAGGGCTGAGGCCCATTGCCATAACAGCATACACATCTTTGGGGAGGCTGAGCGCTGCACCCAGCTCGACAGCCAGAGCAACTCTTCCCAGAAGGCACTGGCTGGGGAAGCTCTGGAGAGGGCTCTGCTCACCCTCTAGAGGCAGAGAGGGGCCCCAGAGCAGCCCCAGGCAAAAGTCAGCATAGTGACACAACCCTGCCTTTATACTGAACTTTTATCCTTCATAAGGGCTGTTCTTTCGGTTTTCCTCTCTAAGACAGCATTCGGCTTTTTCCCAATAGGAAAATAAAAATGCACCAAGGGGCCCCAGATCAGTAAGTGAAACCCTTGAAACTTACAGCTAGGGAATGGCTAAATTCAGGAAAATAGATCTAACACAGGAACCACTAACATTAAAAGTTTTATTTTGATTTCAAAAGCACTTATATAGCATTTACCATATGCCAGGGACGGTTTGAAATGCTTTACAATCTAACACATTAAATTCTCAAAAAAATCTTTTAAAGTAGGTACAGGTATCCTCCCCATTTTACGGTTAAAGAAAACTGAGGCACAGAGAGGTTAAATAACTTGCCTAAGGTCACACAGCTGCTAAGTGGCAGACTCAGGACTCCAGCCCAGGTAGTGTGACCCCAGACTCTGTTCTCTTTACTCTTCTGCCCCGCTGTCTCCCTGGGTTTGCAAACATTGTGAGAACAGAGCAGGACAAGGAGTGGCCCTTCTCCTCCCCACTTTCCTTTCTTCCTTAGGTGCTTTCATACAGATCAAGTAGAGTCCAACCTGTCCCCTAGTCACATGAGGAGGAGAGAGAGTGAGAAAGCAAGAGAGAGAGAGGGAGGGTGAGAGAGAGAGAATGCAAATGAGGGCACTGTCTGAATGCTTGGATGCTTCTGGAAAAGCCAGCTCTGGCAGGGGCTGAGGCATACCACAGTGGTTCAGAAACTCCTGCATTTTATTTCCTGAGCCAAAATTCTGAGCTGAATGAGACTCCCCGAAGATGAGCATGGCATCAAAATCTCTTTAACCCTAGCCTCAGGCAACCACTACCACCGAAGAGCAGCCAGAGCTCAGCTTTGGCTTGACCCCAAAGAGAGCAGGGAAGAAGACGAGTGCACCAGTATGGCGTTTCCGAGCTCTAACGTGAAAGATAATGAGCCATTTATAGTAAGCAAGGCCCCAGTGGCCTCTTTGTAAATTTCAGTCCTGAGAAAGTACAGCCAGAGCCACGAGCCCAAACAGGGAACTTGCTGATATGCCCGTGGGAACATCAACCAGACAGTACGGACACCCAGGGCTGGGATGAGGGCAATAAACTTTGGAGCAAATAAACATGCAACCAACATACTTTTTTGGAAGGCCTATGTGTTTGGCCCTCTGCTGGGCACAGGGAATACAAACGTGAGTAAGAATGCTACCATTTTTGGGGCTTCCCTGGTGGCGCAGTGGTTAAGAATCGCCTGCCAATGCAGGGGACACGGGTTCGAGCCCTGGTCCAGGAAGATCCTGCATGCTGCGGAGCAACTATGCCTGCGCTCTAGAGCCTGCGAGCCACAACTACTGAGCCCACGTGCCTAGAGCCCGGGCTCCGCAATAAGAGAAGCCACCGCAATGAGAAGCCTGCGCACTGCAACGAAGAGTAGCCCCTGCTCGCAGCAACTAGAGAAAGCCCGCGCGCAGCAACGAAGACCCAACGTAGCCCAAAATAAATAAATTTAAAAAAAAACAATGCTACCAATGCTACCGTCTGTGCTGACGTATGTATGCTTGCGTCTTCATAGATGATCTCTGGAGGGGACCGGTGGAACGCGGGAACAGAGATTACATTACCTGGGGGTGGTTAGGGAACGGTGGTGGGAGGGCGACCACGTTGCCACTGCAAACCCTTTATGCCTTGTGAGTTTGGTATCAGAGACACATGTTACCAGTATATTACCTCTGCAAAAAATAAATGACGTAAGAGGGAGAGACAAACATGAAGACATATAAATGGGGAAATAAACAGGATATGGGCACAGGATATGGGCTCACAAAGGCATGTTCAAAGAGCTTTGGGTTGTGGGCAATGGAAGAACCAGGACATAAAGACTGAACTTACCAATTTGTCTTCCTGGCTTGGGACACAGGCCAGGCTTTAGCCGTGACAGTTATTTCCAAGAGGTCTTTTTACCATGTCCTAGCTAGGAAAAAAACCTGTATGTTTTCTAGTCTTTTTGTCCAAACATGTCACATGAGGAAACTGCTAACCTGACAAGAATTCGGAGGCAGGTGAGGCCCGCCCAAGGCAGAAGGGATTTGGCCTCCTTCCACAGGCTTTGGCCTCCTCCTCCCCTCTTTGCAGACAAAGGTGACCGTGTGGATAACAACCATTCACCTGGCAAACACACACCTGTCCCCAGCCGGGCTCACCCCGGGCACAGAGAAGTGCTTCCCAACAGGCTCGGTGTCCAGCTGGTCGCCGGCCAACACCACCTGCTCACCCTGGCCTCAATTGGCTGAGGAACTGGCACAAGTCTGAGAACAAGGGTCGAGAAAGCAGGTTTTGGTGGTTTTCAGGATAACAAGTGGACACAGTCAGTTTTCTAGCGTGGAATGTTTTTTCTGGATTGTATGCTGACAGTCTTTTTTTTTTTTTTTTTTGCGGTATGCGGACCTCTCACTGTTGTGGCCTCTCCCGTTGTGGAGCACAGGCTCCAGACGTGAAGGCTCAGTGGCCATGACTCACGGGCCCAGCCGTCCGCGGCACGTGTGATCCTCCCGGACCGGGGCACGAACCCGTGTCCCCTGCATCGGCAGGCGGACTCTCAACCACTGCGCCACCAGGGAAGCCCATGCTGACAGTCTTTAATCCTGGTCTGACTTTCCCTCACGTGCCCATCCCCCAGGATACCTGCCAGCTTCCTTTCTCCAAAGCCCAACGGGTCTGCTGGGAGAATAGTAATCATGTGAGGATCATTATGACCACCACCCTTACGGAATGCTTCCGTGGGCCAGGCTGGGGCTAAGTGCTTTACGTGCATTGTATTTCACGCAGTTTTCACAAACACCCAGGGAGGAGGGGACTCTGGCTCTCTTCGTTTTACAGATGAAGAAACTCAGCTTCAGAGAGACAAACAGCTAGTAAGTGGTGGTGACCAGTGTGGTTATGAGCCTGTAACCACGGTGCTATTAAGGCTTTTATGCACTCTGAGGTACTGCCTCTCATAAAGTTCATTTTATTTTTTATTTTATTTATTTATTTTTGGCTGCATCGGGTCTTCGTTGCTGCGCGCGGGCTTTCTCTCATTGCGGCGAGCAGGGGCTACTCTTCGTTGCGGTGCGCGGGCTTCTCATTGCAGTGGCTTCTCCTGTTGCAGAGCACGGGCTCTAGGCACATGGGCTTCGGTAGTTGTGGCACACAGGCTCAGGAGTTGTGGCTTGCGGGCTCTAGAGAGCAGGCTCAGTAGCTGTGGCACACGGGCTTAGTTGCTCCGTGGCGTGTGGGATCTTCCTGGACCAGGGCTCGAACCCCTGTCCCCTGCGTTGGCAGGCGGATTCTTAACCACTGCACCACCAGGGAAGTCCAAAGTTCATTTTAATATTAGCCTAATCCAACCCTATTTAGGAAGGGAAATGTGCTGCCAAAAAATCACTTATGATACCCTAAAGCTAAATATAAAAGGCTTTTCTATTGTCGCTTGTTCGGGGCTATTTAGGCCAAGGCTTCCCTCCAAGGGCCTAGGTAACCAAGGGTTATATGGGTGCATACCATTTGCACAGACAGGAAATGAGCCCAGCTCAGCTGGCCCTGAGTCAAGGCCTGAGCAAGATCTGCTTATAAAATCAGCATGGAAATGAAAGTCTTAGACCAGGCCCTGGGATTAAAAAATGCCAAAAACCTCCTGCCAGTTTACCACCCCTGAGGTGGGAGTGGGGAAGGTACCACCTGGGATGAGCATTTTGCAGCTGATAGCTGAGGGTTTTGTGGGTAGAAGCTGACTTCTAGGTCCCATTGGGTCATCACCTTGGAATTGTTGATACGTGTTTAGGGTCCAGAGCAAAGAAATTTTCTGACTCCCTTATTCCATACTCTCGGTTTAGTCCCACCGGGGCTGCCCCTGCAGGGAGAGAGCCCTGGGGCCCTTCTCTTCCTTAGCTTGCTGTCGTTGTTAATTTTGTGTCGACTAGGCTAAGGGATGCCCATTCTTTCTGGGTGTGTCTGTCAGGGTGTCTCCGGAAGAGATTAGCATTTGACTCGGTTGTAGAAGTAAAAGACGGTCATTAGCATTTGACTTGGTTGTAGAAGTAAAGATGGTCACCCTCCCCGATGTAGGCGGGCATTATCCAATCTGTTGAGGGCTCCCCACCCCAAAAGAACAAAAAGGCGGAAAAAAGTCAAATCTGCTCTTTTTGCTTCATCCATCTTCTACTTCCCTCAGACATTGCTGCTCCTGGTTCTTGGGCTTTTAGACTTGGACCTGGACTTATGCCATTGGCCACCTGGCTACCAGGCCTTCAGACTCCAACTGAGTTACACCACCAGCTTGCAGATGGCAGGTCTTGGGACTTCTTGGCCTCCATAATCACTTGAGCCAATGCCTATTTTATGTATACATTCTGTTTCTCTGGAGAACCCTGACTAATACACTTGCTCTCATGGATTGCTTTCCTCTTCTAACATGCTGAGGCTGGAGACCAAGAGGACTTCTCTAGCAATAATCACTGGAGACACTCCCTCCTATCACTTCCCTGGCTTCTTCATGCTGAGGTGAGGACTCAGCTGCCTCCCATGCCTGGCCCCCAGGTCCTGCTGCACTGGCCCCATCGCAGCAGCCTCCTTCCTTGCCAATGTAGACCCGGCGAGCCAGCCGCATGAAGTCACCCACAAACTCTGAAGACATCGGCTCTTTCCTTCTGCCTGGAATGCCCTCCCCACTCTGCTCTCACAACTCCTGCCTCTTTACCTTCAACAACTCAGGGTAAAACCCACCTCCTACGCACCTGCCATTGTGTCTTCCAAGTTTTTTCTATATTCAGTATGTAGCACATTGCTTTATTGTTACTATTAACAATAACGAGGGCTCCAGCTACCGTTCATTGAGTGCTGTTTGTTAGACTCTCTCTCATTTACACATTATCTCATTGAAACGCCACAACTTCTCTGTGAGGCGGGTGCTGTTATTACTCTCCCCATTTTCCAGATGAGGAAACTGAGGCTCAGGGAGGTTAAGTGGCTTGCCCTAGGACATGGAGCTAAGAAGTGGTAGAGCTGGGATCTGAACCTAGGCCGCTCTGATCCCAGAGTCATTCTCTGAACGAATGTGGATTCAGTTCGTTAAAGGAGTCCAGAAAGCACTTGGATCCTCACTCTTTGCAGTAAAACCCACTTGGGAGGTATCTGCATCTTTCTGACCTCATACCTGTCTCCCCTTTTACTTATTATTATTATTAATTAATTAATTAATTAATTTATTTATTTATTTATTTTTGGCTGCGTTGGGTTTTCGTTGCTGCGCGCAGGCTTTCTCTAGTTGCAGAGAGCAGGGGCTGCTCTTTGTTGCATGCGAGGGCTTCTCATTGTGGTGGCTTCTCTTGTTGCGGAGCATGGGCTCTAGGCGCGCAGGCTTCAGTAGTTGTGGCACGAGGGCTCAGTAGTTGCGGCTCGCGGGCTCTAGAGTGCAGGCTCAGTAGTTGTGGCGCATGGGCTTAGTTGCTCCGCGGCATGTGGGATCTTCCTGCACCAGGGCTCGAACCCGTGTCCCCTGCATTGGCAGGTGGATTCTTAACCACTGCGCCACCAGGGAAGTCCCTGTTTCCCCTTTTAGTTTGCAGCCATTTCCAGGCAGTCTCCTTTCAAAAATAACAAGGCCCCTTGCTTCTCCTCTTCCTATCATCCCTTTCTTTCCATTTCCACTGCCACCGCCCTAGCCTGTCCTAATCCTCTCCCAGTTACAGCAGCCTCGCACCTGCACCTCCTCCCCTCCTGCCCTGCAGCCCACATCTCACCCCACTTTGCATATGAGGTTCCCGCTGCCTACAGGGAAAACGTTCAAAGTCCCCAGCCTTCCTCTCAGCCAAAAATACTGACTGATGGACTGCTGTACACAAAGCACTCCTCCGAAATCTGCTCCAGCCTCAGGGCTGTGATCACAATGGCTACCAAGTGTCCCTGTGGGTTGCCGCGGGTACTTCATACACATTCTGTCATTGAATCTTCAGGACAGTCCTGCGAGGTGAGTATCATCATCAGAAGGGAAAATGAGTCTCAGGGATGTTAGACAACTCTGTGTCCCTCTAGTCTCCGTTCGTCTGCTTGTCCTGATTCGTGATTCATGGGAAGCTTTGGTCTCAACTTGGCCAAATTAATTCATCTCCCTCCCTCCCTTTCTCCCCTGCCTCCCCCCTTCCTTCCTTCCTTCCCTCCACAAATACTTATTGAGAGCCTACTACATGCCAAGGACTGTGGATACCGATAGCAAAAAACTACCCGCTGGCACTTGCAGTTTCCAACCACTCATTCCTTCCTGCCTCGCACCTTTACTCAGGCCATTCCTCTGTCTAGATGGTCTTCCCTGTGTTTCTTTACCAAAATCCAATCCAATCCTCAAGGCTGATCTCGAGACTTGTGCCCGTGGTGGAGCCTCCCCTGACCATCTACCCACAGTGATTTCTGGAGTCATTCATTCGACACTTACCATCTGGATAACTCAAGTGTCTGGACAAGTCACTTGGCACATGCCAGACCTTCTTGTATCCTTAACTTCCATGTTTATGTATGGATCTTGTAACCTTGAGTTAACTGTTCACCTCATCACCTGGGAAACATTTTCATCCTCCTCAAGAAGCATTTACCCGAGTGCCTACTATGTATTTTTAGCAGTGGAAAAAGTGATGAACCTCTGTGGAGCCTCTTCGATTTAACAAAAAGCTTTCATAAGTATTTTATCATTTGATTGTCACAAAATGCTACCCCTTCCACTTAATGTTTTTGACTTAAAAATGTAATATAAATTACTCAGTAAACAAATATATTCTCCTCATGAAAGTGGAAAAATTATAGGTCTGGCTAAAGTAGACGTTGATCACCCCTACTCCACCCCACTCCAGACCCTCTTAGAGATACGTATGAAGACACAGAGGCTCAGAGAGGCGACACGATGTGCCCAAGGTCACGCAGCTAGCATGTGGGAATTTTCTGACTCTCATGTCTTGTTTCCATTTTTCCACGCTGCCTCCCATGAGGGCAAGGACCTTGTTTATATCTCTGTGTCCCGGGTGCCCAGCACAGGGCTCTGCACTGAAGCCCGGGCTCGGCAAATGTTTCCATATCCGTGGGCTTCCCTGCAGACAGGTTTCCTCTGCACAAGGCACAGCCTCTGGAGGTGGGCTATGCCAGTCCCACCCGTTTAGTGAAGGCTCAGGTGTCAAGGGAGTCCATGCGGGCATCCCGCTAGGAGCCCCTTCTGCCAACCCTGGGCTCTGTTGGCAGACATCAGGGACCCCGAGAGTCTCCCTGGGGAGTCATTACAGCGGGACCTCGTAGACGCAAGTCAAGTGTTCGCTGGGCACTCGCTACGTGGCTATGGCTACCGGTGCGCCAGGGGCCGCGTGTGGTGCGGGGGAGAAATACAACGTATGATATGTTGTGAAGCCAAGACTTCCCAATACATCCGACACAGCAAACCAGCCAGCACATATCCGAGTTCTAAATTATGCAAGCGCGGATGATGCTTTAGGGGATCAGGGGAGGAAGACTGTGGTCGCAGTGGTCAGGGCAGGCTTCTTGGAGGTGGTGGGTTGGCCCGAGATGGTTGGAGAGCTGCCTGCATTTAGGGCGCCGCACTCGCAGCCGCCGGGCAGCAGCGCCGGGCCGAGCAGAGAAGCAGCGCGCCCTCTGCAGGCAGCTGCGAGGAGGCGGCTGAGCCCGGCGAGGCGACTTCGCCATTGGCGGCGGCGGCAGCGGCGGCTGCGCGGCGGGTCTCAACCTGTATCTCTCATCCCGCCTTGCGCTTCCAGCGGCTTTCAGTCGCCATCATGCCCACAGCAGCCGCGTTTTCCCCTCAGGGTGTGCCCGGCCCTCCTCTCTCCTATGTAGTTGCCTTCAGTCGCCCCCGTGGCGGGAGGGGACATCTCCCTCTGCTACTCCTCCCCCACTCCCCGTCCGTTCGCAGCAAAGACTATTGTAGCTAACATGCCGAGAGCGCCCCCTGCAACGTTTCCCTTGAAAAAACCAGCACCTCAAGGGACGAGGCTGGCGGTCTCCAGAGAGCCCCGCTGTCATTTAACACTTAAGCACACACTCTGTGCCAAGCTCTGTTCCATGCGCCTCGGGAGTACTGACTCACTTAATCCGCACTACAGTGCTCTTTTGACCCCATTTTACAGCTGATCAAGCTGAGGCACTGAGAACTTAGCACTTTGTCCACCGCCTGTCCTCACAGCTGGAAAGAGGCAAAGCCATCTTCTAACCACTACACCAAGGCCTCTCCTGATGCTGCAGACCACTCTCCTTCATCGGATCTCCCTGGTCATTTTCCAGGAACCACATAATCCTGCAGTGCTTCCTGGCCCTCTCTTAAGTTGGGGGGGCCTCTGCTTTAAGGGTTTTCAGCTGAAGGTGCTATATATATATATATATATATATATATATATATATATATATATATATATGGCTTGCCTCAGTTATCCACATCTGGAAAATGGTAATCACAGCACCTGCATCATAAAGCAGCTGAAAGGATTAAATGAGAGAATCCATACACAATTAGAAGAGTGTCTGGCCCACAATAAAAAGCTCTAGAAATGACAATGGGTGAGCAATAAGAGAGCAAATCCCTGGGGGCTTCCCACCCACCTTCAAGAGAGAGCAAACCCACTTGCCTTCAGAGCAGATCAAAGAGGGTCACATTCACTCTAGGGTTGTCATCGGCTTTCTGTGGCTGGGTCTGTCCTAGAGGCTGGGAACATCAGGCCCAGGCACAGGAGTATGTCTGGCCTAATCAGCCCTAATAAGTCACGTGGGTGTGCAGTCGGTACAGCTCTGATGGCAGCGTCCTCAGGTGCCCCAGTAACATGTCTATTCCTCTCCCCTTGCAGTGGCCTGAGTCATCTTGTGTGACAGTCAGTGTTCAGCATTGTCACCATCACAACCAGATACCCATCAAGCACTTACTATATGGAGGCCTCCGTGTTTGGGGTTCGTGATTGAATAGGCAGCATATGTCCACAGGTTGCTAGGAGGACTTGCTGTGGAGTCATACCTATTTTTCACACAGATTTGGGGAGGGGGGTTTCTAAGACCCTGGCTCTAGCATGGACAATATAGCAGCAGTATGGGAACCCGGCGATTTCCAAACCCCTGCTATATCCAGAGCCTCCCTCTAAGGCCAGGAGCTGGGCAAACAATAGATGCCAATCAAGAAGGCCCTGTGCAATTTATTACTGCAGAGTCGTTCCCAGAGAGCAAGATGCTGGATCCAGCCAATATTCACTCCTGCGGGAGCACAGTTTACATGTTCATTCATTCATCCTCTCATTCATTTCTCCCTCCAATGGACGTTTACCACACATCCGCTATGTGTTAAGTTCTCTGCTGCATGTTAGGAATGTAAAGAGGAACAAGACATAGCCCCTAATGGAGACAGACAAGTAAATACTTAGTCATCATACAATGACACAAACGTTATGATTCATTTGCTTAATAATTTCTTGAACAACTACTATGTGCCGGGCACTGTTCTAGGCACTGGAGATACAACCATGAATTGAGCAGACAAAATTCCTTGGCTCATGGAGCTGACATAAGCAGACTACTTTAGCAGTTCAAAGGAAAGGGCAGCGAGCACTGGCTAGTGGAGTCTGGGAAGGCTTGCAGAAAAAGGCGTGATGGCAACTGGGTCCTGAAGGACCGCGCCTTGACAGAGAGGTAGGGAAGGGCAGGTGGGGCGGGGCAGAGGGCGGGGGTAACTGCGGACAAAACCGCCTGCCAGTTTAGTAAACAAAGAATGTTGCCCGCCATCAGGCCAGGAGCCACTGCAGCTGCACCCCCAGCCCAACACGGCGCGCCCTGAGGGGAATTCAGAAAGGAGAAAAACAGGATACTGGCCCTAGATAGTTAAGATGCATATCTAAGGAATGATTTCAATGAGCCCAGATTCTTGCATCTTCCCATATATAGAAAAGTGCTAAATTCATTAACTTGAGGTGCCTGTTTTTGTGATTAGCAGTAATCTTTTAATGTTCAACTACATTTTTTTTTCCAGCAAAAACTCCTCTATATCCTGGCTCCCCCCTTGCCTCTTTGGAACAGTTCCTCAGAGCTCTCTAAGCTGAGAGGCAGTCTCCCCGGGTGCAGTCCTCAGTAAGGTCCCCGAATAAAACATAACTCACAACTTTTAGGTTGAGCGTTTTTCTGTAGTCCACATAATAGTACAGCAAAGCTTAGAAATATGAACGTGAATGCCTGGTGAGGGAATGGCAAGCAGCTTGGTTTGGGACTTTGGAGCGTGAGCAGAAGTAGTAGGACAAGAGGCACAAGTTACTGTCTCTCCATAGCTGGTGCAATCAGCTAAAATAGACCAACACCCGGGTGTCAGCATTTTGCTGAGACGCCCCGTCCCAACCCCTAACCCTGGCGAGAGGTGAGGGAGCGCCAAACACCACGTGGTCATGTGGTTGTGTTAGTTGGGTTGGGCCTTACCCAATGGCCCAATAACCCAATAACCCCAGCCTCAGGCAAATAACATTGGACGGGTGCTTGCTCAGCGCCTCCTTTTAAAAGGAGGGTCTGGGGGCTTCCCTGGTGGTGCAGTGGTTAAGAATCCACCTGCCAGTGCAGGGGACATGGGTTCAAGCCCTGATCCGGGAAGATCCCACATGCCATGGAGCAACTAAGCCCGTGAGCCACAACCACTGAGCCTATGTGCCACAACTACTGAGCCCGCGTGCCACAGCTACTGAAGCCTGCGCGCCTAGAGCCTGTGCTCGGCAACAAGAGAAGCCTGTGCACCCCACAAAGAGTAGACCCCTCTCGCCGCAACTAGAGGAAGCCCGTGCACAGCAACGAAGACCCAACGCAGCCAAAAATAAGATAAATAGAATAAATAAATTTAAAAGGAGGGTCTGTCCTGAAAAAGCTAGGGAAACTTGAATAAAATCAAATGTAGCTTTAGGTTCAAGTAATTATTTTTAAACAATAATTCTTAAATTGGCTGGAATAGTAAATAACCCATACTCTAAAAATGAACTCTGTGAACAGTGCTTTGGTTATTACTATTTCTATTTAATTGAATATTTGTCAGGTGGATTTTGTCTGTTGTTGAAACTAGCCAGCTTTCATATTTTAATATATTTCATGACTGAAAATAAGTAGTTGGACAGGATAGCCTTGAAGTTCTCTTTGAAAGTCAAGGACAGCTCAGAGTACATTACCTCACCTCTTTAAGCCTCAGTTTCATCAGCTGTAAAATGGAGCTAATAACAATACCTACCTCTCAGGGCTGTTGAGAGGGCCAGGAGAGTTAATCCATGCAAAGTGCTTAGCACCACATTGGCATATAGGAGGCCAAAATAATTAGCTATGATCCTGATTCTGTAGTTTTAGAGAAATCATGGTATTTGGTTGTATCGATTGTTTAATCAGCAGAAGCAGGCTTAACAATCCAATATGTCTAGATCTAGAAATTCTGAAAAGGGCCACAGTCCTCGGTAGAAGACTTAAGAAATGATATTGTATCTGATTCTGTAAAAAAAAATTATATATGTGTGTGTGTATAACTGAATCACTTTACTGTACACCTGAAACTAATACAACATTGTAAATCAACTACATTTCAATACAAATTAAAAAAAAAAAGAAACCAAATGGTATTGTAACCCAAACAAGAAAAGTTGATTCCCAATCTTCCTGGTGGACAAAATGAGGCACTAACCCATGATGAGGTGTGATGTGACCCAAGACAGACAGAGAAACATGGAGCTGAAGTGGATTACAATTTCAATGGCCAAACTCCCAGTTTTTAAATCCTAATTGGCAAACAGCATGCTTTTACCCAGAAGTGCAAGCACTTTTACCCCCTGACCTTCAATTTTTGTAACAAAGGGACTCCTGATTCCTGAACTTAATTGCAAAAGTGAAAGGATATCTTTTGCTTCCAAAGGTCTTGGTGTGTTGCCTCTCCCCAGCAGCTTCTTTCCCTAGGGAGTCACATCATAGACTTGGGTAATCAGGCCGGGACCTCATGGATTCCTTGAAATACTACAAGAGCAAAGGGAACCCCGGTGATCACATAGTGTCCCTGGGCCAGCAGGGCAGTAGGGTCTGGGTATGAGGCAGGACGGATTTATTTTTGGCCTTTGCTCCCTTGAAGAGTCAGTGTTGTAAAATAAGTGCTCTTAGATTACCACTATAACCACATTTCTATTCAGTCCACTCCAAGTGTCCTTTTCTTTCTTTACAACCTTTGCTTTGTTCGTGTGTGTGTGTGTGTGTGTGTGATTCACTGTCTATAGGACATGTGGCATTTTCTTGAGACTGTTTCAGAAATCTGTAGGTCAGGGATAAATCCATTACATCAGTCTCCCATGAATGAAACAAAAATCATTTAAAGCATTCCAATAAAAAAATAACAGTCATAATAATAGCAAAACTGTGTAAAGCAGGTGTCCACATTGTTCTAAGAACTTTACACATATTAACCTTGCTAATCTTCACACTATTCCTAGGAGGTAGGTACTGTTGTTATCCACGAATGGCAGATGGGGAAACTGAGGCACAAAGCAGTTAAGTAAAAATTGGATAGCTGTCGGGAAGTCTCTGGAAGTCCAGTGGTTAGGACTCTGTGCTTCCACTGCAGGGGGCACGGGTTCGATCCCTGGTCGGGGAACTAAGATCCTGCATGCTGAGTGGTAAGGCCAAAAAAAAAAATTGCACAGCTGTCAAGTGAGAAAGTTTGGTATTTGAAAATGAGACCTCTAGTCCAAAAGAGTCTCATGAGTGAGTCCTGAGTGGGAAGATGGGGAGCAGTGGGGAGACCAGATGACAAGGAAGTCCCAGACCTGGGTGACACCTCTGCTTGATGTACAGGGCTGCCTCCAAATTCCTTTATCTATTCCAGCTCCACCAGCAGGAGTAGATGCAGGTTTTGTGGGGATATCAGTTTATATAGTTATATATAATCTGGGTGCCCTCTTTTAAAAAAACACAAACATATCTTTGGAACATTTTACAAAACCAGATGACCGGGCTTCCCTGGTGGCGCAGTGGTTGAGAGTCCGCCTGCCGATGCAGGGGATGCGGGTTCGTGCCCCGGTCTGGGAAGATCCCACATGCCGCGGAGCGGCTGGGTCCGTGCGCCATGGCCGCTGAGCCTGCGCATCCAGGAGCCTGTGCTCCGCAATGGGAGAGGCCACAGCAGTGAGAAGCCCGTGTAACGCAAAAAAAAAAAAAAAAAAACCAGATGACCAAATGAATATGTTGCCACGGTGCCTCCCAGGGCTGGAAAGGGGCCCGTGCAAGGGGTGGCTCCGAGGCTGAAGCATCGTTAGGTTCGCGGCACGTCTCTCTCTGCCATGACAGAGTACATTTGCTCCTTGCCCAGCAGGGCATTGGAAGCTCATTTAGACAGAAGACTTGCCCTTTTCACTCCCAAACACGAGGCCCTCGGAAGTTGATCTGTCAAAAGTGGTCTAGCACAGACTTTGCCCTGGTTATGTCTTTATGGCCACAACTATCTCCGCTGTGGGAGTGAAAACATTAGAGATGGTGAAACATGTCGGGAGATTAGATCCCACAAGTTCCCTTAAATCTCAACAGTGCTAAATTTCCTCCCTGCATTACAAAAGTCACACAAGGAAATGAAATCCCAGGATGGACGCTCACCATCAAAATGAGACCCCTCTTCGACTGACAGTCATGGAAAAACCATGGATTAATAATCTTTTCATGTCACTCAGTTGTGTCTCCGAAGAGGGAACAGTGAAAATACTGCCCAGACTGTCACTTGAACATTGTTTATATTTGTTGCCGGGATACCAAAGGCTCTTTTAAGCCTTTGGCTAAGAAGAACACCATGCATCTGAACTTGTTCACCTGCACTTAAAGCAAATGGCTGAAATGATGGGAAAGCTCCTCCAAACATTTTGAGTGGACCGCAAGGCATTTCTGTGTGTTTCCAGAAATTGTAGCATCCAATATTTGTTGTTCCAATAAATCTCCACCTGCATACCGAAGGGCACATTACACAGAACTAAATGAGGCTCTGAAAAGACCGAAGTTAATTATTTTGAGGTAAAGCAGACCACCTTTGACCCAAACTCTGAGCTGTAATTTTGTTGCTCAGCTTCTTGGTCCCGAAATTAATGTAAATCTTTACATTCGTAATTTTATTTGCCAACACCAACCCACCCACACGGTCTGCAAATGACTGTTCTGAGTCAGAGACTATTCACTTACGACTGTGTTAGATATTTTAAAATGTTCTCGGGAAGGATTCAATCACCTAATCCCAGTCCTTTCACAGATTCTGCTTTATGTAAAAATGATGGACCCAGAGAACATCTAAACTGGAAGGACTTTAGAGGAGAAATTAAGGTTGTGATGTGAAAAGTGACTTGCCCCCGGGTCGCTCAGCGACCAAAGCTAAAAGCGCAAAGGAAAGTACTGGCTTCCTTTTAAGGTTGTAATAAAGGGTCACACTTCGAAATCCTTGCTCAGAGTCCAGAAGCTACCCTTTCCCTACTCTCCTGCCTCTGACAGCGTCTGTGAGTCCTGATACCCACAGTCTGACACCGGTCTAAAAGAATCATGCCATTTTGAATCCAAGCAGTCAGAATATGATTCAGATAAAAACAAATCAGCTACTCTTACAACAAGATGCATTACATTTTTTTTTTGGATGGATAGACAAGAAACTGTTCATAATGGTTACTTTTGAGGAGGGGGATTAGGGATGGGAGAGGGAGGACAGGGAAATGTTTGCTTTTCATTTTATATTTTTTCTTTACTGTTCAACTTTGATGACCATGTACAGATACTATGTTGAAAACCTAAAAAACAAATTAGAAATACTATGCTGCTCACAAACTTCACAGGAGAAATGAAATTTACCACAGGAACACGGACGCTTGAAAATCTAGCATCCAGTACAGCAGTACTTTAAGATTTTTTCTACTGAAGTGTCCATAATGGCAGAGAAGGCTGAAAGGTTTCCCCCTGGGGTCTGAGGGCAGTGCCAGAAATGGTTCTCTATACACAAGAACTCCCTTTGCAGCTTTAAAACACATTCAAATTGTGCAATAGACTCTCTAACGTATCCGCCTCTCTTTTAATACAAAAATAATGGCTTAAATGACTTACCATCCACGACAACTGCCCCTGTGGGGAGACACCCCTGGTTTCTTTCTCCAGCGGTTGGAGCACCCGGAGCACACTGCCTTCAGTGACTGAGCAGAGTGGCCCCTGGAATGGGGAGCATGGCTGTGTGCGAGCTGACCTGTATTCTGGCTCTCTCACCTGGAATCAGGCTTCACGGATGCTGTTAGGCTTTGAATAGTAACAAAACAACGGCATAAATTAGGGGGTTGCTAAGATTGTGTACCATCAATGTTCGCATGAGCATAATGGACATAATGAATTCTATAGCACTATCCTGCACAGCTTGGAGAGATTAAAACCACTTTGTCTTTAAATTAAATTTCAAAAATCATTGAACAACAAGAATAGAAAGAGAGAGAGAAAAAAAAACACCTCATCTGTCAGCCACCCAATTGTAGGAAGCACCACTTCTTTCTTTCTGATCATTAATGCTCGGTCCTAGGTTTATTTTAATAGCTGCCAGCTCAGTGAGTCCACATCTATTGTAATAACCATAAAGGGGGCTTGGGTTCTCTTGAATTGTGGTTTGCAGCCCTAAGTGGAGAGCCTCTTATCCCCTTTCAGGAACAAATTCTCTGAAAAAGACCTAAGCTGAAGTTTATTTTATATAAATTCTGCAAAAAGTAGTATGTGTAGGCTATTGCAGAGAAAGAAAAGTGGATTTGAATTCATTTTTAAGTAGTTCTCTGCTTGGGCAGATCTTCATTCAACAAAATGGATGTCTGATTATGAAAAACTCACATCAGAGTGCTTACTAGATGCCGGGCGCCATATTGATTGCTCTACATGCTTTATGTTACTTAACCCTCATTCCCAACACCCCTAGGAAATATGGCTAGCACTATTAAGCCCCCACTTTACAGATGAGGAAACTGAGAGCCAGGATAAGTGACTTGCCCAAGGCCATACAGCTAAATAAGCAGCAGAGCCAGGATTCAAATCCAGGTACTTCCAATTCTGAAGTCCCTGAAATCTTAACTGTCTCGTAATGATTATCACAGTTACCATTTATAGAGTGTTTATTATGTATGTTCTATGGTAGATGCTTTGCATAAATTCTTTAATCCTTGAAACAACCCTCGGAGGCAGGCATTATTATTCTCATTTTATAGATGAGGAAAACTGGGGCTTAGAGAAATTAAATAACTTACCCAACAGCAGAGTAAGTGGCAGAATCCAGGCCTGATGCCAGTGGAGTTCTGGTTTTTTTTTTAACGACTTTATTACCACACCTTTTACACGTAAACACTGTATATATTTAAGGTATACAACTTGACGATTCAATATGTATACATTGTGAAGAGTTCTCAACAACTAAGCTATAGTACAATTAAGGTGCTTGGCCAGGGGGCACATAACAAACTCTACGATCCCCTGGGCACCAATGCTGCAGACCCCGTCTGTGAGTGGCACTTAAACATGCCAGTGTGCGAGATGTTCCTCAGGAATGTTTTACCTGTGCACATGGACCACCTATCCTATCACTTTCTACTTTGAAATGTTGTGGCTTGACAGCCATGGTGCTTTATTCTTCATACAAATCTCGTGTTACAGGTAAGATCCACTGGATTTCTGAGGCCTTATCAAGAGCTACAGAAATTGCAAACACACTCTCACATGGATCCCAAGTAAGGGTTTATCCAAAAAAACCAAATGTCCTCCATTGACTAGGCTTATTTGCATGTTAGGCAAGATGCAGATGCTCCATTTCCTCTTTGTAAAATGAGTTTTGAGGTCGTGGCAACTCTCTCCATAATCTTTAACAGCACTGCCATCTCAGCACCATGTAACTATGCCAGCTCTAATCCTCTGCTTTGAACAGGATTAAATTAAAATGACTTGAGGGCTTCCCTGGTGGCGCAGTGGTTGGGAGTCCGCCTGCCGATGCAGGGGACACGGGGTTCGTGCCCCGGTCCGGGAGGATCCCGCATGCCGCAGAGCGGCTGGGCCCGTGGGCCATGGCCGCGGGGCCTGCGCGTCCGGAGCCTGTGCTCCGCAGCGGGAGAGGCCGCGACGGTGAGAGGCCCGCGTACCGCAAAAAAAAAAAAAAAAAAAAAAAAAAAAAAAAAATGACTTGAGACAGGTGAAGATAGATGAGGGAAGGCAACTGGACAAAAGTTGCTAGCTGTTACCACCTTATACTTTACAATACTTCCGTGGAAATGAGGTGAAATTCATAGAACCACCATTCTAAAGTGAACAATTCAGCTTGTATTTCTTGATTAATAACCACAAGATAGGAAAGGTGGGTACATAGTACTTTTTAGAGAAAGCTCATCAGCTATGACTGTCCGCAGGCAATGGACCAATGGTTTTTTTGGATGCTTTGGGTCTGAATTTCACTTTGCTAATGTATTGGGAATGTTGATGGGTCACACGACTGAGCTATTCTTTGCTAAGTAGAAGAAAGCTCTTCATCTCAGGAGATACTGTAGCATTTATTAAACATGTAGCATTTTACTCAAACACAGCACTTACTAAATTATAAAATGTACTTTTATATGAAAATAAACCACAAACAAAATTATATTTCAGGTATTTTTTATTTCTTCAAATTTGTTATTTTATCAGGAGTGACTAAAATAAAAAACATAATTGGGTCCCATCATCGTCATGGAAATGGCTTTAAGAGAAAACTGGTCAGGTGAATATTATTGCTTCCCATTTTCAACCAGTAAATAGTTGCCATTGATAAATAGACAGCCAACAGTCTGTCAGGAATGCTCAAGATATGTTATATAATACAACATGCCTGTTCACAGAAGAAGAAAAACTAGGAAATAACTTATGTGAACTTCTTGATTTCATCATACAAGACAAGCACAAAAGCACCACCCATGCCTCTGAGGACATTGGACCACGCGCCCTTGAAAAAGGCTTTGGCTCCTTCGTCACGAGCAATCTTCCTCCAGCAGTCAAGTGTGCCTGTGTACATGATATCCGCTGCAAAGGACAAAGACAAGGAGCTGGTGACCTGAGGCTGATGAAAAATCCTTAGGTTTGACTAGACTAAACCAGAGCCCCACCTCTAAGAGCTAATGTCAGTTTTTTAAAAATCCAACACTGACACATTAGTGTGGGCAATACTGAAATCTTAATCTGGTGACTAGAGAACAACAGGGATACGTAGACTACCCGCTGGTCTTAACCGCTAATACCATGGATGCCTCTTGGGCACCCAAGGGGCCCACTCAAAGGCAACTGTGCAGTAGACACAGACCAACCAACCCCATCTACGATCTCAACAGACTGCCATTTTCAAAGACAGGCATGGCTAGTTTGTGCCCATGCTCCACGCCCACATCTTCGTCTTCTGCTCAAGCGGAACTTACTTCCTTTGCGCCCTGACTGCATCATCATGCGGCGACGCACTGTGTCAAACGGATAGGAAGTCAACCCAGCAACCGCTGTGACGGACTGTGCGATCATCCAGCTGATGAAGATATGCGTATTCTTGGGATCTGGAAGCATTCCTGAGGATAGAAAAGAGACACTTTTACCAGAAAGCAGAGTCTTCCTGACTTGTCGTCTGCCACATCCCCTCATCCCCAGCGTCTCATCTGTACACAAAGGGCTGTACTGCGTGACCTTGGCTTCCGTCAGCAATTACAAAGAAATCTCTGGCTCCTAGAAAATTAGGATGGCACAACGATCTTATAAATGATCTCATGAGAACACAGTTTTGAAGCACACAGCAAACTTACCCTTCGCAGTGTCATAGATACCGAAGTAGGCAGCTCGGTAGATGATAATACCCTGCACAGACACGTTAAAGCCTTGGTACAGGCCCTTAATCCCATCAGATTTGTAGATCTTAACCAGGCAGTCACCAAGGCCTCTGAATTCCCTTTCAGCTCCAGCTTTGCCCACATCGGCTGCTAGACGAGTACGGGCAAAGTCAAGAGGGTACACAAAACACAATGATGTGGCCCCGGCGGCACCACCTGATGCCAGATTCCCTGCGAAGTAGCGCCAAAACTGGGTCCTCTTGTCCACACCACCCAGGAAGATCTGCTTGTATTTATCTTTGAAGGCAAAGTTGAGAGCCTGGGTGGGGAAGTATCTGATGACATTGGCCAGGTTACCACGCCAGAAGGACAGGACTCCCTGCTCCTTGGGGATACGAACCACGCAGTCTATGATGCCCTTGTATTGCTTATCTGCAGTGATTTGCTTGCTGGCATGCTGCACCTGACAGACAAGGAGGAGGCCAACAGGGAGAGTTATAACCACGGAGAAGGGAAAAGGGAAGAGAATATATCATCTCAATGGACACCCTTAAAGGTTAGCTGGCTCCCACTTTCCCCAAATCTAGTCTTCTATATCACACAGGCTGGACGCCCCCCCAAACCTCTGACGCTGTCACAGGTGGAAGAGGTGACCTGCACCCTTAGAAGCATTAAGCCTCCATCCGTTTGGATGGGGAGGAGGCACACTCAAGCGGACCCGTGACCTTTAGGCCTGGGAGAAAAGTCATTACCTCAGACCCAGGTTCAGAAGCATCAGGGCGAGGCCCACGTCGGGCGCAGTCACCTTGGTGACCGTGGCCTACACCTCAGGGTCCCCGAAGCGGCTTCCCTCCCGATCTGGCTCCCCTCCTCTCCTGGAGGTGACCCGTGGGCCACCACCCCTACGCCCGTGCAGGCGCGCCCTCTAGAGCCGGAGCGGGAGAGCGCGCCGCGGAGGACGCCAGGCCGCGGGGACGCGCCGGCGGCTGCGCGGGGGAGGACGCAGAAGGGACACGCGCTTCCCGGCGCCGGCTTCCGGCCCGGCTAGGTCAGAGCGCGGCGGCCGGTTGCGAGGCAGCTCCACCAGCCGCACGGCCTCCACGGCTGCTATCTCCTTGCCGCGACCTTGAGGTCTTCGGTAAGGGCAGGTGTCCCTCTTTTCAGTGCCGGCTTTCAGGCTTAGCCCTTGACCTCAAGGCCCGGGAGCCAGTCACCCCCGGGCTGTCCCATCCGAGTTCGCTGCCTCCGGGATGCCCAGGCCCTGGGCTTCCTCCCCCGACCCTCCGACCCTGACCCTTCCCTAGATCCTGAACTTCAGGTCACTAAAGCATCTCCCTCAAGTCTGCCTTTTGGTCCGACCCTGCGGCCACCCCTGCTCCCACGCTGCCACTTCCCTGGACTGGTCCAGAGGGTTCGTTCTCCCCAGGCCCTGGGGCACCACTTCCCGCGCGACCCCCTCCCCCCACTTCCTGGTCGGGCTCTCGGATTCCGGGACGTACCTGCAGCAGCAGCTTGACCCGCTCGATGGGCGCTACGGCGGTCTTGGAGATGGCCGCGGCCACTCCACCTGCCAGGAAGTCCTTGGCGAAGGACACGGCGGCATCTGTCATGTTGGAAGGAAAGAGGAGGCGGGCGACTGCGGGAACAGCAAGAAACCGGCTTGGACTCCGGGGCTCTGGGGCGGAGCGAAGCAAATGGCCGATTTATATAGGGGAGGCCGGCGCCCGGGCGGCCGGCGTCGGAGGCGGACGCCGGGGCCGCTGAGTGGCTCAGCGCGTGGAGGGAGGAGCCGTGGAGTCGGGCACCGGCAGCCCTCCGCGTCTACCCGGCTCGCCCGCAGCGCCTGACCCGGCCCGAGGAAGGGGCGGCCCCAGAGAGTACCCGGCCCGGACGCGGGACCCTGGGGGAGACCTGGAGGCGCGGAGGGAGGGGGAGGTCACGACGTGCCTGGACAAGGGTGAGGCGCGATATTTAAGGGGACTCCAAAGAACAGACAAACACCCCCCTCCCAAACTTGGGTCAAGATAAAGAATATTTAATGCAATATTTTAAAGAAAGATTCGTATAGACAAAGTATGGCGCTCTGGCCAGTCGCCTGTTTTTGTAAATAAAGTTTACTTGGAGCCCCAGGGCTGGAATGAGGGTGAGGCAAGTGAGGCAGGACCCTACAAGTGCAAGATGGGAGCCTGTCTTTATTATAAATTTCGAAACGTTGTTCATCATGGATTTTTGTATTCCTTTTGATATTTAAAAATAGGGCATTAAGGGCTTCCCTGGTGGCGCAGTGGTTGAGAGCCCGCCTGCCGATGCAGGGGACACGGGTTCGTGCCCCGGTCCGGGAAGATCCCACATGCCGTGGAGTGGCTGGGCCTGTGAGCCATGGCCGCTGAGCCTGCGCGTCCGGAGCCTGTGCTCCGCAACGGGAGAGGCCACGACAGTGAGAGGCCCGCGTACCGCAAAAGAATAAATAAATAAATAAATAAAACAGTGCATTAAAATAATCATTCGTCTTGATTACTGAGTTGTTTAGCGCCCGCTTACATTTGGTACCAAGGCAAGTGGCTCACTGTCCTCACCCTAGACCTATCACTGCCCTGGAGCTTGATGGGTGAAGCTAGAGGAAACTGGGGAACAGCAGAGGTGGGACACCGTCAGCGTGCCCCAGACCCCGGTTTGCAAATGCAGTTTAACAGAGATTTTGCCGGGAATTGGCAGAGGAGAGTCCAAAGAACTCGGTAGGGGGTGGGGAAATTATTTTAGCCAGAAGCCAAAGATAGAGGTTATACCGTTAAGGTTAAGAGGTTGTGTGAATTAGATTGGTATTTGGGTTCCTGGACCCCCAGGTAAAGTGCTCTTGAATTGAGTAGATTCCTGAACTCCAGAAAAGTTTAGAGGAATCAGTAGAACTAGACTGACACCCACTGTGTCAAGGGACAAGTGCTTTCTGAGTCCCTTAATCTCTGCACTGGGGGAGCATTTGCCACACATGTCCTTAAAAACCTACTTGTTAGCTTGAGTACACTCTCTCAGATTCAGAACAGGAGCTGAGAGTGTCATCACAAATCCTATGTAAGTAATCACAACCATGTTTATAAAAGTAAGGATAACTGTTGAAAACTCCAACTGCAGCTGAGCCCTAGGTACCCAGCACACTGAAAACATAGGTGGCATACCCCTCACTTTACTTTCTTACCCTCTCCCACCTTCTCCAGATCTGCCCGTTAAAGGACCCAATTCTAGGATTCCTCCAGGAATGTCAGGTCCTTCCTCTAAGTATACTTTGCAATTCCTTAGACTTCCCAAGATCCCCAACAATCCGAAGTGTTGAGCACACACAGCAAGTTTTCAAAGGAGAGAAATTTTCACTCCAGCTTTGTTGATCCTGGGGGCTATCTTTGACCTGTATTCTCGAGAGGCTGCTACGCTCTTGTTAGCTGATTGTAATAGAAATGCAGCTGGATACAGAAATGACCTTGCTGTGCAATTTCAGTGACAGAGTGTGTTCTCTGAAAGTGGTAGCCAATCCTCTACCTCTACTGGTGAGAGAATGAACAGCTAAAACAAAAAATCGCTGGAGCATTTTGTTTAGAGGGAGGTGGGTTTTAGAATGCATTTCAAAATACAATTCAAAACCTTTCTAGTCTGAACTCTTGACATTCTGATGAATGCATTTTTATTCAAATATTAATTACCCTGACCCACCTTACCGCCACTTATGTACCTTTTTCTACCTTTCATTGGCCACATCTGCTACTCCCTTTGAGCATGATGTCCCTACCATATTCTAGTCCAAAGCTCTTTTACTGTTTCAAGCACCTCCACATTTATTGTTCTGTTAGATTTCTCTCTCTCCACAAAAAGATGATCAAATAATTACATAGAATTTGTCCCTTTTCAGTCTTTGGGTGCTTAAGTGTAGTTTTACTGAAGTTGAAATACATCTAAAAGCGAGTCCATGTCATGACTTGGTATTTTGCTAAATCTACTGTGAGCTGGAGCTCTCCTGGTTGCCAATGACCAAATGTACCTCAAGAAGTCAGATGTTCTCAAAAGTGTCAAGGTCATGAAAGACAAAGACTGAGGAACTGTCACAGATTAAAGGAGACTAAGGAGAATGACAGGTTAATGCAATGTGTGATCCTGGACTGGATCCTGGACCAGAAAAAGGACATTGATGGTACTATTGAAATTTGGATACATATCTGTAGATTAGTTAATAATAGTCTACCAATAGTACTTTTAGTTATAGTGGTTATGTAAGATGTTAACATTTAGAGCAGCTGAGTGAAGGATACATGGAAATTCTTTATACTGGTTTTTTGGGGGCAATGTTTTTATTTCTGAAAGTTAAAAAAATGGAAACGTCAAAAGGAAAAAAAAAAGAAACCAGTAGCAAGAGTCCAGGAAAATAGAGATTAATGTCAATGATAATGATGTTGATAATGATATATGGCTAGTCAATTCATCAAAAACAAATTCCTCCAATGAGACATAGTGGGAGCTCTGTGTTAGTAACTATTGTGTTCTGGAAGTTGTGTAGAATACATGTATAATTAAGAAGGAGAAACTAAAGCTAAGGCAGTGCCTAGTAACTCTCAGAAAAAACAAGGAAGAGGGTCAGAAATGATACTTAAGGCCTCAGTTATCTATGTACTAACACACCCAGAGTATGAGTAATAAAGTGAATGTAAAATGTCAATACAAGCAAGAAAACACAATTTTATAGGTATTGTTCAAACTTGATGGAATGGGACTTCTGACTGGCATCAGGAAAAGGAAGGGTAAACCTGGTTCAGAGAGATACCATATAGAAGGAGAACAATTCATTGGTGGGAGGGTGAAAAACATTCCATGAAAATGAAAGGGAGAGATGAAAATGATTGTCATTGTGGAAGCATATCTAGAGATTGCCTAGATAGATAAAAGCTATGAATAGTACTTCATAAAGCCATCACCTAGACTAGAAATGTTGATCAGGGACAAAAACCATCTGAATATCTGCTGTAGGTTTCATTATTCTGATAGCAACACACTGGACAAATTCTTTACTCTCTTGCTGATAATTACAGTTCTCAGAACACTGAAGAAGCAATGAGGTAACTTGCTAAACTAGGCTTAATCCTGATAATAAATAAGGAAGATCTGGTTAGCAAAGTAAAAGTGACAAGAATCTAAGGGAAACTGACCAAGACTGACTGGTCTGGATCTGTCAAACAAAAGAAGGCTCGGCATAGTCAGATAGGTTAACTAACCTGTGGAGTGTGTGTGTGTTAGACTTCAGAAGGATCAGAGAAAAGATAAATATGATCTCTTGGCCAAGTTCCAAACAGAAAGATAGCTCAGGAGGGTGAGAGATTCCCAAGATAAAATTCAGACCTGTACAATTTGGACAAATTCCAATGAGAAATTAAAAAGGGAGAGATATATAATAAATTAAATGCCCTTCCAGGTTATCCTCTGATGAGCTCAAATTTTTAAAGTACATATATAGATGACACATTGAGGGCTAGACTTCCAAGGACAAAGACCAAAGAGTATTACAAACCTCTGGGAACTGAGTCAGAAGGGCTAAAGTCCAGAATAAACCCAGGCTTATAAAATGGGAAGGACCACAATAAAGGTTTCTAATGCTCTGTTTAGTGCAGGACATTTAAGGATAAGGAGCTAGAGCATGTGTGAAAAAGAACTGAGGGTCTTACTTGACTGTGAGTTGGCAATGCCAAAAAATGCTAATGAGTCTTGAATTGGGTCAAGATGATGGTCATCAACAGATCAGGGGACTTTTAGTCCCATTTGGGCCTCTGCTGGTCCACCCATAGAGCTTTTTTTTTTTTTTCCCCAAGTTTTAATTTTTTTAACTTTTTATTTTATGTTGGAGTACAGTTGATTAACAATGTTGTGTTAGTTTCAGGTGTACAACAAAGTGATTCAGTTATACATATACATGTATCTATTGTTTTTCAAAAATTTTTCCCAGTTAGGTTGTTACAGAATACTGAGCAGACTTCCCTGTGCTATACAGTAGGTCCTTGTTGGTTATCCATTTTATTTTATTGTATATATACATTTAAAAAAATTTTTTTTTGCGGTACGCGGGCCTCTCACTGTTGTGGCCTCTCTCGTTGCGGAGCACAGGCTCTGGACATGCAGGCTCAGCGGCCATGGCTCACAGGCTCAGCCGCTCCGCGGCATGTGGGATCTTCACGGACCGGGGCACGAACCCGTGTTCCCTACATTAGCAGGCGGACTCTCAACCACTGCGCCACCAGGGAAGCCCCTGCATATATATATTTAAACGTCTTTATTGGAGTATAATTGCTTTACAATGATGTGTTAATTTCTGCTTTATAACAAAGTGAATCAGCTATACATATACATATGTTCCCATATCTCTTCCCTCTTTCGTCTCCCTCCCACCCTCCCTATCACCCCCCATCCCACCCCTCTAGGTGGTCACAAAGCACCAAGCTGATCTCCCTGTGCTGTGTAGCTGCTTCCCACTAGCTAGCTATTTTACATTTGGTAGTGTATATATGTCCATGCCACTCTCTCACTTCGTCCCAGCTTACCCTCCCCCCTCCCCGTGTCCTCAAGTCCATTCTCTGCCCATAGAGCTTTGTGCTTACTTCTGGATGCCATGTTTAAGAGGACGTTAACAAACTGGAACATATTCAAAGAATGCAGTCAGGGAAGTGAAGTACCTGCAAAACATGTCATATGAGAAATGGCTGAATGAATGAGAGAGATTTAACTGGGAAAGAGCTTTGGGTGAAGGAGGGCCATCATGACTGTTTTCATAATTGAAGGGCTGTCAGGTGGAAGAGAATAAGGCATTCTATATGGAATCAACACCAGCTGTTAGAAGTGTCACAAAGGTAGACTTCAGCTGAACAAGAAATAACTTTCTAAAATATGAGCTGCTTAGGAATTCCCTGGTGGTCCAGTGGTTAGGACTCTGTGCTTTCTCTGCTGGGGCCCTGGGCTCAATCCCTGGTTGGGGAACCAAGATCCCACAAGCCGCATGGTGTGGCAAAAAAACAAAACAAAACAAACAAACAAAAGAGCGACTTAAAGGTGGAATGGGTTGCTTTACGATGTGGGGAACTTCTTGTCACTGGAAATGTTAAGAGTTGGGGTAAAATGGCCACTTGTTAGGGACACTGTAGACGAGATTGCTATGTTGGCTGGGAAGAGAGTTCTGCACCCATCTAATTCTAAGATTCTGTGGCTCTGTTCCTTTGTATCTATAGGATTGAATGGATTGAGCATCTGAGTTTGGGAATCTGGGACAAAGTAAGAGAGAGGTAATTTGGCCCAGTGGTCAAGAGGGTGGGCTCTGCAGCCAAACTGCTAGAGTTCAGATACTGGCTCTGCCACTTGCTGTCAGGCCTTGGGTAAGTTGCTTAACCTCTCCAGATTTCCATGACTTCTGGTGTAAAATGGGAATGATAATGGTACCTGTACCTTGAAGGACTATAGGGACAATTAAATGAGATAATGTATGCTTAACAGTCTAGTACATAGTAAGCATTCAATACATGTTAGATTTTATTAATAGTAAGAAAAATACTGGGCTTCCCTGGTGGCACAGTGGTTAAGAATCCGCCTGCCAATGCAGGGGACACGGGTTCGAGCCCTGTTCCGGGAAGACACCACATGCCGCGGAGCAACTAAGCCCGTGTGCTACAACTACTGAGCCTGTGCTCTAGAGCCTGCGAGCCACAACTACTGAAGCCCGCGTGCCTAGAGCCCGTGCTCCGCAACAAGAGAAGCCACCGCAATGAGAAGCCCGTGCACTGCAACGAAGAGTAGCCCCCGCTCGCTGCAACTAGAAAAAGCCTGCGTGCAGCAACCAAGACCCAACACAGCCAAAAATAAATAAATAAAATAAATAAATTTATTTAAAAATTAAAATATATATATATTGCATCACACATCTTTACAATCCTCCTAAAGTACTTAGCCCAGTTTTGTGGTGCCCACTGCCAGCCATAAGGCGGAAAAGCAGAACACTTCCTTCATACCTCTGAGAAAATGCAAAGAGCTGGAAGTTCATTTCAGGAACAGAACTAGAGTTTTAAAATAATTTTTTGCAGCTTTCAGAATTTTTTAAGAAGTTGTTCACCTCAAGGAAAATCAAGAGTAACTAACATGAACGAGTCACTCTGGGTTAAGAATTTGCTACCCTCTAAACTCTAACAGATTGGGTTACAGATGAGATTTTCATGTGTGTATTAACTGCTCTTCCCCATAAAACGCAGTCTGCCCAGCGGTTGGAAAAATGAGTTATTTTGATATATTTCAATAAGGACAGGTTTCTGAAGTTTAAAGATTTTGGCCAGTATATATGGATAGCCATAGTTTTACAACTCAGATTAGTAATAAATGACCAACATCATTTTTCTTTGGAAAATAAATTTAATAGGGAAAAATACTTTCAACATACTGCAAGTCTCTCTCTCTGTGTGTATAAATTAACAACTTAATATTAGATAGTTTTTTAATGTATAGATAGGCACTATTCAAAATGTACAGTTACATAAACTTGGCATAGAACACCAAGGTTTAAAAAAATTTTTTTTAATTTAGTAGAGATGATTAGACTGAAGTGTTTTTTGTTTAGTTACATTGTGTGTGTGTGTGTGTGTGTGTGTGTGTATGTGTATGTGTGTACGTCCAATGTTCTATTTGATCCTTTCTAGGCAACTGGGACATGTTGTGAGAATAAGTTGACTAAATAATTTATTTTCAGGGTAGGCTTGTGAAGCAAGTTAAAAAGGCAGAGAATTCAGGCCACTTGAACTATACATGACTTCAACTGAAAGAAGGTCTTCTGGGGCATGATGAAGCAGTCATGGTATAAACTACCTTCCAGAAACACAAGATTCTAAGCCTAGGATGCTTCAAATTAAATAAAGAAGGATGGTTCTACTCTGACAGTGGTAACTTTTGGGGTTTTTTTTGTAATTTATTTTTTTTCTCAGTTCCTCATTTTTATTTTTATTTTCACACACACACACACACATACACACACACACACTGCATTTTATTTTTACAAGAGATAAACTGACACCAAGCATTGTAAATGGATGACCACAACAAAAGCAACAATGACTGCAATTACCAAACACGAAACACACTCATACTATGTCATAATATTGACATTCAGTCCAGGAATCCTCCACTGTAACAGCTCCTTTACTTTGCAGTGAAAATTGATGTGTATATTTTCTGCCTCTGAGTCCTTGTGGGATTTTTTTTTTATTCAAACATAAAGTCACAAAAATTATAATCATCCTCATCAGTTCACTCAGTCCCATGTAATTAATTTCTTTTTCATCTTGATCTTTTGTTAGCACTTTTATGAATTCATCAGTTTTCCATTAGAGTTCTGAAAATGCTTCATTCATTTCAGCAGTATAGTCAGTTACCAGAAACCTGTACTTGTCAGTCTTTTCCATAAATTCCTTGAAGATGAAACCCTTTTATAGGAACATTTTTGCAAAAGCATCAGAGTACACCCAGAACTGTCTGTAAATGACAAAAGACTTAAAAATGACCACGGTTAAAGATTTGATGAAAGTTCATAATAATGCAATTGACAAGGAAACTTAGTTATTTCGGAGATACACATTTTAAAGTAATAACTAGAATTATGACTTATAACATTATACCAGAACATATAAGATTTTTAGAAATTTCGTGTAATGTCTGAAACATTTATATTAACATATTTCCATACAAATAACCCAAAGAAAGTTTAGTATTAGTTGTTTTTTTGGTCTGTTTGTTTTTTTATACTGCAGGTTCTTATTAGTCATCCATTTTATACACATCAGTGTATACATGTCAATCCCAATTGCCCAATTCAGCACACCACCATCCCCACCCCACCGCGGTTTTCCCCCCTTGGTGTCCATACGTTTGTTCTCTACATCTGTGTCTCAAATTCTGCCCTGCAAACCGTTCATCTGTACCATTTTTCTAGGTTCCACATACATGCATTGATAAACGACATTTGTTTTTCTCTTTCTGACTTACTTCACTCTGTATGACAGGCTCTAGATCCATCCACGTCTCAACAAATGATGCAATTTCGTTCCTTTTTATGGCTGAGTAATATTCCATTGTATATATGTACCACAGCTTCTTTATCCATTTGTCCATCGATGGGCATTTAGGTTGCTTCCATGACCTGGCTATTGTAAATAGTGTTGCAATGAACATTGGGGTGCCTCTGTCTTTTTGAATTATATGCCCAGTAGTGGGATTGCTGGATCATATGTAATTCTATTTTTAGTTTTTTAAGGAACCTCCATACTGTTCTCCATAGTGGCTGTATCAATTTACATTCCCAACAACAGGGCAAGAGGGTTCCCTTTTCTCCACACCTTCTCCAGCATTTATTGTTTGTAGATATTTTGTTGATGCCCATTCTAACTGGTGTGAGGTGATACCTCATTGTAGTTTTGATTTGCATTTCTCTAATAATTAGTGATGTTGAGCAGCTTTTCATGTGCTTCTTGGCCATCTGTATGTCTTCTTTGGAGAAATGTCTATTTAGGTCTTTTGCCCATTTTTGGATTGGGTTGTTTGTTTCTTTAATATTGAGCTGCATGAGCTGTTCATATATTTTGGAGATTAATCCTTTCTCCGTTGATTCGTTTGCAAATATTTTCTCCCATTCTGCGGGTTGTCTTTTCATCTTGTTTATGGTTTCCTTTGCTGTGCAAAAGCTTTGAAGTTTCATTAGGTCCCATTTGTTTATTTTTGTTTTTATTTCCATTACTCTAGGAGGTGGATCAAAAAAGATCTTGCTGTGATTTATGTCAAAGAGTGTTCTTCCTATGTTTTCCTCTGAGAGTTTTATAGTATCTGGTCTTACACTTAGGTCTTGAATCCATTTTGAGTTTATTTTTGTGTATGGTGTTAGGGAGTGTTCTAATTTCATACTTTTACATGTAGCTGTCCAGTTTTCCCAGCACCACTTATTGAAGAGACTGTCTTTTCTCCATTGTATATCTTTGTCTCCTTTGTCATAGATTAGTTGACCATAGGTGCGTGGGTTTATCTCTGGGCTTTCTATCTTGTTCCATTGATCTATGTTTCTGTTTTTGTGCCAGTACCATATTTTCTTGGTTAATGTAGCTTTGTATTATAGTCTGAAGTAAGGGAGTCTGATTCCTCCAGCCCCGTTTTTTTCCCCCAAGACTGCTTTGGCTATTCAGGGTCTTTTGTGTCTCCATACAAATTTTAAGATGATTTGTTCTAGTTCCATAAAAAATGCCATTGGTAATTTGATAGGGATTGCATTGAATCTGTAGATTGCTTTGGGTAGTATAGATGTTTTCACAACATTGATTCTCCCAATCCAAGAACATGGTATATCTCTCCATCTGTTGGCATCATCTTTAATTTCTTTCATCAGTGTCATAGTTTTCTGCATATGGGTCTTTTGTCTCCTTAGGTAGGTTTATTCCTAGGTATTTTATTCTTTTTGTTGCAATGGTAAATGGGAGTGTTTCCATAATTTCTCTTTCAGATTTTTCATCATTAGTGTATAGGAATGCAAGAGATCTCTGTGCATTAATTTTGTATCCTGCAACTTTACCAAATTCATTGATTAGCTCTAGTAGTTTTCTGGTGGCATTTCAAAGATTCTCTATGTATAGTATCATGTCATCTGTAAACAGTGACAGTTTTACTTCTTCTTTTCTAATTTGTATTCCTTTTATTTCTTTTTCTTCTCTGATTACCATTGCTAGGACTTCCAAAACTATGTTGAATAATAGTGGTGAGAGTGGACATCCTTGTCTCATTCCTGATCTTCAAGGAAATGCTTTCAGTTTTTTATCATTGACAATGATGTTTGCTGTGGGTTTGTCATATATGGCCTTTATTATGTTGAGATAGGTTCCCTCTATGGCCACTTTCTGGAGAGTTTTTATCATAAATGGGTGTTGAACTTTGTCAAAAGCATCCATTGAGATATCATATGGTGTTTATTCTTCAATTTGTTAATATGGTGTATCACATTGATTGATTTGCATATACTGAAGAATCCTTGCATCCCTGAGATGAATCCCACTTGCTCGTGGTGTATGATCCTTTTAATGTGTTGCTGGATTCTATTTGCTTGTATTTTGTTGAGGATTTTTGCATCTATATTCATCAGTGATATTGGTCTGTAATTTTCTTTTTTTGTAGTATCTTTGTCTGGTTTTAGTAACAGGGTGATGGTGGCCTCATAGAATGAGTTTGGGAGTGTTCCTTCTGCTACAATTTTTTGGAAGAGTTTGAGAAGGATAGGTGTTAGCTCTTCTCTAAATGTTTGATAGAATTCACCTGTGAAGCCATCTGTTCCTGGACTTGTTTGTTGGAAGATTTTTAATCACGGTTTCAATTTCATTACTTGTGATTGGTCTGTTCATATTTTCTGTTTCTTCCTGGTTCAGTCTTGGAAGGTTATACCTTTTTAAGAATTTGTCCATTTCTTCCAGGTTTTCCATTTTATTGACAAAGGGTTGCTTGTAGTAGTCTCTAAGGATGCTTTGTATTTCTGTGGTGTCTGTTGTAACTTCTCCTTTTTCATTTCTAATTTTATTGATTTGAGTCTTCTCCCTCTTTTTCTTGATGAGTCTGGCTAATGGTTTATCAATTTTGTTTATCTTCTCAAAGAACCAGCTTTTAGTTTTATTGATCTTTGCTATTGTTTTCTTTGTTTCTATTTCATTTATTTCTGCTCTGATTTTTATGATTTCTTTCCTTCTGCTAATGTTGGGTTTTGTTTGTTCTTCTTTCTCTAGTTCCTTTAGGTGTAAGGTTAGATTGTTTACTTGAGATTTTTCTTGTTCTTTGAGGTAGGCTTGTATAGCTATAAACTTCCCTGTTAGAAATGCTTTTGCTGCATCCCATAGGTTTTGGATCATCGTGTTTTCGTTGTCATTTGTCTCTAGGTATTTTTTGATTTCCTCTTTGATTTCTTCATTGATCTCTTGGTTATTTAGTAACGTATTATTTAGCCTCCGTGTGTTTGTTTTTTATGTTTTTTTTCCCTGTAATTGATTTCTAATCTCATAGCATTGTGGTCAGAAAAGATGCTTGATATGATTTCAATTTTCTTAAATTTACTGAGGCTTGATTTGTGACCCAAGATGTGATGTATCCTGGAGAATGTTCCATGGGCACTTGAGAAGAAAGTGTAATCTGCTGTTTTTGGATGGAATGTCCCATAAATATCAATTAAAGCTATCTGGTCTATTGTGTCATTTAAAGCTTCTGTTTCCTTATTTATTTTCATTTTGGATGATCTGTCCATTGGTGTAAGTGAGGTGTTAAAGTCCCCCACTATTATTGTGTTACTTTCGATTTCCTCTTTTAGAGCTGTTAGCAGTTGCCTTATGTATTGAGGTGCTCCTATGTTGGGTGCATATATATTTATAATTGTTATATCTTCTTCTTGGATTGATCCATTGATCATTATGTACTGTCCTTCCTTGTCTCTTGTAACATTCTTTATTTTAAAGTCTACTTTATCTGAGTATAGCTACTCCAGCTTTCTTTTGATTTCCATTTGCATGGAATATCTTTTTCCATCCCCTCACTCTCAGTCTGTATGTGTCCCTAGGTCTGAAGTGGGTCTCTTGTAGACAGCATATAGATGCATCTTGTTTTTGTATCCATTCAGCAAGCCTGTGTCTTTTGGTTGGAGCACTTAATCCATTCACGTTTAAGGTAATTATTGATATGTATGTTCCTATGACCATTTTCTTAATTGTTTTGGGCTTGTTTCTGTAGGTCCTTTTCTTTTCTTGTGTTTCCCACTTAGAGAAGTTCCTTTAGCATTTGTTGTAGAGCTGGTTTGGTGGTGCTGAATTCTCTTAGCTTTTGCTTGTCTGTAAAGCTTTTGATTTCTCCTTCAAATCTGAATGAGATCCTTGCTTGGTAGAGTAATCTTGGTTGTAGGTTCTTCCCTGTCATCACTTTAAGTATATCATGTCACTCCCTTCTGGCTTGTAGAGTTTCTGCTGAGAAATCAGCTGTTAACCTCATGGGAGTTTCCTTGTATTTTATTTGTCATTTTCCCCTTGCTGCTTTCAATAATTTTTCTTTGTCTTTAATTTTTTGCCAAGTTGATTACTATGTGTCTCGGCATGTTTCTCCTTGGGTTTATCCTGTATGGGACTCTCTGTGCTTCCTGCACTTGGGTGGCTATTTCCTTTCCAATGTTAAGGAAGTTTTTGACTATAATCTCTTCAAATATTATCTCTGGTTCTTCCTCTCTCTCTTCTCCTTCTGGGACCCCTATTATGCGAATGTTGTTGCGTTTAATGTTGTCCCAGAGGTCTCTTAGGCTGTCTTCATTTCTTTTCATTCTTTTTTCTTTATTGTGTTCCGCAGCAGTGAATTCCACCATTCTGTCTTCCAGGTAACTTATCTGTTCTTCTGCCTCAGTTATTCTGCTATTGATTCCTTCTAGTGTAGTTTTCATTTCAGTTATTGTATTGTTCATCTCTGTTTGTTTGTTCTTTAATTCTTCTAGGTCTTTGTTAAACATTTCTTGCATCTTCTCGATCTTTGCCTCCATTCTTTTTCTGAGGTCCTGCATCATCTTCACTATCATAATTCTGAATTCTTTTTCTGGAAGGTTGCCTATCTCCACTTCATTTCATTGTTTTTCTGGGGTTTTATCTTGTTTCTTCATCTGGTATATAGCCCTCTGCCTTTTCATCTTGTCTATCTTTCTGTGAATGTGGTTTTTGTTCCACAGGCTGCAGGATTGTAGTTCTTCTTGCTTCTGCTGTCTGCCCTCTGGTGAATGAGGCTATCTAAGGGGCTTGATGGGAGGGACTGGTGGTGGGTAGAGCTGACTGTTGTTCTGGTGGGCAGAGCTCAGTAAAACTTTAATCCACTTGACTGTTGATCAGTGGGGCTGGGTTCCCTCCCTGTTGGTTGTTTGGCCTGAGGCCACCCAACACTGGAGCCTACCTGGGCTTTTTGGTGGGGCTAATGACAGACTCTGGGAGGGATCAAGCCAAGGAGTACTTCCCAGAACTTCTGCTGCCAGTATCCTTGTCCCCATGGTGAAATAGAGCCACCCCCTTCCCCTGCAGGAGACCCTCCAACACTAGCAGGTAGGTCTGGTTCAGTCTCCCCTGCAGTCACTGCTCCTTCCCCTGAGTCCTGATGTGCACACTGCTTTGTGTGTGCCCTCCAAGAGTGGAGACTCTCTTTTCCCCAGTCCTGTCAAAGTCCTTCAATCAATTCCCACTAGGCTTCAAAGTCTGATTCTCTAGGAATTCCTCCTCCCGTTGCCGGACCCTCAGGTTGGGAAGCCTGATGTGGGGCTCAGAACCTCCACTCCAGTGGGAGGACTTCTGTGGTATAAGTATTCGCCAGTCTGTGAGTCACCCACCCACCAGTTATGGGATTTGATTTTACTGTGATTGCGTCCCTCCTTCCGTCTCATTGTGGCTTCTCCTTTGCCTTTGGATGTGGGGTATCTTTTTTGGTGAGTTCCAGTGTCTTCCTATCGATGTTTGTCCAGCAGCTTGTTGTGATTCTGGTGTTCTTGTAAGAGGGAGTGAGAGCACGTCCTTCTACTCTGCCATCTTGTTTTCCTCCTCGACATTGGTAACTTTTAAATGTTAAATGTTTACATTTAGTTTCTGATAAGGCATAATTTACACCATGGTGTGTGCACTCAGAAATTAGCAAAGATTATGAGTTCCAGGACTGTATCAGGAAGCCTGGAGTGAACCTGGGTGAAACTAGGCTGCTGTGGGTTGGTGTAATCTGTGAGCCTGTGGTGGAGCTCCCGTTGTGGTATCTGCCCAGCCACTTCAAGTACATGTTGCTCTGAGGAGTCATGGCAATGCCCTTTTTTGGTGTTGTGTAAATTGCCTACTTACATTCAGAGTGTAAATTGCACATTTCACTACTGCTAGGTTCTGTTGTAAAACCTGGTGGGATGCCATCCTGCGACGGCCATGTTGGGAAACCCTCGGTGGCGTAGGTGTTTATGGGGCCATCAGTTTGGAGCTCAGGTATGGCTGAATCTTCTCATTTCCAAGAGCAGCAGACAGGAGCACCCTCTTGTCACTCCATGCATGCACAATTCTGAGGCTACATTTCTCTCTGATTGCAACACACCTTCAGTCAGTGCACTTCTAGCTCCATTCAGTTTTAAAGAGTTGGTTTTTTAGACTTTAGTTGTCCAGTTTTGAAAAACTTCTTTAATTCCCGTAATTCCTGGGGCTTCAAACTCTGATCCACCCCTGGGGTCAATTTATAGCTCAGAGGAGACACGATGTAACCATTTTGGTAAAGACAGATTCTCTTGCAGAACTCAAAGGTGCCAAACATAACTCCAAAATATGGAACTATCTGTTTAAAAAGAAAATGAAAATCATGTTAAAATCTTAAAAGAAAACATCAATGCGTCTGCAATCGACTTGGATCAGGGTAAACTAAGATAAAGGCTGTAGACAGTACAACATGGTCATTCTTTTCTGGAATCAGGGAAGATGGTAAAATGCAAGCTGGCCCAGTGAGGGCTGGGGAGAGGAATGGCAGAACCATTGAAGGGCACGCCCTGGGGAAGCCTGGGTCTGGGTTGATATGCATGTAGGCAGTCTGACACTGCCTGTCAACATATGCTTGTCCTTTTTTTTGGCTGCGCCTCGCGGTTTGCAGGATCTCAGTTCCCCAACCAAGGATCAAACTTGGGCCCAGCAGTGAAAGCACCGAGTCCTAACCACTGGACAGCTGGGGAATTCCCAACATGTGCTTGTCTTGATTGGAATCAGGAATCACTTTGCGTCAAGGTTAGTCCAAGGTTAGTTCACAGTTCTTAACTTTTTTTTTTTTTGGTCATGGAGTTCTTTGGGAAAATGATGAAAGTTATGGATCCTCTCCACAGAGGGATGCACAGATGCCCATATAGACACATTTTTGCATACAATTTTAGGATAGGGGGTTAAGTTCCCTTTGGAGTCCATGAACGTACATGTTGGGAACCTTTACACTAAATGCTCAGCTCCTCTGGGATGGGGTGTCAGATGCCCCAACACTGCACAGGGTCCCCACTCTCCAGGGCTGACAACCAGCCTGCATTGTGCTAGAAGAGATGTTTCCAGGCAAACTGTAGGGGGAGCAGCAAAGGCACAGAACAGGGTAGAAGTGAAAGAGGCAGACAAGCAGTAGACTCACCACTCCTCTCACCTTCAGTAAGTTGGCTGCCAATCCATTCCAGAGCCCCAGGACCCCTTGGGCTTTCACTATCTGCCGGAAGCAGTCCACTGCTCCTGAGAAATGGACATCTACTCCTCCACAGTGGGGAAGGTAGGAGCTCTGAGCCTGGCAGGAAACAGAAGATGGGATGAGGTGATTTAGTCACTGGGAAATAATGGTTCTAGTCAAATAGTCAAGGTCTCAAGTCTGGGCTCTGGATGCAATGTCCTGGCCAAGATGATGATAAAGAATGGCTGCCACGGGGCTCTACCGGTTCCGTGGGCTTAGAATGAATATTAACATGCAGTAAAGCCATGACACCCCATTCACATATTTGTGGCTATTTTTTCTTGGAAGGAAGCAGCCATTTGGGATGGACTCAACTTCACACTTATCATTGCCTCCCTAACTATGCCCGTTGGATGTGGTAGACACCTCTCAGGCCCTTCATCTTTTTTTAAGTGACTTCTGTTTCCTTGTCTTAACCAATTCCTCCTCTGTGAAGTTCTCAAGTGGGGGCTGCTCATCTCCCCACATCACAGATGTCCTAGGCTGGGGAGCAGAGGGCAGGGCATTCTTCCAGCTCCCTCTTTCTGTTCCCAGACCCTGACTCTGCTGCTCTCATGCCAAAAGCTCTCAGCTGGGGCTCGTGCCACTGAACCACACTCCTGGTCCATGCTCTCAGCTACTGGCCTCCTGGCCACTCTTCCACATTCACTGAGGCCTGTGACACCTGGTAGCTCCCCATCTTCCACACTCACCACCGTCGTAGGGAACTTCAGCATCTGTAGTCACAAGCCTTCCCATTCCTAGTTTCTGGACCTCGGCTTCAGTGATCCTCACCTTTACACCCCTTTGGCCACCCCATGGATTTCATCATCACCCCCAGTACCATCCTGACTGACCACCAAAATGCCCCATCTTTGAAAGTAACTTTTTTGTCCTTTAGAAAAACAATTTTACGATCAGATGAAATAACTTTTCACTATACCATCTATACGCAAATGGACTCTATTTGTTCACTGTGAGGGGGACAGCCCCTCATAGCTGGCTTTCAGAAATGGTGACAAGTTTACCTCAAGCTACGCACCTACTTTGGTTCGTTTCTGAAATGTCTAGCTGAGGCTAGTATAGCATTTTATTGCAATGGAATCAAGCTCTTCCATGTGGGCAAGGCAGTAGAGTATAAGAGTCGGAAAAGCATAAACTCTGGAGTCGGACAGGCTGGGTTCTAGCCCATGGCTGCCCCACTTACTTACTGGCCATGTGACCCTGGGCAACTCACCTAACCTTTTTGAGACTCAGTTTCGTTATTTGGAAAATAAGGAAAGTATCTGCTGTGAGAATGAATGAGATGTGAATGCAAAGCACTCAGCGGTGTCAGGCACATGGAAAGGATCAATAAATATGAGCTAGTGCTGCTATTACTATTATGTAGAAATTATTCTAAATATCAATCAAATCCCTTACCTGACCTATTAGTCTTCTGTCTCCACTTCTGAAATCTTACACTTCAGAACTGCTCGGACCAGTCTCCTCATCCATCCAGCTGCCCCGCTCCCTGATGCCTCTTTTTTTTTTTTTTTTTTTGCGGTACACGGGCCTCTCACTGCTGTGGCCTCTCCCGTTGCAGAGCACAGGCTCCGGACGCGCAGGCTCAGCAGCCATGGCTCATGGGCCCAGCCACTCTGCGGCATGTGGGATCTTCCCGGACCGCGGCACGAACCCGTGTCCCCTGCATCGGCAGGCGGACTCTCAACCACTGCGCCACCAGGGAAGCCCTCCCTGATGCCTCTTAATCGCCATCGTTCAGATCACTAACCCCTCTAGTCACACGCCCTCTCCCTTGTCTCCCAGGCCACCACTTCCCTGCTGGCTTCACGGTCCTCCTTTTTTGTCCTCCCAGCACTTCTTTTTGTTCCTAGTCTCGAAATCCTTTGTCTTTCAGCTGATCTCCATGCCCCCCTCCCCACCAACCCCTTCTCTGCTCCAAGCCTCTGAACATGAATCCACAAAGGGGCAGGTCGGTGCCACCAAAGCTTTGAGGCCTCTAACCTCTGCTGGATCCTCATACTGCAGAGCGAGCCCTGGAAGCATCCTTTCCCATTCCTCACAGTGGCTCTTCCCAACCTTACCACATCCCTCAATGCCCCGCACGCCACACCGTGTCCTCCACCCTAGACAGGCGACCCTGCCTCCCAGTTCGTAGGGAAAATAGATCATCTTTTCTTCCCACTGGTGCCCTGGATCTCACACCGTTGAATTCCTCTTGGGCACCTTTCTCAAGAGACCTGATTTTCCCCCCTCGCAGAGGAATAAACTCAAGTCCCTCCCAAATTAAAAACAACTCCTTCCTCCAATCTTTGTCCTATAGACACTGCCCAAGCTCATTCCCAAAGTAACATACAGTAAAGTTACCTTGTTTTGGTATAGAGTTAGTTATATGAGTTTTAACACATGTATAGATCTGTGTGACCACCCTCACAATCAGGATACAGAACTGCTCCATCAGCCCCCAGAATTCTCCTGTGTTGCCTGTCTGTAGTCAAGGCCTCCCCCACCCCCAGCTCTGGCAGCCATTGATCTGTTCTCTGTTCTCACAGTTTTGCCCTTCGAGAATGTCATATAAATGGAAACAGACAGCATGTAACCTTTTGAGACGGGCTTCTTTCACTCAGTACAATGTCTTTGAGATTCACCCATGTTGTGTTCATCACTAGTTTCTTCTTTATTGCTGAGTCGTATTGCATTGTGTGGATGTTTGGTTATCCATTCACCTGCTGAGGCACAACCCTTCCCACCTCCCCACTCACTGCTCTACTCACTCACTGTGGCATCTGTCTCCATGACTTCACTGAACTGATTCTGACCAGACCTATATCTCTTCCCTGCCTTTTAATAGTTGGTGTAATTATTTACTTTCTTTACTGGTCTGCTCCTACCCTCAACTAGAAGTTCAGCTCTGTAGGAAAAGGGATTCCTGTCCTCTATCAGGGCGAAGGGTGAACTTTGGGGTTTGGTCTTCCCTTTGAGGTACAGTAACAACCAAGCACAGACCAGAGTATGAGAAACAGGATATGAAATGAACAAGCTGAGTCTCCAGCCTGGAGTTACAGGAACCAAAATGGTCAGGGGGCTTTGGCGAATGTCTTATTTTAAAGCATTTACCCCATCGAGAAGGAACTGCTGTCAAACAGATATTAAGCCTCCTTTCCCTTAGAAAGAATCAGCCTAATCACAAGACTTGAAGCTCCTCCTGCTACTGTAAGAAATATTGGAAAAAGGAGATTGTGTTCATGTAGGAAATTAACTGTCTTATTCTTGCTGTGAGATAATACTATTGATTTATTTTCTGCCGGTTTCCAGTAAAATTGCAAAAAGCCCCCAGTCATGAGTCAAGGTAATAATTTTGCAACCTGAGACCCCCTACCACAACTAAAACAGAAGACACTAACCAAGTGTCTAACTCATGTATAACTCATATACATGAGTTATATGACAGGTCACTTATAATCAATTTGTGATGAATCGGGGGCCATCTGTAGTCAATCTTAGGACCCTAACAATCTTCCAAATGTCTCTCCTTCACTCCACCTTCACCGCCAAGCCACCATCAGTGCTCACATGGACCACCGCAACAGCTTCCTTAGTAGTCTCCTTGGGACATAAAAAGTTTGAAACTCCTTGCCCTCCCTCTCTATAGAGCAGCTAGAGTGATTAAAAAAAATCAACTCATTTTATTCACCTGCTTAAAATATTTTAATGGCTTTATTAAAGCCACTTAGGATAAAATATAAATTTCTTACTGTTGTCTGTAAGCTGCAGCGGTAATATAGTAGTAAATATTTAACAACTGGTTCTGTGGGCGGGGGAAGCCCTGACTTGTAGCATTTGCTGACCTCAATGGTGTAAATACTCCCACCGTGGCAGATTGCAGGCTACCAACTGTGAGGTCAACCAGCTCCCAAATTTGCTGCAATTTAATAATCAGCTCTCCTGAGCCAGTAGGAGATGGCTGTAGCACACGACTCAAGACTCAAAGGCTCAGGCCCTGAGTGACCTGCCCCCGTACATATTTTCAGTTTCATTTTGTGTCACTCTCTTGCTCACATACTACACTTCAACTGCACTGGCCTTCTTTCTGTTCTCCTCTGTCCCCCTCTCTCCTCTGAGCCACAGGATCGTGTAACCAACTATCTACTTGACATCTCCACTCGAAAGTCTAACAAACACCTCAAACTTTGTATGTCCTACTCAGAACTCCACCCCAACCCTGACTGTCTCTAGTTGTCCTCATGTCAGGAAATGGCACCGCCATTGACCTATTTGATCAGGCCCAAAACTGGAGTCACCCTTAAGTTCTCTTCATCTCTCACCTTCTGCTATCTCATTTCTCACCAGCTAGTTCCAGTGCTCCAAATGTATCCCAAATCTGTCCACTTTTCTTTCTTCCCACTATCATCACCCTTGTCCAAGCCACATCATCTCTCACCTTCACCACAACCGCTGCTGGCTCGTCTACCCGCCCTTATTCCCCACAGAGCGGCCAGGGTGAGCTGATACGGTTACTCCTTGACTTCAACTCTTCAGGGTGCCCCTGTTGCCCTCAGAATGAAGTCCAGACTCTTTCATCTGGCTTACCAGGCCCTCCATGACCTGGTCTCTGCCTGCTTCTCAGTCTGATCTCCTGTTCCTTCCTGCATTACATTCTATGCTTCAGACACTTTGCAGTTCCACTGCCAGTACCTCTCATCTCTCTTGAGTGAGGACCAGACTTTGCTTACCCATCCCTTCGTCTCCAGTCTCTGCCCTCTCCAATCCATCCTGCACACAGCAGCCAGGTACCACTCAAAACTCATCAGATGCTGTCATTGCTTTGTTTCGAAACCTTCACCAACCCCCAATTTTCCAAAGAAAGACTTCCAGAAGGAGTGTTTTCCAAAGAAAACTTAACAGAATTCGAAACTCTCTACAGTTTGGCCCCCACCTGTCTTCCCAGTATCATTTCCCACTATCACCCTGTGATGGTTAGTTTCATGTGTCAACTTGGCTAGGCCGCCGTCAGTACCCAGCTATTTGGTTAAATACCAGTCTGGATATTACTGTAAAGGGATTCTGTAGATGAGATTAACATTTAAATCACTAGACTTTGTTAATTTGATAAATTAGGAGTTTGGGATTAACATATACATACTACTGTATATAAAATAGATAACCAACAAGGAGCTATACACAATATTTTGTAATAACCTATAAGGAAAAAGAATCTGAAAAAGAAGATATATAAAACAGAATCACTTTGTTGTACACCTGAAACTAACACAACATTGTAAATCAGCTATATTTCAACTTAAAAAAAAGAATCACTAGACTTTGAGTAAAGCAAATTACCCTTCATAATGTGGGTGGGCCTCATCCAGTTAGTTGAAGGCCTTAAGAGGCAAAAAGACTGAGGTGCCCTGAGAAAGAGGGAATTCTGCCTGCAGTCTGCCTTTGGACTTGAACTGCAACATCTCCAGTCTGCTGGCCCACCATGCGGGTTTCAGATGTGAGCCAAGTAACTAAAATCCATCTCTCTCTCTCTCTACATATATACATCTTATGGGTTCTGTTTCTCTGGAGAACCTTGACTAATACCTACCCCCACCCCAGGAACCCTACATCCAGTCACACCCATTACCTCCTGAATATTACATATACTTTTTCTGATGGGCACAATCCTCCTCACCCAGGTCCAGGTCAGATGCCACCTCATCTTGAAACTTCTTGATGCTGTGATTAGAGCTGCTTGTTTCCTTGCTCCCTCTTCCTTTGTCTCCTTCCCTACTTTTCTTGAAATTTACCTCTTTCTGTGTTTGTTTGTTTGTTTGTTTGTTTTTTGGCTGCACCATGCGGCATGCAGGATCCCTGACCAGGGATCAAACCCACGCCCCCTGCAGTGGAAGCGCAGAGTCCTAACCACTGGACCGCCAGGGAAGTCCCTGTTTTTTTTTTAAAAACATTTTTTATTGTGGAAAATATCAAACATATACAAAAGTGGAGAGGTTAGTAAAATGAATGCAAAGTTCCACCACCCAGCTGCAACAATTAGCAGTGTATTGACAATCTTTTTTCATCTCTATCCCTTGCAAGACATAATTTTAATTTATCTGTTTAATTTAAATTTAGTTATGTTTCTCGAAACTACAATGGCTTCTTCTCTAAAATATGAAATAAAGTATATTACATATATAGAAATATATAATACCATTACCACACCTATGATATTTCCTTAATATCATCATGTATCTAATCAGTGTTCACATTTCCTTGATTGCCTTATAATTAGTTTATAGCTTCTTTGTTTGAATCAAAGTTCTTTTCCTGTTTTGTGCTCCCTTAGTTATTGGTTAGACCTCTGCTGTGGTCCAGGCTACCTGGTATGAGTTATCTGGATGCAGTCTCTGGGCTGGCAGCCAGCAAGCTCATGCGAGCAGGCACTAGGCCTTCCTCACTGTCTTAGCTCTTTGGGGTCCAATACCCTTCATTGCACATACTGGGCACTCATTAAATGTCAAACAAAATTCCCCTTAATATCAGTGTCACTAGTAGTTTTTCCCAAATACAACTGTTTACCCGTGACCGGGCTCAAGTAAGCCACATGGATGGCCATGAAGTAAAATAATGGCCAATATTTACAGAGTGTTAGGTGCCAGGCATTACACTGAGCATTTGACATGTACCAGCTCGTTTAATCCTCACAGAAGCCCCATGCAGTGGGTAGTATTATCTTATTAGCCTAAGTTTATAGATGGCAAAATGGAGCCCAAGAAAGGATAAATCTCCCAAATCACAGACTGTATGAAAAAAAGCATCAACCTGAATTTGGGTCTGTTTGACTCAGATTCAAGCTCTACCCCACTAAGCTACACTGTTTCCTGATGCCCAGGACTGAGATGACTACCTCAGCCCTCGACAGACTTGTTTCCACACATCGTCCTTGAATGTGGGTGCCACAGCATGCCCACCAAATGAATTCTTTATGCTAAGACTGGAGCTCATGGTGTGGTATGAATAAATACCTCTACAAGTGTCATACTAAACAGATACCCAGATCACAAAGGCAAACCATATTGCTGGTTGCCCCTTGGACTAAATGTTTGTGCACCCCCAAAGTTCATATATTGAAGCCCTAACCCCCACTGTGATGGTATTTGGAGGTGAGGGCCTCTGGGAGGTGATTAAGTCATGAGGGTGGAGCTGTCATGAATGGGATTAGTGCCCTTATAAGGAGACACACAAGAGAGATAATGTCTCTCACTCCACCACGGGGGAAACACAGCAAAAAAGTGGCCATTTGCAAACTGAAAGTGGGTTCTCACCAGACACCAAATCTGCTGGCACCTTGATCTTGGACTTCCCAGCCTCCAGAACTGTGAGAAATAAGTGCTTGTTGTTTAAGCCACCAAGTCTATGGATTTCTGTTACAGCAGCTCCAACTAAAATACCCCCAAAGAAAGAAGGAATGGTAAGGCTATACAGCAGTGCTTTTCAACCTTTAGCTGCATGTTAGACGAAACAGGGAAGCTTTTGAAAACCATCAGTGATTGGGATCCACCCCCAGAGACTGAGATTTAACTGACCTAGGGTGAGGTCTGGACGTCAGCATTTTTGGCAAGCTCCTCACATGAGTCTGATATGCAGACAGGTTGAGGATCACTGGTGTAGGCCCTCCACAGCACAAGGCAGCTCAGGCTGAGACCTGAGCCCATCAATCTGCTGCTGACAGTGAGAACGCCTGGGGAAAGCACATGGGTCCTGAGGCCAGACTGCTTAGATGGAGACCTCACTTTGCCACTCACTAGCTCTGGGACTTTGAGCAAATGCCTTGAGCTTCCTGAACCTCAATTTCCTCATCTCTAAAATGGGACAATAATAATAACTCCTACCTTATAGGATTGTTGTCAAGATTAAATGAAACATATGCAAGGTGCTTAGAACAGCATTTGACATATAGTAACCACCATTATCATTATTATTTAGTATTTGAACTTGGAGAAGAGGGAATTCCCTGGTGGTCCAGTGGTTAGGACTCTGCGCTTTCACTGCCGAGAGTGCAGGTTTGATCCCTAGTCAGAGAACTAAGATCCCGTAAGCTGCTCAGCATGGCCAAAAAAAAAAAAAAAAAAAAAAAAAAAATCCCCAAACCCCCCAAAAAATCAAAAACCAAAACTTGGAGAAAAGTATGCTGAAGACTAAACCAACCCAGTAGACTAGAACGCTAGACCGCCATTTGCCCCAACCGTATCTTCCTAGCAAAGAGACACAAAACATGTCAGGTTACGAGCTACAAGGCTCTTAAGTTAAATCCTCCCTCCACACAAACCCGGGCAACTATCCCATTGCGTCTAGTTCAGATCTGAAGCTGCCAGGATGGGCATGCAGCATTCTGCAGCAGACATCATCTGAGAAAGCCGGGTCTGAGAAAGTTGGCTCTGCCACTATCTGCATAACCTTGACCAAATCCTTTAGTTCATTGAACCTTAGTTTCCTTACACGTCAGGTAAGGAGGCTGGAACTAAATGAACTTGAAGGCCCTTTCTTGCTCCTCTAATCCATGCTGTTGGTCCTACTCAAGGCTCCTTCCTGCCCCTAGGACTTCAAATCTGCCGTTCCCTCTGCCTAGCTAAGTCTCTCTTACTAATCAGACTAAACAGCACTTCTTCAGAGAAGTCTTCCCAGATCTCCAGCCTAAGTCAGGAGCCTAGTAAACACTTTTGGTCACCCTGTACTTCTCTTTCCTGGCACGTGCCACAGTTTGTAATGATTTAGTGTATAATTATTTCTTTCATGTCTCCCCCACTTCACAGACTATAAATACCATGAGGGCAGTGACCATGTCTATCTATCTTGTATGTGGTTTTAGCCCCCAGATCTACCAATATGCCAGGCATCCAGTATGTGCTTAATACATACTGAAGAAAAGGAGGAACGAACTTGCAGTTGATGGAAATGAAAGGTAAATGCTTCAAAGCAATGTGCTTGATTGTTTCTGTGATAAACTCCATAGAGGCCTTCCAACAGAGGCAACATTTTAGGTTGTTCATTCTTTCCATGAGTTCTGAAATAATTAAACAATATTTATGAAGATGTAAAACTCATATATCCTTGACCAAAGCAATCCTATTTCTAGGAATCTACCCTACAGGTATATTTGCCCCTGTGGGAAATGATGTGTTACGAGGATTTTTGTTGCAGCATTGTTAGTAACAGCAGCAAATTGGAAATAATCTAAATGTCCATCAGTAGGGGGCTAGTTAAAGAAACAGTACATCAGACTATGGAATACTATGTCACCATTTAAAAATATGTGGCAGCTTATCTGGACTGATAAGGTGCCATCTCCCAGATACATTTTTAGGTGAAAAAAACAGTGCAGAAGAGTATATGTAGCATGCTGCTGATTATCTAAAAACAAAAAGAACATAAATGTGCACGTTTATGTGTATCTTTGCACAGACCACCTTTGGAACGACCAGGTAAGAAACTGGAAACAACCAGTGTTTTCTCTGCAGTGAACTGGGAGTCCCAGGGACAAAGGTTGGGGAAGGCTTACTTTTCAATGGACACTCTTTGTACCTTTTGGATTTTGTATCATATGCATATATTACCTATGCAAAAGGTAGAATATTAATTTTAAAAGAGCATTAAGACAATGAGAAGACAAGCCACAGACTAGGAGAAAATATTGGCGAAATTCATATCTGATAAAGGACCGTTATCCAAAACATACAAAGAACTCTTAAAACTCAACAATAAGAAAACAAACAACCCAATTACCACTACACACCAATTAGAATGGCCAAAATCCAGAACACTGATAGCAACAAATGCTGGTGAGGATGTGGAGTGACAGGAACTCTCGTTCATTGCTGGTGGGAATGCAAAATGGTACAGTTACTTTGGAAGGCAGTTTGGTGGTTTCTTACAAAACTAAATATATTCTTACCATAGGAGCCAGCAATTGTACTGATTAGATTAGGTCTTAGTATTTACCTAAAGGAGGTAAAAAAAACTTATGTCCTCACAAAAACCTGCACATGGATGTTTAAAGCAGCTTTATTTATCATTGCCAAAGCTTAGAAGCAACAAGATGTCTTTCAGTATGTGAATGGATAAATAAACTGTGGTATCAGACAATTAAATATCATTAAGCATGAAAAAGAAATGAGCTACCAAGCCACAAAAAGACACAGAGGAAAGTTAAGTGCATATTATTAAGTGAAAGAAGCCAATCTGAAAGTGCTACATACTGTATGATTCCAACTATATGACATTCTGGAAAAGGTAAAATATGAAGACAGTAAAAAATCAGTGGTTTGGGGGAGAGGATGAATAGGCGGAGCACAAAGGATTTTTAGGGCAGTGAAAACACCCTGTATACTATAATGATGGATATACATCATTATACATTTGTCCAAACCCATAGAATGTACACCACCAAGAGTGAACCCTAAGGTAAACTACAGACTTTGGGTGATTCTGATGTGTCAGTGTAGCTTCATCCTGGGTAACAAATGCACCCCTCTGGTGGGGGCTGTGGGTAATGAGGGAGGCCGCGCACGTGTGGGGAAGGGGTACGTGGGAAATCTCTGCACCTTCCTCTCAATTTTGCTGTGAATCTAAAACTGCTCCAAAAACCCCCCAAAGTCTTAATTTAAAAAAAAAAAGCATTTAAAAGGAGAGACCAAAGAAAGAAAACAAAAACAAAAAAAGAGTCTGCTAGTTGGAGCAAACAGGAGCTCAGAATCTTTCACTTGTTATTTGGAAACAACTTTTATCTTCTGTAGCCATATGGGACGCAACCTGAAGACCAAGTGGTCCACTTCCCAAGCCATCTGAGGACATACATGCGTGGAAGGCAGTTGTGGTAGCAGGCTTTTGTCCTTTGGCAAATCCCCAATAGTCAAACAAGCCAAAAAAAAAAAAAGCCAATGGTATTGAAGTAAAAGGACCTTTATGTCCTGTGAGCCACATGGCCCAAGTTTCTCTTGGCAGAGCTAGGTCCCCAAGAGTTATCCTCATACAGCCAAGAAGCACCCTGGCTCTGTGGTGGGGACGTCCACAGAAACGGGTGCAGGCAGCTGCCCCCGGCTTGGCAAGCCTACAAGTCACTCCCCATCCTGGCCGAGGTGCCCAAGGACCTGCTCGGAAAGCCCGCAATGACATGGGGGAAGCGAGTAAATGGACAGCAGGTTAGTATTTTGCTTGGGAAGAGAAGAGAAACAGTTCTCATGTGCCGATTGGGGGCGGAGCAGGGAAATCAAAAGTGCAGCTGGGCCAGAAAGCAATTGAGATGCATGCAAGCGAGAGCAGCAGAGGGAGGCCGTGGGAGCGCATGCTGAGTAGCAGTGGCCGAAGGGCCAACTTTTAGTGTCACCTTTTAAAATTTAATTTTTAATTTTTTAATTTTTATTTTTTGGCTGCACCCCACGGCTTGGGGGATCTTAGTTCCCCGACCAGGGATTGAACCCAGGCCCTCGGCAGTGAAAGCGCGGAGTCCTAACCACTGTACCGCCAGGGAATTCCCTAGTGTCACCTTGATTGGGAGTGAGACTGGGTAGGAAGGGTGCAGGAGAAGATTTGGCAGATGCCAGTTTTCTGCAGGCTGGGAATACAGACATAGGCAGTACCTGCACAGGGTGGCCTCTAGGTAAACGCCTGTTAAATTAACCCAATGAATGAATGATTCACTCCCCTACCATCCCTGATCACCATTATCTATAGAGATGGAAGATCTTTTGAGGTCTTACGATGCTAGCTCACTTGTGTGTTTATATCGATCATAGGAAACACATAAACACACCTGGCCCGGCTTTTGTGGTTCTAATCAGGCCTTCAACGCCATGCATAGATTCTGAAGAGATGCCTCAAGAACAATAAAAATAGTACCTCGGTTTTATTGAGTATTTATATTGAGTGTTTATCTTGTGCTTGGCTCTGTATCTGCATTAACCCAATTCAGTCTTCTCCATGGGGATATGAGCCAGGCATTAGGCTTCTCCCCGTGTTTTACAGATGAGGAAGATGAGGCTCAGAGAGGCGATGTGGCTTACCCAGGTTCACGGAAAGGGTAAGGGACAGGGATGGCACCCAAAGCCCACACTCTGGACCAATGAGCTAATCTGCCCATGAAAGCTTTAAGATGAACACAGCTGTCAAAAACAAATGAACAACAGCTCTGTGGGGGAAAGGAGGTAAAAACTGGTGCTGCGTTTCGAAAGCTGGCTTGAGGCCAGCGGAGGGATGGGCAAACCCCAGTGTTCATCTCCTCCTGACAGCAGGAGCCGCAGATGACTGCTCAGAGCTGCAGGCCTTTCTTGGCTGACAGCAGTCCTTTTCTGGGACCTTTCTTTCCCTTTCCCCTACCTCTCTCTTCACCCCCACTCTGGAGGCAGTGGGAAGGGGAACGCCTGTCTTAGCTGCTGTTATTGTTTAGCTGGAGCTCAAAGAAGTCTGCTTAGCAGAGGGTGGCCTTTTTTTTTTTTTTTTTTTTTTGCGGTATGCGGGCCTCTCACTGATGTGGCCTCTCACGTTGCGGAGCACAGGCTCCGGACACGCAGGCTCAGCGGCCATGGTTCACGGGCCCAGCCGCTCCGCAGCATGTGGGATCTTCCCGGACCGGGGAACGAACCCGCGCCCCCTGCATCGGCAGGCGGACTCTCAACCACTGTGCCACCAGGGAAGCCCGAGGGTGGCCATTTTGATACCCAGACTTTATCTCTTGGAAGGAGTAAGCCAGCTCAGGTCAAGAGAAAGGGCAGAGTGATTTCACAATGAGTGGAATTAAGATGGCTCCTGCCTGCTCCCTCCTTGCCTGCCCTCCAGGGGACAGTCTCGTTTCCATGATCAACAACTGCCATCCCTAAAGTATTTAGGGCACTCTACACCTTTGGAAAAAGCAAAGGGGAGACTTCCTTTCCATACACCTTAACGATGATGCTCAAACGAAGCCACCTGGCCTGAGGGATGTCCAGACATCTACCTGGATCCGAAAAGCATAGTTTTTTCTCAGAATTGCCAAGGCAATGCTACTGACTTAGGCAGAAGAAGTCAGTCCCCAGAGGGGCCAGCCCCCAGAGCAAGATGATGGCAAGGAGTTAAAAATGCAACGAACTAAAAAGGTAAGATTCCCATCCTCTCCCATGACCCCGAGAGCTTAGAACCCAGCAGTGTTTGTACTTCAGGATCATCGGGCAAGTTGGCTGTGCTGGGGAAATAGAACTCTATTCCTACTGACAATAGACACGATGTCAACCAAGAAATGTTGAACTAGGCGGAACATCTGAAACTCGCTTAGCGCTTCCTAGCAGGTGTGATGAGAACAATCTACTTTCCCCTCCTGGGGCTTTGCACCTGCTCTTCTAGGGGCTCAGTGAGCCAGAAGGGCTTTCTTCCCAGTCAGTCCAAGCGGCGTGGCCAGTCTGCGCCAGCCAAAGGTCCATGGCTGCTGAATGTTCTCTGCTTCTCATTCCAACCTGCCGGCTTCAAGCCTTCCATTGTCAGGCTGCCAGTGACCAAAGAAAGCCAGAGCCCCCAACAGCCTGGATTTCCAAAGGTTTTTTTTTTTCTCCAACTTGAGTTAACCATTCCCTGGCCAAAGCCACCCTCGTGCCTGTTTCTGAGCTTGCGCACTACTGTTTTTTTCAACCGAGGCCGAGTGTTCCCAGATCTCAAGGTTAGGTTTCCCTCTCCCTCATCCTCTACTCCCACACCCAGGGCAAGGGAACTGGAAAAAAAAAACCAAAAAACGATTACCTAGCATCTAGGACCAAGCCCCTATTGTCCTGGTGGATAAAGCATGGACCTGAAGGAGAGACCTAGGTTCAATCCCAGCCCCCCGCCCCACTTGCTAGCTAAGTGACTGTTGGGCAAGTTACCCTCTCTGTGCCTCACCTAGAGGCACATTTCCTCACCTAGAAACTAGGAATAATAACAATACTTAATAGGGTCGATAAAGAGGATGGAATGGGATGATAAACTGCCCGGTCTGTATCACATGACCAATAAATGGTAGTTATTATCACGTGATTACAATTTCTTATTCCCAGGGAAAACTTTCCTTTCGTTACCTCCTCCAGACATATTTTGTCCCCTGACAAAAGCCTTCCCACCAAAGGAGGGCACAGATTTAGACCTGTTCATTCATATCACATTTACTGAAGTCAACAAACTGACGAATACAAGTGCTATGATGCTGATTCATCAGGCACTTCCAGGTACTGTACAGAGCGGTGGGAGGTTGCCATGAAGACGGAGGTGTACATCAAGACTGTTTTACTCTGTCCTTTTAGCATATTTACTTCTCTTGACATGGTAACAGCTGTTGGAGCTGCGATACACAACTGGAGAGCTAAGGTAGGGGGTGGGAGATAGTGCCCTTTCAGAGCGAGGATTGCAGGCAGTCTGAGACAGGGGACAAGTCGAGGTTTCCCTAGGTCAGCAGGCCGGGGAAAGGGCAGGCTGTTCTTACCTTCAGCAGAGGGTAGGGACGAGCACACAGACTTGGGGCTCACCCAGCAGCAGCTAAGGTTCAATTCTGTACTCACAAGGCAGTGAGATCTCAGAAGCCGGCCCTGAACTTCATTCATTTTTAAACAAGTATCGAGTGCCTGCTACATGAGGCTACGTGCTGTGGGGACATACAAATGTGTAAGACATACGTCCCAAAGACAAAGAGCTCAAAGTCTAGAAGGAATAACGGACACGGAAGATTACGATACGAGGAAGCATGTGACATGGGCCTGAGAACTATAGCGAGAGGGAGCTTTGGGCGTTCAGAATGGGGAGACTTCTTCCTCTTGAGGAGGGGAGAGAAGGCTTCAGGAGGGGGCTCAGACAGGGTGGGGATGTGCTGCAATGGTGGAGAGATGGCAGAAGGTGGGGCACGCGGAGAAATGCTGTGGAAAATAAACCAGCTGGACCAGAGCGCACATACAGGCTAAGAGCATCATTTAAAAGGGGTTGTCCACCCACAAAGCTTTTGGAACAAAATATGCCCTTGGGGGTGAGGTGGGAGTGACAGTGAAAACAGCATCTGCGGTTATTGGCAGAGCACCCTGTTAGTTAACCTGGATTCTCCTACCCCCGAATCCCCTCCGAGGCCGTGGGGAACACCCCCACTTGTGGTTCTACAGAGGCAAAACACCTGCCTTTATCCATCACGATAGGATAGCTGTTTGAGGAAAAGTTTTTTGAGGAAAAGCCAACTTCTTTATAAAACGAAAGCAACAGATGTGTGCTGTTGTAGGTCAGAAGAGACAGCCACCACGGGGCAGATGTCAGGTGAGATGGAGGTAGATGCCCCAGGCAGAGGGGACAGGAATGTGAAATACACTTATTCTTCAGGGGGATGGGGGAGGGGGGGCTAAGAGAATTTTGATTGAATTGGAGGCTGGAACAGAGCAGAGGTCAGAAAAAGGCATGTTCTCTTTAGCCCTGGCAGGATTTAACAATTTTTATTTGCCAACATTGAAAAATTGGGATCTTACATAAAAATCTGGATTTCAGGCTCCCTTGAAAAGTGGGCCAACATTTCTAATTGGCATCTATCCTTTGGAGAACAGGAACTTGCTGCAGCTTCCCCTGGCCCACTTTGTTCCACGTTGCAATTCATACTTAGATGCTGGTCACATTTTGTGAGCACAGTGCAGTTAGCGCTCCAGAATGCTTCTGAAAGCCAGGATGGCTCAGACTGCACCGAAATCCTTATTCTCTAGGGGGTGAGTGTTATGTTACCTGGGTTTCCCTACTTTGTCTTTTTCCTGTTACTTCCAAGTTCCTGCCGGCATCTGATTTTGCGACTCCTGATATAGGGGGCCTCTGTGCAGTGAGCGCGGCAAAGTTGGTAAGGGCAGCCTGCCAGGCCAAGGGGCTCAGCCTTTATTCTCTCAGAGCAATAAAGGACACAACGCAGGCAGATCTTAAGAAAATTCGTCTGGCAGAAGCCTGGGCTGGGGGGGACTGAAATGAATATTGGCCCTGGTGATAAGTTACATCTCAGGTTACTCAGTGACTGAGTGTGTGAACTTGGGCAGGCTACAGAACCTCTCAGTGACTTGATTTTCTCCTCTGTGAAATGGGCTTGATAAGCACAGTGCCCACCTGGCAGGTTTATTGCCAGGATTAAATGAGATAATGAGCATAAAGCCCTTAGCACAGTGCCTGGTACATTAGTACCCAATGTTTATGATCCGTTTTAGAGTTAATCCTGAGACCAATTAGAGGATTACTGCAGTAGCCTAGGTATGAGCTGATAAGGTCCTAGATTAGGGCAGGGACAGTGACAAAAAGAAAGACCAACGTGGGAGCGTTAGGAATGAAGACCCAACTGGGTTCAAGGTTGACTGGGGGAGGGGGAAGAGAAAGAGTCAAAGACAACTTCCGGGTCTGCAGCCTGGGTGGCTGGGGGAATGACAGCACTGAAATGCAGAACCTTGGGAAGACAGTTTGATACATACTTAGAGGTGACCCTGGAGAGGCAACAGCCAAATGGCAGTGTCCGGCAAACAGTGAGAAGTGTGGGGCCAGGGCTCGGGAAATGTGGCTCAGGGCTGAGGATGTGGATCTGAGTAGGAGAAACCACGAGAGGGGCGGGGCGCCCTGGCGGGAGTGCCCAGTTCAGCATCTCAGGCAGGTTCAAGCATCTGTCTGAACAGCTGGGGCCCTCTCTTCACTCAGGGACCGTGCCTCTTCTGCTCAGTCAGCTGTGCCCCTTGGATACTACCTCTGTCCTTCATCTTATGTGCTTTCAGTTCAAATGCTTACCTGGCCTAATCCTGCTTGCCTTGTGAGCGCTGATGGGGTCGAAGTCCCCTGGGTAGAAGGCAACAGGCTAACACTTGGTTTTATGTTTAATGAAACGGAGACACCGAATACGGGCTGCAGGGAGGGGGGTCAGGCAGAGTTGTGGGAGACCGAGCTTGTGCCTGGTGCCTCCCTCCTGATCCTCTCAGAAGGCCCACCAGATTCCAAAGCTCCACCTTCTCAGCTGCTCCCTGGATTTTCCAGGCAGCTTATCTTCCTCCTTTTTTTTTCCACATGAACTGTCCAGAGAACCATTTGCTCAGGACCCCCTGGTCCTTGTGGAGAGCCCACAGATTCATCAAACTAATCTCCATCAGTATTTTACTGTTCTACTTGTCCTCCCAATACACTAAGTGCCGCCAGCCTCTTTGGTCCCAAGCTCAGGGCCAGGTGTGGGAGAGACAAACGTGGAAAGGCCGGGTACATACCTGGAAGAGCTTGAGCTGAAGTGTGCTGAAGTGTGGCCAAGGGCATTTCAGGCAGGGTGGTCTTGGGGGCCATGAACGCGCCCCAGGTATGGGGGCACCTCATCCTATCTGTGCGCAGGGCTGACTCACCCCCTTCCCACCAGAAACCATCCCATCAAAACATGCACATGCACAATTGATTTACCTCTCCAGTCTCTAGCATGCCAGCGAGGAGCCGGGGTGAGGAAAAGAAAAAGGAATAAAATGAGTGTAAGCACGGTGAAGGAAGGGCTCAGCTGGTTCAACAAGACTTACGATTACTGTCATTAGTGGTCAAGAGACTTCCGACCTGATGCGGCATTAAACGGACAGATTTTGTGTGTGTATGTGTGTGTCTGGATGAAGCATACATTAGGAGAATGAGACATTCAGACAAAGTGGCCAGTCGGTATGCGGGTTCAAGAAATTCCCTGTCCAGCTTGTTATCCAACAGACACCTGACATTGATTTGCTTCCTGATGGACAGTGTAAGGAGGAAAGCTGATGGAATGCAAATGTTATCATTAAGTGTGTTCAGGTCAGAGCAGCCCGGCTGCCCTGCAAAGCTCTCTCCTTATAAATTCTGCAGGCGAACCCTGCCTGCTCCCACAGTGGGTGGCGGGGAGACTGTTATTAAAGCTCTCTCTTCTTGGAGAAGTTGGATTGACTGCTCTGCAGGAACAAACAACAGCCACAATACAATTTACGGTTAGCCTGTTGTTTCTAGGTTCCTTACTCTCCGAACTGAAGATGTATTTTGAGCAGGGATAAGGGGGTTGTTAACTAGTCGGTGATCGCCAGCTGCAAGGCTCCCATACCCTCAGGTCGTGCTCAGATAAGCTCCGTTACTGCAGCGACATCTAATGGCCAGAGAAAGCAACACACGTTTGCATTTAAAAGCAGTCTGTGGTTCTGTTTTGGGGAGTTAATAATTTTTTTTTAAGTAGGCGGGACAAGGTATTAGTGTTTATTAACTCCTGTAAAAAACACTTTGATCGCAACCGTAAGATTTTGCTTCCCGTATCTTTGGATGACATTTATGTTGTCATTCATAACTGGATGCTGATCATATTTTGTGAAAACCATGCAATTGCCTCTTTGGATTTTTTGGGTTTTTTTTTACAACCATCATGACTTTGCACTTAGTTGAAAGCTTCTTGTTGAAGCTCTGTGTATGCATTATGCATCAGGTTTCCATACAAGGGAAAATATGATCAAATTTACCCCCAAATACCCACTTCTAGTGTACAGCAGATTGTTGTGGTAGGTATATATTCTAGAGTAGAATGTAGTGGTGGCTAGATTACCCCATAAGAGGTCATTGTTCTAGCTCTCAGGTGGAAAAAGGAAAGCTAAAAGTTTACAGAGAAGACTGAAACCTCCACCCTCACATTTAGATGTCACTGAATTTCATCTGAAACCCTTTGCGATATTGTGATGTGTACTAAGAAATATATACTTGGTCTTCGTCCCCATTTCTGGCACAGAGCTCCTATAATCCTTGACATTACCTAAGTGATGAGAGCAATAAAGGTGCCTTGATATTCATAACAAACCCCTTTCAACCACGTCTGAGTTTATGTTAATGCAGCGGCTTTTGGAAAGCACCTAAGGATGGGGCCTGGTTGCCAGTAATCTAGTGAGTTAACTGGTTTCCTGAGTTCTGTGAGACACTCTAGCAAATTAATTGAATCCAAGGATGGGGCTGTGGGAACCTCTAATTTATACTTCAGAAGCACAGGTGACAACCTGGACTTGACATTGGCATTTGAAATGGGGGGACAGTCTTGTGGGACTGAGCCCTTGGCCTGTGGAATCTGATGCTGTCTCCGAGTAGAGAGTGTCTGAGTTGAGTGGAATTGTAGGACACTCAGCTGCCGTTGGAGACTTCCTTGGTGTAGGGGAAAAACCCACACACCGGAGTTGGTCCTAGACTCTTACCCTTTCTCACTGACTGCTCCAACCCCCAGGCTCAAAGCCCTGGGTTTGAGCAGGATTGCTATGGGGAGGAAGTGAGCTCACTAAACCTTGAACTCTGAATAAGGAACACTAAATTATAAGAGGTGCCAGAAAGTGCTGGTGAGACGCCTCTGGCTCTACTATTTCAAAAAGCAATCCTCAAAGCATGGAAGCCAGTGATATAAGCCGCCTTAGTTTCATCCATCTTCTGATGGCCAACCAGCGAGAGCCCATTCTCACTCCTGACAGGAAGATAAATTCCTAGGGCCAGGATGTTAAAAAAAAATGAATAAAAAGCTTGTGGTATATCATACCTCCTCCCCTCTCAACCTCACCCTGGATTTTTTTTAAGAAGCTATCTTTTTTAGAAAGAGCATAATTATCATATGAAGAAATCAACTTTTATAGGAGTTAACCATATGAAGTTGCCCTTTGGGTTTGTCAAAAAGGTAGGATGTTGGCAATGTTATATGGTTCAATGTAAAGAAAGAAGACTGAAGCTATAGGGGAGATATACAGTATTCCTGAATAAAGATAGAATATTTTACATACATTATTCCAAGTATATAGGTTGAACATAACTCCAGTCATAATCACAAGGTAGTTCTAAAGTTCATCAGGAAGAACAAATGACTGAGAATAATCAAGGAAACGTTGAAAAGAAGAGTGGTAAGGGGGTAGATGCCCTGTCAGACATTACAAGGTATTATAAAGCTATAGGAATTGAAATAGTGTGGCACTGGCATGAGGACAGACTGACAAATCTACAGCTCAGAATACACAGCCCCAAAACAGACTCTAGAACATATACAAGTATCCAGGATGTGGTAAAAGTCGCAGCACGGAGTAGTGGGGAAAAGAGATTATTCCAAAAATGGTGCTTAAACAATTGGTAAACTATTTTTTTTTTAAAGTCAGATGATGACCTCACATCATACCTCAGGTAAATTCTAAATAAAGTGATAAGTATAAAAATTACAACAAAAATATTTAAAGAACTATATAAGTGAATAGTCATATGATTGTGGGATGGGGGAGGCCTTTTACACAGGAGAGCAAAGTTAGAAACCAAAAAATAGTAATATATATATATATATTTGCATAAAATTTTAAAAATATGTATAATAACAACATAAACAGTATTAGAAGCCAACTGTCAAACTGGGAAAAATGCATGCAGTGTATGACAAAGGGTTAATATCTTTAACATATAAAGACTTCTTACCAATTAGTAAAGAAAGCTGAATAGCCTAGAAAAATAGGCAATGGACACTGAAAGTTTACAAAGAAATACAAAGGACAAACTGATATATGAAAAACATGCAATTTGCTTATAATCAATGAAATTCAAATTAAAGTAATGTGCCAGCATTTTTCAGCTATTATTAGGTTCACAAGGATTTAGAAAGTGAGAGTCATTACTGTTGATGGGAGTTGAGATGGACCACCCCACTCACTGCTGGTGCAGGCGTAAACTTACAGCTTTTCTGGGGTGCAAACTTCATTAAGAGCCTTAGAATTATTTTTATCTTGTGGCCCGTATTTCTAGGAATACAGCTAAAGGGTGTCATCACAAATGTGAAAAAATACAAGGGCTTTCACTGTGGTGTTATCATACTGAAGAATTAGAAACAGCCTGAATATTAAAAAACAGAAATTGTTATTTATGGAACGATGGAGCCAGAGATTGAAGTTGTATTGCCGCAAACCAAGGAATGCTTAGGGCTACCAGAAGCTGGAAGAGACAAGGAAGAATCCTCCCCCAGAGCCTTCAAAAGGGGCATGGCCCTGCCAACACCTTGATATTAAACTTCTAGCCTCTGGAACTTTGAGAGAATAAATTTGTTTTTTATTTTTTTAAGTTATGGCACATCCATATGGTGGAATATATGTGATAATTAGAAAAGATGCTCTTAATACTTGATGGCCTGAGGCACTATCCATTATAAAATAAGTGAAAAAAACAGATATTAATTTTTATATACAGTAGGAATGCAATTTTGTGAAAAATAACTTTCCATATGTAGATATTATATACTTATATTTATGCACACACACATATGCATACACATATGAACATACACAGAAGTAAAAGTATTAATCATCATAATGCATAGGTGTCGGGCTTATAGGTAATTATTATTTTCTTTTTTGTATTTTTCTGTATTTCCCAAATTTTCTATAATCTATGTGCATTTCTTTTTTTTTAATTGTGGTAAAACACACAACATAAAATTGACCATTTTAACCATTTTTAAGTGTATGTACATTACTCTTAAAATGAGGAATAATGGCTTTTCTAAATAAGCATGCACTAAGCAGGCTTTAAACTTGCATCTACGTTAAAATTACAATAGCGTGACAATTTATAAATGTGTTTGGACAAAGGACAGGAAAGGAACGCAACCCAGACAGATGAAAAGTTTGATGGATTGGAGCAGCAGAATTGGGTGTAATTGTGATGTGTATTGTTCTGAAGGCAGCTTTTCTTTATAGGTTGAGATAGGCACTTGCAGGCTTTTTAGTGCTGAGGTAAGTGAGGCCTGGCCTGGCCTGGCAAAGAAAACCATGTGGGGAAGCCGGGGGCCACTGAGATAGCAGAAGGACAAGTTAGAGACATGGGGAAAAACAAACTCAGTGGGGACTGATCATTGAAAATTGGATTCAACTCCCCCAAATTAATATCCAAGCAGCTCTTCAGGAATACATCGATTGTATAAATCAAGATTTGCCCGGAAGAGGCCAGGGAGGCAGGCAAGCCTGTGGATGTGGAGTCTGAAGGGAGGCTGGCGGAGAGTGAGCAGGGTTCAGGGCAGATGCGAAGCCTTGCTTGATTCTGAGTCCACCGACTCCCACCCCTGCCCTGTGTGGACCTGCCTGTAACCCCCAACCTTACTTGGACTACTCTGATTTTTCTTTGATCAAAATTGGTTGATTCTAGGCTAAGCCAATTCCTCTCTTTGAGACCTCAGATATCAGGCTTTTGTCTCTGTGGTCTGTAGAGAAACTGTGAGTTTTCCTAGGTAACAATTAGGAAAATGCAGGGCCAATCCCACTAAGACACCGGCCCATTTCAAATGCAGTTACTTCCTCAGCAGGGGAATCAGGGACTACTGGCCCCTTGCTATTGATAGTTCTTGGCTTATTTTGGTTCTTTCCAGTCTGTTTCACTGAACTATGGACAGGCTTTGAAGGCAAGGGTGTCCTGTCCTCACTGTGGAGGCCGCCTTGATGTAACGGGCAGTGGCAGCTATGAAGAGAGGAAAGAAAAGTGCTTTTTAAAAGACCTAAAAAAGCAGAGGATGGGAATGGGGAGGTGGCTTGGGCTCAAGTCCATTGCCCTGAGGTTAGCAGCAGAAATGCCACGCAGTGAGGGTTTGCAGAGTGTTTGTATGAGCAGTCATGAGCTCCTTGGAAACCTGGCATTGCTCAGGCTCCATGTTCTTTGCTGTTGTTACCCACCCACAAACACTGCAAGCCATCCCTCCCACATACCCACAAACCCCCCCAAACATAACTGTTCACCTGCATCTTTCTCTTCACCGTGTCAAAGGGAAAGGAGAGTGTCTGGGTCACCGCGGCAGCCAGGCAGACATTGGCAAAGTTCTGGAGGAGAGAGAACCGATCTCGGGGTCCATTCCAGATTTTCTCCAGGTTCATGTAAACTAGAAGGGAGCCAGCAGAGAAAGGGAGAGCACCTGAAAAACAAGACCAGGGAGAGGCTGTGATGTCTCAGGAAACACTGGCTTGAGAACATAAATGCCTGTGGGGAATCCAGGGAAAGTAAACAGGACCGGCTCTGGGCTTGTTAAACAAGTCACTCCAACCGAAGCAGCAGGCACTTTCTTGGGTCATGATAACGTGCTATATTTTGATACGGGTTGTGTCATTGATCAAAATGCATGCATCAAAAGATTCCCTAAATATGTGTGTACTCTATGTCGATTTTACTTTTAAGAGAGCCATAAACAAATATTGCACTCTAGTTAATGATATGCATGTTGAAGGGTTGAGGGCCGAAGTGTACTGATGTTTGCAACTTAGATGGAAATCATCAAAGAATATGTGACTGATGAATGGTTAGAGGGACAGATAAAGCAAAACATTAATTGAAGGAGCTGGTATATGGTGGGTACATGGGTGTTTCCCATGTTTAATTTTTAATTAAAATTTAATGTTTTATTAAAAATTTAATAAAAATTAAACATGGGAATGTTTAATTTTTTAACTTAATTTTAATTTAATTTTAAATTTAAATTTTTTTAAAATTAATTAATTTATTTATTTTTGGCAGTGTTGGGTCTTTGTTGCTGCTCGCGGGCTTTTCTCTAGTTGCGGCGAGCGGGGGCTACTCTTCATTGCGGTGCGCGGGCTTCTCATTGCGGTGGCTTCCCTTGTTGCGGAACACAGGCTCTAGGCACGCAGGCTTCAGTAGTTGTGGCTCACGGGCTCTAGAGTGCAGGCTCAGTAGTTGTGGTGCACGGGCTTAGTTGCTCCGTGGCATGTGGGATCTACCTGGACCAGGGCTCAAATCTGTGTCCCCTGCATTGGCAGGCGGATTCTCAACCACTGCGCCACCAGGGAAGCCCCTCCAATTCTTTTTTTAAAAAATTTATTTTATTGGAGTATAGTTGATTTACAATGTTGTGTGAGTTTCTGCTGTACAGCAAAGTGATTCAGTGGTACATATATATTCTTTTTCATATTCATTTCCATTATGGTTTTTTACAGGATATTGAATATAGTTCCCTGTGCTATACAATAGGACCTTGTTGTTTATCCAGGCTGTTTCCAATTCTCTTAACTTTTCTGGGTGTTTGAATTTAAAAAAAATAGAGTGTTGGGGAAAAAAATCACTCCCATGAAAAAAAAGTTAGTGGGCGGTACTTAATCAAGTTTTGGAGACTAGGGGGGAACTGATCTCTAGCTGAGAAGGAAACATTCTGTGAAACCTGAAGAGTGAGATAGTATGAGATGTGGCCATATCAGGGCTCAGTGGGTACCCTGCACTGTATGGCAGCCTCACCTTTCTAGGAAAAGATGGTGAGCAAGTAGTGCAGTAGTTGGCACCTTGAAACTTCCGGAAACTTTGGGAGCAATCTGAAGTTTATGCAGGGACTAAATTTCTCCCTCAAAATGAGATTTAAAAGAGGGGCTAACACTAGTGGGGTTGCTCATCTTTAGAAAAATGTAATATTTATTTAATAAACACATTAAAAATGATGCACCAACCCTACATTTTCCTTCATTCAGAAAACATCTGTGGAGCTTATGCTATGTGATGGGCCCTATGCCAGGTGCTAGGAATATACAGAGGTGTAAGTAGGCTAATTCCTGGAGATGCTCACCATCTAGTGGGAGAGACAGACAGATGCCATATGCCATAGTAAGGGGGCTATACAAAGTGCTTTAGGTACACAAGGATCAGAGGGATTAATTTTGCCTGGGGGAATCAAGAAGGACTTCACAGAAGAGAGAACTTTTCAACTGGGTGTTGAGGAATGAGTAGGAGTTCATCAGACATTGGGAGAGCAGGCAGAGGGAACAGCATGTACAAAGAGAGTGGTGTTTCCAAGAAATGCCTAGTATCTCTAGATGGCCAAAGCAGGAGTGCAGGTAGAACGTGACAGGAGATGAGGTAGGAGGGGCTGGCAGGGCCAGGTCTGAAGGATCTAGTATGCCACAAGGAATCTGGGCTTTTCCCTGTAGCTCACAGGAGTCAGTGAAGGCTTTTAAGGAGGGCAGTGGAAAGAGGTTGGTGAAATGATCAACTTGCACTTAGAAAGATCATCACACCCTGGCAGCAGGGCACAGGGCGGACTAGGGCAGCAGAGACCCAAGACTGGGACTAGGTAGGAACTTCTCATAAGTGTCTGCAGGAAAGATGATAATGAGAGTGTGACCTGTGGCAGAGAAGATGGGGATGGAGAAGGGGACAGACTTGAGAGTTAAAAGAGGTGAAATTGACAAGACTTGTGGCTGAAGTGGGCGTGGAGTGAGAGGAGGAGTTGAAGTGATTCTAGGTTTCTTCTGGCTTGGGCCACTGGGTGAAAGAAAGGCGGTCTCGTTCATTAAGGAACACAGGAGGGGGCAGGTGTGCGACTAACGAGGCTATCAGGTTTACTCTTGACTTCAGTGAGCCAAGGGAGCATCAAGTGAGGGTGTCCAACAGCAGGCATTTGTACTGCCATTGGGAAGTGGTAGTAGTCAGTGGTTAAGAGAGAGGGCTCTGGGGTTATACTGCTAGATTCTTCCACTTTCTATCTGTGACCTTGGGCAAGTCACTTAGCTTCCTCAAGCATCTATTTCATCTGTAAAATGAGGCTTAAATGAGGAACTGTATGCAAACCATTTAGCACAGTGCCTGGCACATAGTAAACTGCAATAGATGTTAGTCATTGTTATTATAGAGATGAGATTGGGAGTCATTAGTGTATAATGATGCTTGTTCAAGGCACTAGCTTAGATGAGGCCACCCAGGGAGGGTATGGAGGGTGAGAAGAAAGCTAAGGCAGGAGCTGGGGGATAGTGACACACAGGGGGCTGGCATCGTCAGATGAGCCAGATTAAGAAAGAGCTGCAGAGAGGTGGGAAAGACATCTAGGAGACAGTGGGGTCCTAGAAGCCAAGTTTCCAGAATAGAGTGATCGATCTCATCAAATGCTGCAACAAAGGTCGGATAAAAGGCAAAAGTCTACTGGGCTGGCAATCGGGGGTCCTGGTGACCTGTGCACGTGTAGCCCTGGCAAAGGTTCCAAAGACCACAGAAGCTACAGTTGCTACCCTGGTTGTGTTCATACGTGTACCGATGCATGCAGAGACTCTTTCCTGCAGTCAGATGGGGAGTGTGTGGGACTGTCTTCCTATCAATTTGTGCTGAGCCATATGCACTCTGTCCTACTCCCTCCCTGGGATATAACAGACCAGAGTTAGGAGTGGGGTGTATGGCTATGGAATATAATGAAGCTAACTGATTCTGTGTGGATTGAATCCATATGACCTTGAACTCGGTTAAATGGATTTAACTGGTTACAAACAAAGGTATACAATACATTCATATATATATCCCTTGAACTCAGTAAAATGGATTTAACTGGTTACCCACAAAGGTATACAAGTCATTTGCATGTATCAAAGAACACAGTCTTTTCTTGGACAAGGTGAAACGTTCCATCTTACCTAAAATAGTAAGGGAAACCCCTCGATAAAGGGCCAGGAACCCTTCCTGTTGATAAATAGTAGAAAAAGCATGGAGGATCCCCCTGTAAGATGGTTCCAGCATGTTCTGCACAATTAACCGGGTTTTGATGAGGTCTGTAGGATATGTCACGATGGTGGAAACCATGCCCGCAAGACTCCCAGCCATGATGGACCTCCACTGGGAGATGTGGCCCAGGTCATCCGTGAACAGCACAACAAACCTGGGACAAAATAGGGAGAAAAGCCCAAGAGAATCAGCCATGGATCGTGCTAGAGTGCTCGATGCTACTTATTGCAACATTTCCCTGCATTTGGAAATACTTTACAAAATGAAAATTACTAATGTATTAGGATTAATGAATAACACATTCAATTCTACACATTCAATTATGTTCATATTAATGAATATAATTCTAATTATATAAAATTAGCTGCTATAGTTTATATAACAGCTATAAGGAAGAGATACCGAGCCCTCTTATTTCTATCTACCCTAAGTCCTCACTTCATTTCAAGCATTTCCTCCTTTTATCTGCAAAACTGTCAACCCTGGCTTGCCTGTGGGGTGTAAATGAACAGAAATACTTGGTAAATACGGAACTGGAATGTGCTCCTTTGATTCTGTTGCAACGTAAATGAAATTGCTTGAAACGATGACTTTGAGCATCCCTAGTAATTGAGTTTTAAAAAATATATTGGTTTAATAATTATAAGAGAAGATGTGCCACCCCACCAACTGTCAGGGAAATAACAAATAAAAACAATAACACAATACCGCTCCTCAACCAGCAGACTGGCAAAGATTAAAAAGTCTGATAACATCAAGTGATGGTGAGAAAGTGTGGAAACAGGAACGCTCACCCACTGCTGTGAGAAGTGTAAATTGGTAGGTCACTTTGCAGTATCTAGTAAAATTGGAAAAATGCCTACTTTCAACCCAGCAATTCCATTTCTAGGTGCATATCCTAGAGAAACTCTTGCACGGGTACCTATGAAGACACATACAGCGTTGCTTGTAAGTGAAATCGAACCATCTAAATGTCCATCTGTAGGGGAATGGATAAATTGTAGAACAGTGACACAATGATACTTTAGTTAAAATGAATGTGCTTAGAACTATGTATTTACACGGATAAATTGTAAAAGCATAAAGTTGAGTGAACATAGCAAGTTGTAGAGTGACCTATGGTGTATGATAACCATTTGCAGCCATCTCTGTATATCCACAGGTTTCAGGACCCCCTACGGATACCAAAATCTGCAGATGCTCAAGTCGCTCATATAAAATGGTATACTATTTGTCCTCTCGTATACTTTAAATCATCTCTAGATTACTTATAATCCCTAGTACAATGTAAATGCTATGTAAATAGTTGCTGGAGTGTGGCAAAGTCAAGATTTGTTGTTTGGAACTTTCTGGAATTTTTCCCCCAAATATTTCGAATCTGTGGTTGGTTGAATCCATGGATGCAGAACCCGAAGATACAGAGGGCTGACTACACTTAAATTAAGAAACACATCCACAAAACCATACATTATACCAATCATGGATAGATACAGATACATATAAAAAAGTATAAAATAGACCCCCAGGAAGGTGGAGAGTGGATGGGACTGGGAATCAGAATGAAAGGGACTTCAGCTTTATCTGTAATATTTTATTTCTTGTGTACAAAAAGGATACTTGAAGTATCTTTTAAACTAATTATCTTTCATGCTGTCAATTCTGCATGGTGGGTATATGAATGTTTGCTAGACTATTCTTTGTGTTTCTCTGCAGTTTCACAATTTAGTAAAAAAAAAATGGCTTTGGGTGGACTTTTCTAAATGCAGAATAGAAAGCCACTCTGTTACAATCCCTCTTTCTGGAAGAAGTGCATCCCCAGTCATGAGGGCCTACCTCGGCAGAAATTGTTCTCAGGGGACTTTTACATGGTGCACGTTCCCTGGCCAGGAAGCAAAGGAATTTTACTCATTCTTGCTGATAAGGACAAAATTTTAAAAAAGGGCTTGGAAACCAGGAAAAATAATATTTTCTGTTGGAGGGTGGGGAGGGGGAGAGGGAAAGGGTTAGCAAGGATCTGAATAAAAAGAAAGTGAACAGAGCTAGGCTAAAATAAAAGTACTGTATCTTTTTTAAAAATGAGAGCATCCCCAGTTCTTTGGCTTTCCAAGCTCCAGTGAAGTTGTGTATTTCCTGCTTTTTCAGCTTGGCAGCAGGCCAGGGCCCCCCCTCTGATAAATAAGACGAGCCAGAGTTCAGGTGAAACCACTGAAGGGGTTCTAGGACCGCTCCTTTGCTCCCAAGTAAACACTGGTCGATTAAAAACATCTCCTTCAAGCTGTAGGAAAGTCTGGACTTCATTCTGTCACCCTAGCTTAACTGCACCAACTGAAACAGTCATCTGAGTGAACCAGCAACCTTTTAAAGATGCAGGTAACTAAGCTGGCATTCACCAGTGGGCCGTCTGCCTCGGTTTCGCTGCCTGCACACTCCCTCGGTCCTCCCTCCTCCCTCCCCTGGCCAATCAAGTGGCAGCGGAACCTTAGCCAGGGGAGGGGAGACAGGAAGTGGAAATGCTTGGCTGGAGGGGTGGTCTGCAGGAAGCGGGAACAATCTAGAAGAAGCAGGAGTTTGAATGCCAAAAGAAACACCATTCATTCTCATTGCCTCCTCCTTATAACCCCATCCCGCCCGCCACTCCCAGGGCGTTAATGCATTCATCCCCCAGTCACCGAACATCCACACTGTGCCAGACACTGCGCTAGCATTCAGCATAGATCTTAAGAGAGCTCAACAGCCCTGCCAAAGAGATGACTGATAGGGACAACAAGAGAGGCATTAGGCTCTTGGTTCTCTGAATGACTTGATGAAGGAGGACGAGGAGTTCTGTCTTCTATGAGTTTGTTTTATAATGTAGGGTCTTGCTATCAAATATACAAAATTAAAAAGAAGAACCAAAGCAAGTCCTTCTTCTCAGACTTTTACTATACGGAGACAAAGACTACAAATCGTTCCTCTTACAATCAGAGTCAAGGCAGGGCACCCCTGATAGGCCATCGATTACATCATCCTGGTCCCCACATCTTAAGTGCTTGTCTGATTGGGTGGGGCAGCAGTGTTCCCCTTTCTGCTCTTCCTCCCACTCCTACACACTGCACAGCAGCTTGTTCCAGCGAAACTGGATAAGCTGGTGAACAGCAGTAGCCCCTTCCTTTCAGGCACCTGGATATGACACACACCCTGGATGTATGTAGGTAGAACTGCCAACACTTCAACCTAACACAAGTTAGCAGGTAAACACAAGCTCATGAATCGATTACACAATAAGGAAATGGTGTTGGTTATGAGCAATTTCAGAGTTTCAGGGACCCAAACCAATGTTTATACAGCTAGACAAACAGTTGTGGCATAAAGTTGGGTGAGGGTCTACTACTTGATATATTTGAAAGCCATCCATTGTGTTAGGTTTTATTTGTTTAGCACAAGGACCTACCTCCTAATAGACTCTACTGAGTGGATTCTTTTAACTGTAAATCCAAGTAAGGAGACACTTCAGCATCACAATGTTGGGCAGAGCCCTGCACTAAGGAGCTAGAAGACCTGGTTTCAAGCTCCAGCTTTGCCATTAATTGTGTTTGTGGACAAGTCACTGAACCACTCCATTTTCTGAACATTCTGCAGGTTTATGCTTAGTTCAAACCCATAATCATAGGCTGTATCATTACCCCCAACCAACTGTTTTGCAAATTCATGGTCAGGAGGGTAGAGATTAATCAGTATAATGATGGACCCAAGGTATTGTCTTTATGTAGGAAGGCTGGCACCATGATTAATCAACCACTTTGCTGTCTATCACTGAAATGTTTCTTTTTAATTTCCAGAAAGAAACTAATCTTGCAGGAAAAAATTATTAGCAAACCTAGCCTGGGTAACTATCTGTTCTTCCTCTCCCACACATCTCCTCTTCTCCACTCCCACTGTCACCAGCCTATTTCAGGTGCCCCCAGCCGCTACATGGACTAGTGCGACGGGTGGTCCTGCCACCCCCCACCCTTCCTCCTCTTTAGCTGTCCTCCACTGCTACCAGGTGACAATTCCTGTTGAATTGCTTTAATCACCCCCCATCAAAAATCCCCCACAGCTACTCTTGCATTCCAAGTAAAGTCCAAACTCCTTAATCTGGCCCTCCAAGATCTCATTCCAACCTGCTTTTCTGGCTGTATTTCCCATTACAGCCAGAGACACACCTTATGCTCCAGTCATGCTGCATGCCTTCCCACCTCTGTGCCTTTGCTTGTGGCATTATCTACAGTATCTTTCTCCCCATCTTTGCCAGAAAACTCCTACTCATTCTCCCAACACCAAACTCCGATGGTTTTTCTCCACTGTGACATCTTCACATCTTCTCCTCCTCCTCCGTCATCAGAGGTGTGAATTGCTATAGCACTTTATCGTTAGCAATCACATGCTATGGACACACTAGTCTTATTCTTTTGCTCTGTAAGCTCTGGAGCACAGGGACCATGACCCTTTCATCTTGCATTGTCCCCAGCATCATGCACACCATGGTCACTTAATGAAGGCAGAGAGAAAGGCAGCATGAAGTAACAGGGCATGGGCATTGGAGTCAGAAGGCCAGGTGGTGGAGCTCAGCTCTGTCACTGACGAGTGGTGTGGCCAATCTGAGCCCAACTGTGCATCTGTAAAGTGGGCATAATACTTCGTGCCCTGTGGACCTTACAGGGCAGGAGGCAGGTGTTGTAAAAATCCAATGATTGGGCTTCCCTGGTGGCGCAGTGGTTGAGAGTCCGCCTGCCGATACAGGGGACACGGGGTTCGTGCCCCGGTCCGGGAAGATCCCACATGCCGCGGAGCGGCTAGGCCCGTGAGCCATGGCCACTGAGCCTGCGCGTCCGGAGCCCGTGCTCTGCAACAGGAGAGGCCACGACAGTGAGAGGCCCACGTACAGCAAAAAAAAAAAAAAAAAAAAAAAAAAATCCAACGATTTACACACACACACGCATGCGAAATGGTAACTAGGTAGAGGTGATGGATATGTTAATTAGCTTGATTGTGGTGATCATTTCACAATGTATACATATATCAAAACATCAAGTTGTACACCTTAAACATACACAATTTTTATGTCGATGATATCTCAGTAAAGCTGTTAAAAATCCAATGATATGAAGTCAGCCCTCCGTATCTGTGGGTTCCACAACTAACTGCGGATTGAAAATATTCAGGAAAAAAAATTCCAGAAAGTTCCAAACAGCAAAATTTGAATTTGCTGCACATCAGCAACTATTTACATAGCATTTAGATTGTATTCACAGTGATTTACATAGTACTTACACTGCATTACGTATTATAAGCAATCTAGAGATGATTTAAAGTGTACAGGATGACTGTATAGGTTACATGCAAATACTACTCCATTTCCTGTAAGAGACTTGAGCATCTGGGGATTTTGGTTGGGGGGCCGTGTCCTGGAACCAATGCCCTTCCGGATACGGAGGGATGACTGTATATATTCTAGATGGTTAGCAGCAAAGCCACAGTACTTAAACCAGCCTTTGAAGTTCTGCTTCCCTCCCCTTGGTACACATTCCAAAGGAGGAGTTCCATACTTTGTGGAGAGCAGAGTGAAGTGGGGAGAAACTGAGTCATTAAAATTCAGAGGAGAACTGTTTACAGACTGCAAGCCAGATGTTGCTGAGGGAAAGGGGGCTGGGGAAGAAAGAGAGCCTTGACAGAAATGCCCCACGATCTCACTACCCTCCCTTCCTAGAGAAAGAGAAGGCAACGCTATTCCCAGGCACAGGTGAAATGAGCATTGGCCTCGAGGACTCAGTGATAAGGAAGATTCCATCGGGCTTGTTTGTCAGCTGTCAGGTGAGACTGCCAGCTCTGGCCTCCCAGAGCCAAAGGCAAAATGCTTTGACTGTTAGCCTCCAAGGCCGACCTACGTGGTCAAGGCTGTGGGCTGTGTTTCTCTAATTCTGAGCCAAGGCCAGTCTTCGGAGTTGGCAGTGTGCCCAGCGAAAGAGGAACACGGGGAACATCCCCCCAGCTGCAGAACTACCTGAAATTGCATCATTACCACTTCATTCTTTTAGACTTTGTTTCCAGTTAAAATGCAAATATCTCTGAGCTCTTGAGGAAGCTTTAAGAGTCATCTGGCATTACCTCTTTAGATGTTTTCCTAAAATGCAGCTGTTTTGGGGGGAGGTGTTAAAAGCCCAAAGAAGGAGTCCAGGGAGCAGCGAGGCTGGAGCTGCTTGCAGTTTGGGGAGGGGAAGCTGCAGCCTCTGTAGGACCCTAAAGTCCAGTTTCTTGGGGGTGGGGAGCGCCGAACTCCGTGGCCTTTTTGTCGCAGTGGATTGGGCCCTGTGCCCCTACCAAGCACGTTCTTCTGGGGGCTCTGACACACTTCCATACATGCATCTTCAAAAGGGTCTCTCCCAGGCCAGCCAAAGCAAAATTTCCAAGTTGGCGGATGGTGGGAAGGATTAGGGGCCATCTCTCCGGAGATCTCTTCACTCCTTCCCCCCAAATCTCCTTTCGCCCCCTTCCACCTCCTCGCCCGACCAACCCGGTCAGCCTCTCTGGGCCAGAGCAGCATCCCCACAAAACTGCACCCGGCGGGGCAGGAATCCCAAGAAAAGGTGAAAAGGAAAAGGTGGGGACTGCGCTTTGGAGGCCGGAGAGGTTGCCTTCTGGCCCGAGGGGCTCCCACGCGCTCCGGAGGGGGGCTGTGGCGCGCCGCTGGCCGGATCCCGGGCACCCGGGCGGCGTCGGGCCGCGGGACCCCCGGCGGCGGCCTCCCGGGCCCCGCCCACGCCGCCCGTGCCCGGCTCTTACTTGCGGTAGGCGGCCAGTTGAACGGCGCTGCAGGGGAAGAGGCGCAGGCAGGCCACCGCGTTCCCCTTCCACAGGGCGCGGGGCCCCTCGGCCCGCCAGACGCGGAGCCCCGCGCCCCACGGCCCCCGGGCGCGGCCGCGCACGACGCCGACCTGGGCCAGCACGGTGGCGAGCTCCAGCGGCGCGGTGAGGCTGAGGCTGAGCGCCCCCGCCAGCCCCGCGCACAGCAGCCGCTGGCTGCCCGTCAGCCGGCCGTCCCGCCGCCAAGTCGCCATCGCGCGTCCCCGGCCCGCGCCCCAGGCGGCCGGCAGATCGCGTGGCTCGAGCCTGGGGCTCCCGGGCTCCGGTGCGGGGGGCGGACCAGGCTCCGCCCGGCGTAGGGCGGACCCGCGGCCCGGACGGGAAGCCGGTCCGCGCCCCGGCCGAGCCGGCCTGGGGCCCGGGCGGGGTTGAGGATGCCAGCTCGGGGCTGAGGCCGCGCCGGTTTAATGTCTGCTCTTCGGCCGGTACGTTTCTGTTTGCAGTTGAGGAGTCACCGCGTTCTCTCAGGGCCTAGCCCGCTCCACTTCTTGCATCCTGAACATTCAGTGCCCCCCCCCACCGCCTTGTTTAACACCCTTTTTTCTTTCCACGTTCCACTTCGCCCCCTTCCTCCCCTCGCCTCTGTTCTCATCCCTCCAACCTTTTTTTCTGCCCCAGGAAAAAGCCTTACGGATTTCCCAGTGCAGAAGGAAAAAAACCTTTAACATACACACGATATCAGACACTTGAATTAGGCTTTTCATACATTTACTCCTTTAATCCTCAAAACAGCCCTTAGTAGGTGTGCCCTCATTTATTGCTCTCAATTGGAGAGGCTGTGGGTGTGGCGGTTAGGGCCTGGACTCCAACATGCGTTAGAATCTTGGCTCTGCAGTTTACCAGCTGTGTGACCTTGGGGAAGTCACTCAGCCTCTCTGTGCCACAGTTGCTTCATCTATAGTTTCTTCCTCTAGGGGTTGTTGTAAGTATTAAATGAAAAATCATGCAGGTAACACTACAGATGTGCTAGCCACCATTAGATGTTATTTTACAGAAGAGGAGACCAAGACAGAGAGATTGACTTGCTCTAGGCACAGCTGCTAGACGCCATCAGGATTCAAATCTAGGTCGATTTTATGCCAACATCCACTACCAGCTACACTAACACGTCCACGGCGACTGCAGAGTGTCTCTCAACCATTTTCAGTGGTTCTGCGAGCTAAGGGGACAACAGAGGCAAAGAAGGGTTAGGAGTGACTTGGCCAGAGTCTAAGAAGGATTTTGATAAGTTAAAAAATTCCAAACTTCTCCCTGTTTTCTCTTCTTAAAAAGCCATATCAGTAATAATGGTGAAAAGGCAGTCTAGCAGTCCATCAGTAGAAGACAGCCCAGGTACACAGTTGCTTTTAGGCTTGTATAGTTATATTCTACATTTACTAACACACATGATGATAAAGGATCCTTTTCTAAATGGCATTGCAGGGTTTAGGTAAGAGGACTTGTTCTACCTATTTATGAAACAAACAGGCAGAGAATATACTTGTGGTTGCCAAGGGGTATGGGGAGTGGGGGAGGGATGGGTTTGGGATACTGAGATTGGCAGATGCAAGCTATCATATATAGAATGGATAAACAATAAGTTCCTACTGTATAGCACAGGGAACTATATTCAGTATCCTGTGATAGCCCATAATGGAAAAGAATATGAAAAAGAATGTATATATGTATATAACTGAATCACTTTGCTGTACAGCAGAAATTAACACAACACTATATCAACTATACTTCAATAAAATAAAAAAGAAATGGAAAAAGAGGACTTGTTCTAGTTACAGAAGCCTTGCTCTGCTCTCAACCACTGGGGATGCTTATTTTTCTTGTTTTGTGAATTCGCCTGTCTTGCTGTAAGCTAATTTCATGGCTGTGGGAGGTTGGAGAAAGTAGGTTGATGACTCTAAAGGCCAGAGGACACTGGAATTTAAGAGGGTTTGAACTGAAATTTGGGGACTACGGTAAGGGAAACTTCAGTTACCAGTTCTGTCCTAAAGCACTCCATTGGACAACAGGACTAGATCCTAAAGGTCCTTAAGAGAGCTCTGCCCTGGGAATGGAAGAGTTGATGCAATAACCCCATTGTATGGAGATTGGCTGAACTGGGTTGTATTGGTTTTGTTTGGTTTTAAGGCAACTTGTGTAAGCTTTCAATTGCATCCACCTTGGGAACCAGGTATACCCTTTTCTTTAGCACTGCTGTTCTTTTTGTCTTCAGCAGGAATAAGATGTTCAAGTGAGCCAGAGGCAGGAAGAACCAGTTTAGTCTTCACAGCTGTGGGCCAGGAGAGATCATGAGTTGATGGTATATTTTAACCTCGAAAGTAATTTTTCACAATAGAAACCTTGCACAGTAAAATGAGTAACAGCAAAGTATTTATTTGCTGCCTTCTGTCTTTTCATGATAATGTGCTAACGTAACACGGTTTGTTCATATTTTACTCAGCCAGAGTCTCATTCATTTGCTAAGCATTGGGAACATTATGTAGATTGATCTTAAACATAAATCAGTCCTTGAAGGTGTCCTATATTTGGATTGTGATTTGTAGACTCAAGCTAATCTCATTGCCTCTTTTTCATACTTGTTGAAAAGTCTGTGAAGAACATAGTAAGTTAAGGACCTCCAACTTTGGAAAAGGCACACAATGTGAAACTGGACTGCTGTGTTAAAAATAAATTTATGATAACTAAAAAAAAGAAAAAAGAAAAACAGGAAAGGCAGTAAGTAAAGTAATCTTAGAAGTAGTATTGTAATATGAGGAAAAAGGGTGGCTGGCTGATTCAGGCCAGTAGGCAGCCTCCTGCCCTCCTCATCAGGCCTTGGGAGATGCTCACAGTTTTTTTTTTTTTTTTTTTTTTTTGCTGTGTTGGGTCTTCGTTTCTATGCGAGGGCTTTCTCCAGTTGTGGCAAGCGGGGGCCACTCTTCATTGCGGTGCACGGGCCTCTCACTATTGCGGCCTCTGTTGTTGCGGAGCACAGGCTCCAGACGTGCAGGCTCAGTAGTTGTGGCTCACGGGCCTAGTTGCTCCGCGGCATGTGGGATCCTCCCAAACCAGGGCTCGAAACCATGTCCCCTGCATTGGCAGGCAGACTCTCAACCACTGCGCCACCAGGGAAGCCTGATGCTCACAGTTTTTGATTCTCCAACTTTCACTTTTTGTTTCTCTTCTCACTGAGTTAAATCTTCTGTTAGTACATTACGTTAGTTTAACTTGCTGATGTGTCTAAGATTATAGTTTATCTTGCTACATTTATGCCAATGTTGGTTGATTCCTACTCTCTTAATTTGTATTTTATTCTTTAACCTTATGGAATTTTGTAAATTGCAAAAGTAGGATATACCTGTCATACCAAGAAAAACAGTATAGAAGTATATTAAAGAAAATTAAGTCCCCTTGCGCATCCTCTGAGGTAACGTTAGAGCAACCAACCTTAAGAGCTTGGTATGTGTGTGTGTGTGTGTGTGTGTGTGTGTGTGTGTGTGTGTGTGCGTGTGCCTACATCTTTCCTGCAGTCAAATGCTCTTCCACTGAACTATACCCCCTCTGCTGTGTGCATCTTTCCTCATCTTTTTTTTTAATGCTCAGACAAATATTCATTTGTATGGATTTTCCTCCTCTCTCCCTCCCTTCCTCCCTTCTAAAGAAAAAAGATAATTCCATTGGAAGGATATAAAAAAAAACCCTGATAATCTGATAATCAGATTATCTCTAGGGAAGAAAACTGGGAGAGGTAGGAACAGAGGTGGAAGGGAGATTGACTTTTGACTGTGTGCCCTTTTGTACCATTTGCTTTTTCCCCTCTTTTCTTTTTACCATGGGTATGTATTATCCATTTAAAAAAAAATCTCTCCGCCATCATCAATTTTCCCTGAAACATTCCCATTAGCTGCAGTGTTTCTGGTGATATTTGCCTTGCCATGAGGGAGGTGTTGGTTTTGAAATGTTGAACAACTCTTGGTGAGGTTCTGAATGAAACAAAATACAATCTGCTTTCTATTTACATGGTAATTGCATTCTTGGGAAATTCTGTATACATAAACACTGTGAGAAAAATGATTTGTATTTTAGAGTTAAGCAGAGTTAAGTTTTCAACTCTGACAATTAGAAACAGCTTTTCCACCTACATGGATGCCTGGTGGGATCTTTGAAAGCCATGAAGGACGCAGGACAGTCTGGTGCATTGCAGATATGCAACATCCTTGCCCTGCCCATTAAATGCCAGTAGGGTACCCCAATCACTCTGGCTTCCCTCTCCCCAGTGTCCAAAATGCCTTCTAGGAGACAGTGCCATTCCTTTTGAGAACCACTGCTCTAGCTGCTCTCTCTGGAAATTTCTTTCCTCAGATATTTGCAGAGCTGGTTCCTTGTCATTCCAAGCTCAGCTTAAATGTTATCTCCTGTTAGAGGGCTCGCCTGACCGCCCAGTCTATACAGCCCCCATTCACTCTGCCACATCGCCCCATTTCAATTCTCTGTAGAGCATTTATCCCTATCTGCTCTTTTTCTTTTCTTGGTTTATCGTCTGTTTCCAGCTGTCAGAATGTAAGATCCATGAGGGAAGGGATGTTGTCTCTTGTTCACAGCTGTGTCCCCTGTGCCTGGAACACTGGCTGGCACATAGTTAGTGCTCAGTAAACATTAGTTAGATGAATGAAGGATGGAAGGAAGGAAGGAATAAAGAAAGGAAAGAAGGAAGGAAATCTTCTTCAGTTCTACAAGTTGGAAAAGACTAGCAGAACATAATGTCTTCACGAAATTATTTATTTAGGTCATATGTGACAAATAGCAAAAGATTAACTAGATTCACAAGATTGGTAGATTTATCAATTCCCAGTGAATAATATCAGCTTTGTCAGAAATTGGATGTTTGCCATTTTAAATTTCCAGCCACATCTGTAATTCTAAAGTGAACTGTGATATTTGACAGAGACTCTTTGTCCCCAGTCATCATTTTCACCATGTCTTGAGCAGCAGTTTTGGCAAGTGTGTCAACAATGACTTCAGCAGCTCTGACCTTTACAGTTAAATATAACACTATAAAGTGTGGCTTCCATAGCTTTTGCATTTCTCTCCCTTGGCACACTGTACTTAACTTTAAGCAATGCTTGAATTTCCTTCCATTCGGCTTCAAAATTTGTGATGATGTTGAGGCAGGAAGGGTTCATATCAAAATGTGTGAGCCTTTTCCTTCTTTCATTCTCTCACTCATTTATTCATTCCACAAATGTTTATTGAATACTTACTTTGTATCAGGAACTATGTTGGGGATACATATTTCACATAATGGAATTTAATTTGCTCCCATTACCAGGCTATGGTAATCCAAATTTCAATGGTTTTTTATGGTAGTCACCTAATACTTTTAGTTTCTTTGCAGCTGGTATTTTTAAAGCACTAAGAGATGGTCCAGGTGATGAAATGATACACCTTTAATATCTAGCTGAAGACCTAGGGCTAAACTCATCACATTTTTTTTTATTTTGGCCACATGGCATGTGGGGTCTTAGTTCCCTGACCAGGGATTGAACCCATGCCCCCTGCAGTGGAAGCTTGGAGCCCTAACCACTGGACTTCCAGGGAATTCCCTAAACTCATCACATTTTAATCACCAGCTCCACCTCTACACTTTTTGCCATTTATGTACAGTAAAATTACCTTGTTTCGGTGTAGAGTTAGTTATATGAGTTTTAACACATGTATAGATCTGCGTGACCACCCTCACAATCAGAATACAGAATTGCTCCATCAGCCCCCAGAATTCTCCTGTGTTGCCTGTCTGTAGTCAAGGCCTCGTCCACCCCCAGCTCTGGCAGCCATTGATCTGTTCTCTGTTCTCATAGTTTTGCCCTTTGAGAATGTCATATAAATGGAAACATACAGCATGTAACCTTTTGAGACCGGCTTCTTTCACTCAGCACAATGTCTTTGAGATTCACACATGTTGTTGTGTTCATCAATAGTTTCTTCCTTTTTATTGCTGAGTCATATTCCATTGTGTGGATGTACCACAATTTGGTCATCCACTTATCCACTGGTAGACATTTGGGCTGATTCCAGTTTTTGGCTATTATGAATAAAGCGGCTATGAACATTTGTGTACAGGTGCTTGCATGAAAATATCTCCTTTTATTACATGAAAGGTAACATTCTATAGATATAACTTTGGTACTTTGCTTTTTTCACTGCATACTATATCCTAGGGGTTACTCCAACTCAGTTCATAGGTATTGTTGTCACTCTGATTTATAACCACATAGTATTCTATTGTATGGATGTACCATAGTTTATTTAGCCACGCTCCTAGGAATGAACATTTAGGTGGTTTCTAGTATTTTGCAATTATAAACAATGTTACAGTGAATGACCTTTTGCATGTGTATTTTTGTATTGTTGGGGGTTTATTTTCATCCACTGTTAAACTTTAAAATCCCATTTGTAAACGCTGACCCATTGTGAGTTCAATGGAAAACAAAACAGAAAAGAATGAAGCACAGGCCTAATTCCTAGTAAATTATATGCACCTTTACATAATTCCTGTACTAAAGGTTTGTCAGCTTCTGGAAATCATGTGTGGATGTGTAAATGAAAAAAATGCATTGATGTACATGGACCTTCAAGATACAGGGCCCCATGCTGCGGCTCCAGATTGTGAAACGCACTGGCAATGGGCAGATTGAGGAAACAAGAGGCCAGGGTGCTGGGTGGTTGACCGTGTGAATGTTGAAATCACTGAGAATGATGAGAGAAGTTGGGACAAAGAGGACAGATAGTCAAGAACTAAAGCCTTTATGAATGAGGGCAGTGACCAGGAAGGTGACAGAAGACTACCAGCAGGATGGGGAGAGGGTGAAATAACAGGATGGTGTGAGTCAAGGAGGAGCCAGAGACTTCTCAAGAGTGGGGAGGAACGAAGATCAGGAAGTGGCCTTGGGGAGGAAGGAGAGCTCCAGCTCCGCCTCTTGACACTCTCTAAGGCATTTAGCTGTGGGGAGATGAGAGAATAAACAACCTGCACTTCAGAGGGGTCAGCAGACAGCCAAGGTTTCAGTTACAGTGGGATGTGGAGGGAACATCCCGAGGAGAGGCTCAAGGCCACTGGGACTTAGCCCATCACAGACAGGAAGTTCTAACCTTAATCCAACCCGAACACTAACTTAACCCTCATCCTCACCCTAACCTGCTGGTAAGGTCCAGCTGTTGTCATGGAAAGTGTTCCTTCTAGATCAGCTGGTGTTGGCAGCAGCAATGAAAGTAGCAGCAGCTGGCTGCAATGAGCTGTGTAGCCCTTTGCCATTGAGGCACTGGGAGTGGTTTTCATTGTGTCTTCTGGAAGCTCTTCAAGATTGGGCCTGAGAGCCTGGTTGGAGGGTCACAGGGCTGAGCTCCTCCTGCAAGTGTGGCATGCACGGTTCTGGTGTTTAGTATCCTCAACCAGAGACTAGCCATATCTCCCACAATATTGCCATGCTGCTGCTATTTTGCATATAATTTGCATGAGGTTTGTTGCATTTTGAAGATGGCAAAGGGAAAAGCTGACTGACTAATCAGCCAGATTTCACAGGACAGTAGTACCTTGGTGGGAGTCCCTGCTATCTATTCCTTAGCTTTGCGGATCCAGAAATTCAGCGTTTTCAGTGTACCCTGCAATAAGCTGATTCTGGGGGCTGACTCTTGATAACTCCTGGGCACTCCTTCTCAGTCTCCTTTGCTGGTTCTTCTTCATCTCCACAACCTCTAAATATTGGAGTGCTTCAGGCTCAGTCCTTGAGCCTCTTCTCTGTTTAAACTGATTTCCATGGGGATCTCATCTAGTCTTGTGGCTTTAAATACCATCTATGTCCTGATGACTCTCAAATATGTATCTCCAGCTTGTAATCCTCCCCTGAACTCCAGATTCTCATACCCAGGTTCCTCCTTAATAGCTCCACTTGGACATCTAATGGGCATCTCAAGCCTAATGTGTCTCAAACCAAACCCCTGGTCTTCCCCGCCAAATCTGCCCCTCCCCTTGTCTTCCCCATGTCAGTAAATGAAACTTTTTTTCTTTTTTGGTAACTCAGGCCAAAAATCTTGTAGTTGTGCCTGGCACTCATTTTTCCCTTTAAAATTTATTCTCTCTCCCTTACATTACTGGAATTTCCTCCTAACAGGCCTTTCTATTCCCACCACTGCCCCCTTCTCTGCTTTCTTTTTCTCTGTAGAATTTATCACTATCTGACATACTATGTGTTTTCCTTAAACTGTCTTCCTTTAGCCCACTAGAACGTAAACTCCATGAGGGCAGGGGTTTTGTCTATTTTGTATACTTCTATATTTCTGGGTCTTAGAATGGTGCCATGACACATAGGCTAGTAGGCACTCACTAAATATTTGTTTAATATATGAATGAATGAATGAACCGAGTCATATGATACTGATATATGCATCAGAATGTCTGTTTCTTAATTGACTGTGAGAAGTATGACTGCTAAGCAGACCTGAATACTCACATTAGATATTCAAGGCACCCTCTTCCCTTTAGGGGAGTATTAATGGGCTATCACACTAGAATGAGAAGTTAGGGGAATATTAGGATAGATACTCTTTACAGGTAAATGTGATCAACCCATCTTCATTGTAGGAATATGCTTTCCTATAAGACCATAATATTCATGGAAGCTGCTTTGGAATCACCCATGCATTGGGCTCTTTGGGTCTCTTTTTTCTGCTTTTCATGTAGAAGAAACAAGGATAACTTCTAAATTTTTGACTTGAGTAAATGGGTGGATGGTGATGCAATTAACAGAGATATGGAACGACATCATGAGAATAATTTAGACTAGAAGTGATGTATAAGGATAAAGTATGAAGGGTGTTAAAACTGTAGTAAATCCAACTTGAGGCCTTGTTTCAAGTATTCAAGCCGTTACACCAAAAGCAAAGTTCTATTGTGGAAAAGATTGTACACCAATATCCATGTGCTCGTCTGTATTTCCCCTTGGCTTTCCTTTTAGGCAAGTGGGGTCATGTGGTTTTGTTCTGGCCAATGGAATGTGGATGGGATTGATAACTGCCACTTCCAGGCCTGGCCCATCCAATAGCCTTCATAATTTTTCATGCTGAAACTCTCTGCTGTTGCCACAGCTGGAAGCAAAGGACTTGAGATGGCAGAGCACAATGCAAGGAACCTGGATCCCTGAGTTCATCACTTAGAGGAAACCTATCTAGGAGAGTTGTTTGACAGGAACCATCTCATAGGACTTTGTGTGAGTAAGAAATAAATCTTTGTGTTAAGTCAGTGAAATTTCAGGGTTTGTTTGTTACCACAGCAGAGTCTAATCTACCCTGACTAACACATCTACCTACACACTATTATCCACAGGAAAGCTCTCTCTCCCTGAGCTACACCTGGAGATTCAAGAGAAGCACTTAATGCTTGTCAGTTATGTTAAGGATTTTCTTCCTCAGCTTTATGAAGAGATGGGCAATGACTATAAATGACTACTTTTGCTCAAGAAAGTCTCTGACTTTCATAAGGAAAAGTCACCACTTGACTATTTGAGTTTCAAGAAAAATCTGTGTCTTTCTGGGGAAAAAACCTTCAATTTGAATGATCATAAGCATGGCTAGGATTGACTTTGAACAACCCAAATTTATGCTTTTATGACAAGCTTCATCATTGTAGTACCATGCAAGAGAAACTGAATGCAATGATTGCAAAAACTGTAGCTGTAGCACATATGCTTTGATGGAGATTATGAGTTTGGGGTATTAAATGATTTTCATTGTCTAGATTACCTAGTTGTGAATTCAACTGAAGAACTTGCTGAAAACATTTTCTTCATAATGAAGAGACTCTTGAAATGCTTGATTAAGTGTCTTCTGCAGAATTTCTCAAAGTGGATGGCAGTGGTGAGTGGCTAATTGTGCTAATTTGGCTCCTCCAGGAAGCAGATGCTAATATGGAGTTAAGAATACAAGATGTTGACTGAGGATAATGCCTGTGAAAGCTGAAAGGGCAGGGAGCAAGACTGGGCAAAGAAAACCCTTAGACCATAATGCAGATCTGACACATGTGAAAGGGTTGGGGGAGGAAGGGGAATTGGGCAGAGATGACTTAGGCTGCAAGGCAGATGTGACAAAGTCTTGATCAACCCAATGGAGAGTTCTGGAGGAAAGACGGCCTGTTAGAAGAGTCCAGGGCTTCCCTGGTGGTGCAGTGGTTGAGAGTCCGCCTGCCGATGCAGGGGACACGGGTTCGTGCCCCGGTCCGGGAAGATCCCACATGCCGCAGAGCGGCTGGGCCCGTGAGCCATGGCCGCTGAGCCTGCACGACCGGAGCCTGTGCTCCACAACGGGAGAGGCCACAACAGTGAGAGGCTCGCGAACCGCAAAAAAAAAAAAAAAGAAGAGTCCAAAGTTGGACAGAAATGGCCAGGTCCTAGTATTGCCACCATGCTCTGTCATTGGCTGTAATCTTCCAAGGGAAAGCATGGTCTTGTCAAGAATGCTGCAGCTGATCTTGGAAGGTGCTGCAGCTGGAGGCTGTCAGCTAACTTCACTCCTTACAGATATATGGCAAATTCTTTCTTGAAGAGTGATCTAAGGCGTGCACCCCCATGCCTGCCCAGTTTTCCCTTTGTGTTGCCTGGATTCTCTTCTCCAAAACTGCACAATTTTCCTGTGAGCCTCTCTTTCTATGGGAAACATAGTAGAGGAGGTTAATGGGAAGAATTACACCTTGCTGCAGTTGGTCTCAGGGCTTCCACTGGTTGTCATCTTCTCCCTTCTCCACTAACCACTCTATATTCATATTGATTTTCTGTCTGCGTGATCTATCAATTACTGACAAAAGGATGTTGAAGTCTCCAATTCTGATAGTGGGTATATCCATTTCCCCTTTCAGTTTTGTCAGTTTTTGCCTCACCTATTTTGATGCTCTGTTGTTAGGTGCATATACGTTTAGGAGTGTTATCTCTTCTTGAGAATTGACCACTTTATCATTATGTAATGCTCCTCTTTATGCTTGATAGTATTCCTTGTTCTGAAAGCTACTTTGATAGAAAGGTAGCAACTCCAGCTTTCTTTTGGCTAGTGTTTTCTTGGTATATTTGTGTCTATCCTTTTTATTTTTGACCTACCTGTCTTTATATTTAAAGTGGGTTTCTTATAGACAACATATAGTGGGTCTTGTTTTTTTATCCACTCCAACAATTTCTGTCTTTTAATTGGTGCATTTAGACCATTCACGTTTAAAGTGATTATTGATATAGTTAGGTTAATATCTACCATCTTCGTCAGTGTTTTCTATTTGTTGCATTTGTTCTCTGTTTCCTCACCACCCTCTTTTTATGTCTTCTATGGTTTTAATTAAGCTTTTTATATGATTCCATTTTATTTCCTCTCTTAGTATGCCAATTCTTTTCTTTTCTTTTCTTTTTGTGTTTCTGTATCTTTTCTTCCTGTTAGTGTACCAATTATAATTGTTGCCCTAGAGTTTATGATATACGTTTTAAAAAACTTACTCTTTTTTTTTAAAAAAATTATTTATTTATTTGGCCGCGCTGGGTCTTAGTTGTGGCATGCGGGATCTTCGTTGCTGCATGTGGGATCTTTGCTGCAGCATGCAGGATCTTTAGTTGCGGCATGCGGGATCTAGTTCCCTGACCAGGAGTTGAACCTGGGCCTCCTGCATTGGGAGTGCGGAGTCTTAACCTCTGGACCACCAGGGAATTCCCTATAATATACATTTTTAACTAATCTAAGTCCATCTTCAAATAATACCATACTGCTTCATGTGTAGTACAAGTTCCTTATAACAGAGTATTTTTGATTCCTACCTCCCATCCCTCTGGCCTCCAGAGTGCACTGCTGGCAGCTTATAGTTCAGTGGGACTCTTGCTGTGCCCCTGGTAAGAGTGTGCCCTCTTTGAGGACAAGTACCTCTTACACTGCAGAGCTCAAAATTATGGGGGACTGAAAGTACAATGTCTCCCTACTAGTAAGTTATTGGGAATGACTGTGTATGTGGTGACTTCTGCTTCCACTCCTTGACTCCTGCACCCATGTACTTCTCCTCTGGGGGAGATGGTGCCATATAGAGGTCTCTGATTTAGCATTTACTTTGTATCCTGGAGGATGGTACCACATCCTTGCAGAGTATTGCTTCTGAGTTGGTGCCTCAGCTGCACCTTCACCAGGCCATTCCATTGCTTTATCAGGTCAGCTACTTCTGAATGGTGTGGAAGGTAACATGCCAGGGGGTCCTATGGTCACAAGCACACTCCCACACTTCCTTTGAAGCAAGTCCCTGGTCAGCTGCTATGCTGTGTCAGATTCCATGGTGTGCACAGTCAGGCACTCCTTAGGTCCCTGGATGCTGTGGTGCTGGCTGAGTTTCTGTGGGCAGAAAAGTCAAAACCACACCCAGAATAAATGTCCATTTCCATGAGAGTGAATTTCTGGTCCTTCCTGGATGGAAGAGGCCCTGTCATCCCTATTGCTAGTTATGAGACCAGTTCCGGGTTTGCCCCTCCTATTCTCCTCCCTGGCCTGCAGAGGAGAGCCACATGAACTTCTCAGTGATGCTGGGCTCTTCGCACCAGCACATTCAACATGGCCTTGGTGAACAGTGTGTTCCCTGAGCTGTTCTGTACAATATAATCCTCCGGTGGATATTCTGGCCTCACATAACACATCCATTGCAGCATGCCCACCTCCCGGAGCCTTCTAAGCTACTGTCTGTCATGGCAGTTCAGGCATTTCTACCCAAAGTTAATATCAACCAACATGTTTTCTATGCTTCTAGGATCCAACCTTCAAGTTGTGTTTGTACCATATTCCAGGGACCTTGCCAGGGTGTTAAATCCTGTATCCCAGGAGAATACACATATATTTACAAACTATCTTTTATCCAAATTTGTGTTCTACCTCCCTATTTATTACCTGGAACCCCTTCCTAGAGAGACACTTTAGATCTCTGGGTGTTAAATGTCTAGCAGTCCTCTAAATGTCTCCCCTTTCCCCAGCATACACTCACCTAAGTAAATGGCCATAGATCCCTTTAGGGAAGGACTGGAACTATTATTATGGTCTGTAATTACCATGGTGATGCAGCGTCCTTCCTCCTGGGGACCTAGCCACTTCTTCAGTCAGCGGGTTCTGGGTCTGAAAACCGACTCAGGTCCAGGAACTGGGCAGAGCATCGTGGCTTTTTTGGGGGGTGTTAACCCTCAGCCTCTTTTCTATTGCTGCTTTTTAAAAATTATATAATTAAACAACATCCTTATTGATTGTCTGTCTATTTGCCCCTAGGGGCACCATACTCTATTAATCCTCTTGACTCCCTGAGGGTCAAGCTCTCTTGGCTGCCCCTCTGACATTGCCAGTCATTATAGTTATTGTGGCCTCCTGGCTTTGGGCAGTTATACACAGCCAAAGCTGTGGTCCTTATTACTTTGGCCTCTATTAATGAGCCCAACTCTGTGATTGCCTCTCCTAGCATCTCCCCTGGCCTGCAAAGAAGAGCCACCACAGAACTTCTTGGTGATGCTGACCCCCCTCTCACCAGCGCATTCCTCTTGGCTTTGGTCAGTGGTGTGTCTCCTGAGTCCTCCCATGCCGCATTACTCTCTGGTGGGTTTTCTGGCCTCAGGTAGCATATCCACTCCAGCATGCTTACTTCTTTGAACCTTTGAATTCCTTTCTTTACCATCTACTGTGGCAATTCAGGCATTGTAACCTCACTCAGTGTGGTTTATCACTTTCTCCAGGCTTCTAGGAGCCACCATAACAGTGGGTTTGTACCTACCCCTAGGGTCCTTGCCAAGGTATTAAGACCTGTATCCTGAGAGTGCTCCCAAGTCAATAAACCCTCCCTTATCCAGTCTTAAGTTTTGGACACAGAACTTGAAACACCCTTGAAATCCAATCCATGGGATCTCTCTGGCTCCTTCCAGCATATGTTGGCAAGGTCTGGCAGCCCTTTTGGTGTATATAGACCCTTTTCTTTCTTACCAAGTCCAGTACATCCCTGGCTGGGTTATACCCTAGTTATTGGCCTGATAACCAGGAGAAGAGGTGAAGGCAGATCTTGTGCCTTATAAGGGAGAGGCCTTTTTACCGTCTTCCCTAAAGAAGTGAGGTGAATGCTAGCCCTTAATCGGGAGGAATGGGTTACCTCTGCATGCTCTGAGGATTCAGAGCAGTCTGGGGAGCAAAAAATCTTTGGAGGCATCTACTTAGATATTCTCATGCCATTTGCCAGGATCCTGGGTTTTCCCAACTAGAGCCCTGACCTTGGCATAACAGATCTGCTTTGGATAAGCATTCAGTCATCTTTGAAGCTTGGTGACTCTAATTATTAAGTTCTAAGTTTGGTCTTTAGATTTTTCTGCTCGCTCATTGAAGAAGATAAGGACCTCTTTGTGAGCTACCAAAGAGGCACCCTGGCTTTTACACTTAGTTTTCTAATGTTAGTTGCCCTCAGCAGTTCTATTATTCCTCCATAGGGTTTCAATGCAATTTAATAAGAGCCAGCCAATTCCACTGTCCTTGCAAACAATGTTATCCACATCTTCTTTTCATTGCATCTGCCAGAACATTTTCTTTCACCAGAACATTCTCCCAACTCACTACCAGTGGAAGTTTTAGCAATTGGGCCTTGGCCCACATACCACTTGGGATGATGTTCTCATTTCATTTCATGTAGTAAATGATCCAGTCCCAAAGCCCCACCTTACCTCTGCTTTCTCAGACCAATCCTAGTACCAGTTGTTGTCAGTTCAGGTCCTCTGGGAAGCAGATACTGAGACAGAGTTAGGAGTGCAAGAGGTTTATTGGGGGTACTACCTGTGAAATACAAAGCAGGAGGAAGCAAGATTGGGCAGGAAATGCCTCAGACCATGATGCAGACCTGACACTTGTCAACAGAGAGAGGCTAGGCAGGAGAATTAAGAAGGGTGAGTCTCAGATGACAATGCAGATCTGACAAAGTCTAATCTCAAAATGTTAGAATGCTCCAGAACTCAGTCCTTGGTCCACGTCTGTTCTCCAACTTCGCTTACTCCCTTAATAATCTCTTCCAGTCCCATGGCTTTAAATACCACCTATACTGATGACTCAAAATAAAAATCTAGCCCAGACATTCCCCTGAGCTCCAAACTTGTATATTCAACTGACATCTCCACTTGAAGATTTAGTAGATTTCCAGTTCAACATGTCCAAAATGGAACACTTGACTCTCACCCTGTTCCAATCTATTCCTTCCAAGGTCTTCCTCACCTCAGTAAATAGCTATCACTGTTCACCCAGTTTCCAAGTTAGCCATCTTTGATTGTCTCCTCTCCCTTATTTCCCATGCATATCCACTTGATTAATAAGTTCTGCTATCCATTCTATTCTTCAGACATGCCAAGGTATTTCCATATGCAGTTCCCTCTGCCAGAAATGATCTTCCTCTTTCTTCACATGGGGATCCTTCTACTTCAGTTCTCAGTTTAAAGATTCTCTCTCCAGAGAGAACTACTACAAACGCTCTCTTATACTCTCTCATAGTGCCCTGTATTTCCTTCATATCACTTTTTTTGGTCCCTGTATATTTGTTTGTCTCATGTCTTTCTCCCTCATTAGCACGTAAGCTCCATGATGAGAGGAGCCTGCCTGTTTTGTTCACTACTGTATCCCCAGTAAGTGCCATATAGTAAGTGTGCAATATTTATCAGATGAAGAGATGGATTAAAAATATTTCCAACAACTTGTTGTCTTCTGTCGCTGAATAAAATCATTTTAAAAACTGTGGGGCTTCCCTGGTGGTGCAGTGGTTAAGAATCCGCCTGCTAATGCAGGGAACACGGGTTTGAGCCCTGGTCCGGGAAGATCCCACATGCCGTGGAGCAACTAAGTCCATGTGCCATAACTACTGAGCCTGAGCTCCAGAGCCTGCGAGCCACAACTCCTGAAGCCTGGATACCTAGAGCCCGTGCTCTGCAACAAGAGAAGCCACTGCAATGAGAAGCCTGCGCACCGCAACGAAGAGTAGCCCCCTCTTGCCACAACTAGAGAAAGCCCTCGTGCAGCAATGAAGACCCAACGCAGCCAAAAATGAAATAAATTAAATAAATAAATTTTAAAAATTGTGGATTAGGGAAATAAAGAAGTACCCTTAAGGACATCTAGTTCCAGTAATATAATGGACATGGTCAGTGCTTCCCAACTGCATTAATAATATTAATATTAATATCACTAACACAGCAGCAGTAACAAAGTACCACAGACTGGGGGCAGACATTTATTGTCTTATAGTCCTAGGGGCTAGAAGTCTGAGATCAGGTGTCAGCAGGGTTGGTTTCTTCTGAGGGCTGTGAGAGAGAATCTTTTCCATGCCTCTCTCTTAGCTTCTGGTGGTTTTCTGGCAATCTTTGGTGTTCCTTGGCTTGGAGGTGCATTGCTCCAATCTCTGCCTTCATCCTTACATGGCATTTTTCCTCAGTCTCAGTCTCTGTCTATGTGTCCAAATTTTCCCCCTTTTTAAAGGATACCAGTTATGTTGGACTAGGGTCCACCCTAATGACCTCATTTTTAAGTTGATTACCTCTGTAAAGGCCTTATTTCCAAATAAGGTCACATTCTGAGGTACTGGGGGTTAAGATTTCAACAAACCATTTCAGGGGCTATAATTCAACCTCTAACTCCAACCCTTTTGAGGAGGGGGACAAAAATATGAGAATATCTATTTTTATTTTTAAATCAGGAAGTAAGGTATTAATATTTAACATGTGAATTTACATCATGAGCATGCTGACTTAGTCTTATGTCTGACAATTGGTGTCAGAAACAGGATACAAAGTTCGTATCCTGAAACAAGAATGGGAGTTCCACAATACAGAGGATTTGGCAGTGGTGTCATATGCCTTCTTTAACTTCTAGTGTATTGCAAGGTTTTGCCATTTGCTGTGTCAAATTAAGTGAATTCATGAATGATATGATGATCTTGTTTTAATTAACCCTTACAAAATGTCAAAGTAGATTAAAATGATTCCTGCAAAAACAAATAAATACCCCTCTGCTCAACCTCCCCACAAACCCAGCCATAGATTAAAAATAACACTAATACTTCAGGCTCAAAGAAGTAGCAAAAAAGAAGAAAAAGGAAAAATAGGGTAAGTAGAAAGCACAAATTAAAGTCATAGAAAGAATTCCAATAAACTAGCAATGACAAGTGTAAACAGATGAAGCTTACAAGTTAAACAATATATACTGACAAATTGTATTTTTAAAGATCCAGCTATGCTGTTTATAAAAGATATATCTAAAATATAAGAACACAGAAAGTTTGAAAGTAAAAGACAGAAGAAAATATGCCCAGAAATTTATAACCTTTATAACCAAAAGAAAACTGGTACCATAATTTTTTTTAAAAAATAATTAATTAATTAATTTTTGACTGCGTTGGGTCTTCGTTGCTGCGCGGGCTTTCTCTAGTTGCGGCAAGCGGGGGCTACTCTTCATTGTGGTGTGTGGGCTTCTCATTGCGGTGGCTTCTCTTGTTGCAGAACACAGGCTCTAGGTGTGCGGGCTTCAGTAGTTGCGGCACGCAGGCTCAGTAGTTGTGGCTCGCGGGCTGTAGAGCTCAGGCTCGGTAGTTGTGGCACACGGGCTTAGCTGCTCCACAGCATGTGGGATCTTCCCCGACCAGGGCTCAAACCCGTGTCCTCTGCATTGGCAAGTGGATTCTTAACTGCTGCGCCACCAGGGAAGCCCAGTACCATGATGTTAATATCAGACAAAATGAACTTTAAGGTAGAAAACATTAGGCATAAATATGGTCACTACATTATGATGAAAGGAACAATCCATCAGGAAGGTATAAAAATTCTAAACCTGTATGTAATCTAATTATATTATTGTAAAAAAGCAAAAAATGGACAAAATTACAAGGAGAAAAGGAGAAATACACACAAATAGAGACTTTAACGTACTTCTCTTCATATTTGAGAGATTATGCAGACAAAAAATTAGTAGTGTATAAAAGATTTGAAAGCACAATTAAGAGGCTTTCTCTACTGGACATATATAGAAACTTACATTTATCAATTAGGTAATACATGTTCTTTTCAAGCACAAATATAACAGTTTAAAAAATTGATCATTAAATTGCAAACTAACAAATACCAAAGAATATTAATCATGGAAATCATAGTCTCTAATCACAGTGAAATTATATTAGAAATAATAAACAAGAGGATAATTTTTAAAATAAATTTATTTTTGGCTGCGTTGGGTCTTAGTTGCTGTGCATGGGCTTCTCATTGCGGTGGCTTCTCTTGTTATGGCGCACGGGCTCTAGGCATGCGGGCTTCAGTAGTTGTGGTGCACGGGCTCAGTACTTGTGGCTCGTGGGCTCTAGAGCACAGGCTCAGTAGTTGCGACACATGGGCTTAGTTGCTCCGTGGCATGTTGGATCGTCCCAGATCAGGGCTCGAACCCGTGCCCCCTACATTGGCAGGCGGATTCTTAACCACTGCATCACCTAGGAAGTCCAAGAGGATAATTTTAAAGCCACATATACTTGGATATTTATAATCACATATCACATGGGTCAAAGAAGAAATTATACTGGAAACTAGAAAATATTTAGAACTGAATGATAATGAAAATACGAAGTATCAGAACTTGTGAGGGTGCAACTAAGGTGGTCCTGAGGGGAAAATGCATAGCTTTAAGTTCTTATATTAGAAAAGGCAAAAGGCTAAAAATTAACTCAAGAAGTTAGAAAGTAAGCAAGAAAGTAGAAGGAAAGAATTTCAAAAAGTTAAGAGCAGAAATTAATAAAATAGAACACCAAGCCAAATCAAGAGAAACAACAGAATAAAACACTAGTTGTTTATATAAATATAAAGATGACATATATAATGCTGGATATGCCAAAATAGGGCTTGATCTCATGTGCTTAACTGTTACGTTAACAGATAATTACTCTTGTTAAAGTTTGTATTTCTTCTTGTGTAATTTTATTCTAATAAATGTTATTGATTAAATAGAGAATTAAATGTGACTCAGTCTTTGCAAGTATATCCTGTAAATGCATTTACAAATCAGAAAAAAATGAACACCTGGTTGTTTGAGAAAGATGAATAAAGCACACAACCTCTAGCTAAATGAATAAAACAGACAACTCTCTGGAAAAAAAGGAGAGAAGGCACAGATAATAAAAACGCAAGAGTTGTAAAGTAACTGACACAGTAGATAGGATATTGAAACAATAATAAGAGATCTTTATGAACATCTTTATGCCAATAAATTTGAAAACTCAAATAAAATGGATAATTTCATATAAAGCTACAATTTACCATAATTGACTCAGGAAGAAATGGGAAAACTGAGCAAACATGATTATTAATGAGACTGAAACAGTCATTAAAATCTACTAAGGAACCAACAAACAAGCACAATACACAACTCACCACACACCCAGTAAATGGTTGTACAGGTGAGTTCCAACAAACATTCCAGGAGCAGATCATCTCAATACTATATAAACTGTGGCAGTAAATCCTCTCCAACTCATTTTATAAGGCTAGCATAACCTTGATGCCAAACCAGGCAAGGCTATTGAGAAAGGAAAATTACAGGCTAACTTCATTTATGAATATACATGCAAAAATCCAAAATAAACTACTAGCAATCAGAAACAATAATGTATTAAAAAATACATTATGGCCAAGTTGCATTTATCTCAGTAATAGAAATGTTTTAAGATAAGAAAAATCTACTAAGTCACCACTATAATAGAATAAAGGAGCAAAACTAGCACTTCTATTCAACCTTGTACTGTGGGTTCCAGTCAGTATAGTAATAAAAAGAAAATAAATGAAAAGTATCAAAGGTGAAACAAAGATTATTAACAGATGACATGATTGTCTATATAGAAAATACAAGAGAATATGCAAACTATTGAAACAAATAAGGTTTGAGGGTATAAGAGCAATATAAAAAAATCAACAGTGCAACAGAGCTTACAGTAGCAACAAAAACTAAAAGACACCCAGGAATAAATCTAATAAAAGATGTGTTAAGGCCTCTATGTAGAAAAGTAGAAATCTTTATTGAATGACATTAAAGAAAACCTAAGGTAATGGAGGGACAAAAATATGTTCATGTATAGAACTTAGTGAGTAATGGTGTCAAGTCTCCCTAAATTCACTTAGAGATTTAATTAAATTCTAATTAAAATTCTAAATAGGAACAAGAATAAAAAAGACAGTATTAAGCAGCACGAAATACCCTACCAGATGTCAACACTTCTTATAAGCTATAGTAATTAAGATATAGCAGAGAAAAAGAAATAGATCAGTGGAACACTATAGAGAGACCAGAAACAGACCCACACATAGATGGAAACTTGATACATAACAGTACGGAAAGGAGGAATTATTTAACAGATGTTACTGGAACCATTGGTTATCCATATGGAAAAAAGTTAGTCAAATTAGATCCTGACTGCACAGTGTATACAAAAACGAATTCAAAGTGGTTTTATGACCTAAATGTGACAAGTACTTGAAAACTTTTGGAAGATAATACGGGTAAATATCTTTACAACCTTGTGGTAGGGAAGAATTTCTTAAACAAAATGCAAAGAGATAAACTGTAAGTAAAAGTTTGATAAATTTTACTACACTGAAATTTAAAAATTTGTGTGTAAAGAAATGAATCATGAACAAAATGAAAAATGAAAAAAAAAACAAGCCACAGACTAGGAAAAATATTTGCAACATGCTTGCTCCTGCCTTAGACCCTTGGCACCTGATCTTCCTCTGCCTAGAACAATCTTCATCCAAATAGAGGTTTCACTCTACTTCAACTCAGTAATGCCTCTGTTCAAATGTCACCTCCTTAGAGAGGCCTTTCTGACCACCCTGTTGAAAATAACATCTCTGTCACTTCATCATCTTCCTCTGTTTTCTCTTCATAGCACTTATTACTATCTGACATTCTATGTCTATTTGCTCATTTATTTATTACCCATCTCTCCACTCCTTGAGAGCAGGGACTTTGTTTTGCTGACTGTCATATTTCTCAGACCTCAAACAATGTCTAGTGCATGGTATATACTAATACATACTTTTCAAGTGGATAGAAAGTGAATATAAATGATAAGGGATTAGTATTCAGAATATGTAAAGCACTATAGATCAATTAGAAAACTTTGAACAAATGCCTCAATAGGAAAATTGTTAAGGGCTCTGAACAGGCAGTTCACAGAAGAGGACACCTGAAGGGGCAATAAAAATATGGAAAGAGATTTAATATCATTTGCAATCATGAAAATGCATAGTTAAACGATAACTTCACACTCAAGAGACTGGCAGAAATGAAACGTCTGATAATGCTGGTTGTCAGAAAGGACTTAAGGGAAAAGGAACTCTGTTCACAACCATCCTGGAGAAGAATTTGGGAATATCTAATAAAGATAAACATGCACTTACCTTAAGACCCAGAAATTCTACTCCCAGGTAAATATGCTAGAGATGCTTTTTCATATTTGAGTCAAGTGACTACACAAGAATGTTTACAGCAGCATTGTTTTAATAGCAAACCACTGAATATAAACCGAATGTATACCACCAGTAGAATAGACAAACCATGGTATAGTCATAAAATGGGATACTCTACAGCAATAAAAATTAACAAATTACAGCTGGCTCTCCATAACCACAGATTCTGCATCCGCAGATTCAACCAACCTCGGATTGAAAATATTCAAAACAAAATTTCAGAAGGTTCCAAAAAGCCAAACTTGAATTTGCCGCACGCTAGCAACTATTCGCATAGCACTTACATTGTATTTACAGTTTTTTACATAGCATTTACACTGCATTAGGTATTATATACTTACATGACTTGAAGTACAGGGGAGGATAGTGTCAGTTACATGCAAATACTGCACCATTTTATATAAGGCACTTGAGCATCCATGGATTTTGATATGTATGGGGGGGGGGGTCCTGGAACCAATCCCCTGTGGATATGGAAGAACAACTGTATAATTCATCATTGTGGATGAATCTCATAAACACACAGAGCAAAAGAAGCAAATTGCCGAATACATGTTGTATAATTCCATTTATGTAAAGCTTCAAAATATGATAAACTGTGCCATATGTTGTCTATAGATGGACATGTGGTCAAAGGGTAGTGGTTAAGTCTGAAGTGGGAGGGAGTGGCATGGGATTAGAAGAGGGTACAACAGGGGGCTTCAACTGTCTGTGTTTTTTTTACTTTAAGGAAAAGCAAATATATTAAAATTTGACAGAGATGGGAGGGTAGTGATCATATCATGACATGACATGAGTAGTAATTTCATTATTCCCTTAGTGTGTGCTTGTAATGATTCATTTGAAGAAATTACCATTAGTTCAGTATCATCTGTGTTTGGGTATGTGTGAGTTAAATGCTTAACCAGTTTGGTAATGCTACTATTTTCCCACCCTCATGGCCTCCTCTTTCTGTTTATACTATCCCAGCTTTAGAGTTATTTGCTGAACAGGGATCACACAGTTCTTGAACTTGAAACTCAGCTTAATTTGGGACAGGAGTCAGCCAACTTTTTCTGTTAAGGCCTAGCTCGTAAATATTTTCCGTTTTGTGGGCCACATGTTCTTTGTTGCTTCTACTCAAGTCTGCCATGGTAGCTGGAAAGCAATGTGGTGGGCAGAATTCTAAGATGGCCCTCAAGCTTCCTGGCCCCTGATGTATATACACTTTATCCCAGTTGTTCAATTAAACACTAATCCATGTGCTGCTGTGAAGGGATTCTGGAGATGTAATTCAGATCCCAAATCTGTTGACCTTAAGACTATCCCTGGTAGGCTTAACCTAATCAGATAAGAGGAGAGACTCTGTGAGGGAGAGTCTCTTGCTGGCTTTGAAGATGGGAGATCCATGGGGCAAGGAATGTGGGTGACCTCAAGGAGCTGATAGAAGCTCTGGGCTGATGGCCAATAAGAGAAAGGAGGCCTCGGTCTTACAGCTGTAAGGAACTGAATTCTGCCGACAACCTCGTGAGCTTGATAAAAGACTCTGAGCCTCACATGAGGCTGCCGCCCTAGCCAAAACCTTCATTTCAGCCTGGGGAGACCCCGAACAGGGAACCAACTAAGTCCTGCCCAGACTTCTCACCTACAGAAACTGTGAGGTCATCAAATGGTGTTGTTTTAAGCCGTTAAGTTTGTGAGACTTTGTTATACAACAATAGAAAATGAATGCAAGGAGCCATAGACAATGGGTAAATGAATGAGCAAGGGAGGCTGTGTTCCAATAAAACTTTATTTGTGGGCACTAAAATTTGAATTTCATATAATTTTCATGTGTCACAAAATATTCTTCTTTTGATTTTTTTCAACGGTTTACATATATAAAAACCATTCTTAGCTCATGGCCTATACAAAAACCAGTGGTGGGATGAATTTTGGCCTGTCGGTTATACTTGGCAATCCCTGATCTAGGAATTGGTGCATTTTTTAATCAAACCATCTAACTTTTGATAATTTTTCAGATCTCATTAGAATATGGAAATGAGTCTCTAAAACATTATTTAAAATTTGAAATGTGTTACATCTTATTTTCTTCACATAGCATCATAAGCATCATAGCTTTTCTCAAACATATGATACATTTTAAAACAATTTTCTCTAATGGTCTAAGTCCCTTCTAAATATCAAATCTGAACTATAAAAGCATTTCATTTATACATCAATTTCTCACACTTGAATAGGTTCAAAGGAACATTGCCAACTATTTAATGAAAATATTGTAGTTATTTATTTATTTTATACCCCAAGGAAGCATTCTTTATTCTTTTGATTGTGTGATTCTAATTAGTTGATAAACATGCACGGCCTTTCTTAAGACATGTTAATTAGTATGGACGTTGCTATAACAATCTTCTAGTAATTTACATTTTCTGAATATCTGGTATATCATGCATTTATTTTTAACATTTAATGAAATTACTAAATCAGGAATTTAGAATGCTGTGCTTAAGCTTTCTTTAATTAGAAATAGAGATATGAAAGCAGGTGGGACCCTTGGAAACAACGGTTTGATAGCACAAGATAGACATGCTTTTGGGAAAACTTTCTGGATTAGTTTCCCAGGGCTGCCACAACAAAGTACCACAAACTGGGTGGCTTAAGGCAACAGAAATTTATTCTCTTACAGTTCTGGAGGCTAGAAGTCTGAAATCAAGGTGTCAGCAGGGCCATGCTCCTTCTGAAACCTGTAGGGAAAAATCTTTCATTCCCTCTCTCCTAGCTTCTGTCTTTTGCTGGCAATTGACAGCTGGTTGGTGTTCTTGGTTTATAGATGCATTATTCCAATCTCTGCCTCTATCACCACACGGCCGCCTTCTCCCTGTGCCTTTCTTTCTTTCTTTCTTTCTTTCTTTCTTTCTTCTTTCTTTCTCTCTCTCCCTCTTTATTTATTTCTTTTTTTGAAGTTCCCTCTCTCTCTTTTTTAAATAAAACATTTATTTATTTATTTAATTTTTTGGCTGCGTCGGGTCTTAGTTGCAGCACGCGGGATCTTTCATTGCGGTGCACGGGCTTCTCTCTAGTTGTGGTGTGCAGGTTTTTTCTCTCTAGTTGTGGCGTGTGGGCTCCAGAGCCCATGGGCTCTGTAGTTTGTGGCACACAGGCTTCTCTCTCGTTGAGGCGCGATAGCTCAGTAGTTGTGGCTCACGGGCTTAGTTGCCCCGCATGTGGGATCTTAGTTCCCTGACCAGGGATCGAACCCGTGTCCCCTGCATTGGAGGGTGGATTCTTTACCAATGGACCACAAGGCAAGTCCCCCCCAACCTTTTTTTTAATTAAACAAAAGCATGTGTTAAAACACTTATTGGAAATGTTAAAAATTAATGCACTCTAAACTTTATGGTTTCCTTGAGGTTATAATTTTTGGCTGCTCTTAGTACTATTTCACAGAAAAAGCGTATGGACTATGACCACCTTCCAGACACCCTGATTAAATACACTATATTTAACAATCGGTAGCTTTACTTTCAACTCAGCAACCTAAACCCAAGAAGCAGTGTGATTTTATATACGTTCTACTGTATTAATACAAAGTTCATTAAAGTCAATTAGAAAGTTTGTTTTATGAATAAAGAATAGGAGGTCAAAATCTGCAGGCTGCTATAAAAAAGAATGTTTCAAAATTGCTGTCAAGTGCCCAAGAAGTCAGAAAAATAAGACTAAAGAATTTGTTAAAGGTTATTTTTTTCAGTTTGTGAAAATTTCAGGGTAGAAACGTTACTTCATGGTATAGATATATTGAGTTTAAAAGGTATATCAAATTGTTTGATAAGTTTTAAAAGTATTTTTGGATCACATTGATCTGCATGTTAACTTTGATGCTTAAGAAAGTTGTTTCTGGGTTAAGCACCTGAAATATTCAAGGTTGGCCCTAGGAAAAAGTGGAAATTAGGCAAAGTTTATCTGAGTGTTTCTTATGTTTCCTTCATTCCCCTCTTCCTCCTTAGCTGTACTCTCCTCCAGAAGCAGGTGATATTTACTGAGTGCTTCCTATGTGCTAGGCATTGTGCAAAGTCTTCTGTGGTACCATTTCCTTTAATTCTTGTAACATAGCGGTAAGTGCTATGATGATCCCATTTTAAAATGAGGAAACTGAGCCTCAGAGAGGTTGATTAACTTGTCCAGAGTCTCACAGCTTGCAAGTGGCCAGGCTGAGATGCAAACACAGGCAGGGGCCACATTCTTAACTACTTTGCTACTCTGCACCTTCCTTCTGGCCTTTGACCTCTCCCCACCACCATGCTTGCACAACCTTTAGACTTTGCCCAAGGACCCTCCTGGAGGCCCTCCTTAAGCCCACCTTCCCAGAGAGGGTCCCCCATTTCAGAATCATCCCTTGGACTCTGCCTGTTGCATGATGAGGTGGTAAAGAAAGAAGCCAGCTGATTGTACAAGCAGGGCCTCCAGGGGCCTAGGGTTTGTTTCTCAGATTCGAGGATTCAGAAACTTTGTCCTGTTGGCATCCCCAGGAGTGTTCAGGTCTAGGGTCAGAATTCCCCTGTCTGAATTTACAAGGGGTTGATTGCTAATCCGGAATACCAATTTGGGAATTTACACTGAGAAATACGCCTGCCAAGTGTTGCAAATATTGCCAAGAGAGCAGTATTGGAAAGGAAGAGCTGCTCAGGCAGCACCTTGCCAGGGGTTCTTTGGTGAGAGTCTCATGCCCACAGTCTGGGTCCTGGTCTACCCCTGCCACAAAAGGGACCAGGGCCCATGGGGTGGGAGTGGTGGCACAGGCTTGACTTCTGGTAGCAGGGTCCCAGGGGCTGGGTTGTCTCAGGACTTTTCTGCAGCCTGAGGCAGAGGGCCAGGCACCATGTGAAGAAGAGCCAAGGTTCTGGCAGGAGAGCCAACATCGTGAATTGAATCCAAAGGATGTGGGAGGACAGAGAGGGGAACATGAGGAGGGAATTTGGTAGCTCAGAGGGACCAGGCCAGCGAGCTGAGAGGAAACACAACGCCAAATTCTTAGCTCAGTCTGACTCTTGCCTCCGACTCTTTGGATCTGGGCCTGTGGGAGGTCATCCTGCTGATCAGACCTCGGCTCTCTCCTATGGGCTTTTTAAAAAACTTAATTAATTAATTAATTATTTCTGCCATGGGTCTTTGTTGCTGCGTGCCGGCTTTCTCTAGTTGTGGCAAGCAGGGGCTCCTCTCTGTTGTGGTGCGCGGGCTTCTCGTTGCGGTGGCTTCTCTTGTTGCGGAGCACGGGCTCTAGGCACGGGGGCTTCAGTAATTGTGGCACGTGGGCTCAGTAGTTGTGGCTCGCAGGCTCTAGAGAGCAGGCTCAGTAGCTGTGGCGCAGAGGCTTAGTTCCCCCGCGGCATGTGGGATCTTCCTGGACCAGGGCTCGAACCTGTGTCCCCTGCATTGGCAGGTGGATTCTTAACCACTGCACCACCACTTGACCTGATCTTCATGTCCTTGGCAGCCTCTGCTGCCTCTGCTAGAAGCCTCACACTCTGGCTCTGGCCCCATAAAACCCAGTCCTCCCCAGGAAGGGAGGATACAGACACTTAGCCACAAATCTATGGTTTCTGAGGTCTCCACAGCTGCCTTGGCAAGACCCTGCCCCCTCTAGTCCCTGAATCTGTGATGATACAGAAGGAAAATGCAGAGTTCCATGGGTGGGTTTCCACTTTGGCAACCGAAAAAGCACAAGGAACGGCTCCATAGTCGGTTCCCAGAGCCAGAAAGGCTTTAGGCAAAAGTTTTACAGGAAACATGTTGGAGTTTTTCAAAGTTGCTTGCTTTTGGCATCATTAGATCCAAATTTTCTGCCTCTGACATGTTCTGTCTCACTTTTGGACATTCTTGTGATCAGCATTAACTTCTTATTTTATTGGTTGCCGTTAATTATACACACTTGGTCAGGACCATATCAACTGCTCCTGTGGCTCAGTCACTTTGTCTGACTGCTGCCTTTAGCGATCACCCAGGTGAGTGAGCTGCTTTGGATCAGGGCAAGTGCCTGGCATATAGCGGGAACTCAAGAAATATTTGTTGAATGAATGAGGAAATGAACACGTGATTGAATGAATCACTGAAGACTCATTTGTAAACTTTGCTTGCGATCCGATATGCCTAAACATTCACAAGAAAGAAGGTTGTAACTGCTCTTTCAGTAAAGTTATGAGCTTCTTGTGAAAAAAATTACACAGGTACTACATGAATACATTCTCATCATAAAAGATTCAAACATTCTAGAAGTATACAGAACAATAGTCCATGCTACCCTCCCTCCCACCATCTGAATCCCAGTCCCCTCCTTAGAGATAACCACTGTCATCAGTTCAGTGGGCATAATTCCCACCTACTTTTCATATATTTACATACATGTGATGTATGTGTGTTCATATGTGTTCATATGAGCATATGACTTTCCTCTTTTCCATAAATGGGATTCCATTATGTTTATGGTTTTGCAACTTGTTTTTTGGATTTAGCAATATATTATGAGCATCTTTCCACATCAGCGCATGTACTTCATTATTATTAATGACCTTTTAGTACTCCATAACACGGACATACCATATTTTATTTAACTAGTCTTATTTGGTAAGTATTTCAGTGGTCCACGGTTTGTGTCTAATACAAACATTGCTGTAATAAACATCTTTTCTCTTTATATATATTACATATGCTTTAATATCTAGTAGACTCGTCTCCCCTGCCCCATTATTCTTCCTTTTCAGCAGTTCTCTGGTTGCTCTTCCTTGCTTCTTTTTCCATATGAACATTAGACAAGCTTCTTGAGCCCCCAAAGTAGGCAGTTTTCCTGGGATCCTGTTAAATCTATAAATTAACTTAGAAAGAATGGACATATATTTTTTAAACATCTTTACTGGAGTATAATTGCTTTACAATGGTGTGTTAGTTTCTGCTTTATAACAAACTGAATCAGTTATACATATACATATGTCCCCATATCTCTTCCCTCTTGCGTCTCCCTCCCTCCCACCCTCCCTATCTCACATATTTTGATGTTGTATCTTCTTATTTGAAAATGTGGTATGCCTTTCTATTTAAGTTTTAGTCTGAGGCTTCTAAAAATATTTGGTTTAAACATTATTACAAATTAATAAATGTCTGTTGTAGAAAGTTTAAACCACTTAGAACTGTATAAAGTAAAAATTAATCTCTTCTGTTCCCATCTCCTGCCCCATTCCCACTGCCCATGACTGTTACTACATCATGGTGTTTTAGTCTCCCCTCCCCCTTCTTTTTTTTTAAATTAGAGTTGATTTACAGTATTGTGCTAGTTTCAGGTGTACAGCAAACAGATTCAGTTTTATATGTATATATATATATTTTTTTCAGATTATTTTCAGTTATATGTTATTATAAGATATTGAATATTGTTCCCTGTGTTATACAGTAAGTCCTCGTTGCTTATCTATTTTATGTATAGTAGTTTGTATCTGTTAACCCATACTCCTAATTTATCCCTCCTCTTTCCCCTTTAAAAAAGTAAGATCATGCTTTTCATGTGATCTGCAATTTGCTTTTTCCACTTTAAATATCCCCTGAGTAACTTTCTGTGTCAGCATATACAATGCTGCCTCAATCTTTTTAAATTGCTGCAGCACATTACACTCCATGGATATACCATATATATATATATATTTTTTCCATATGTATATATATATATATATATATATATATATATATAATTTTTTTTTTTTTGCATTACATGGGCCTCTCACTGTTGTGGCCTCTCCTGCTGTGGAGCACAGGCTCCGGACGCACAGGCCCAGCGGCCATGGCTCACAGGCCCAGCCGCTCCGCGGCATGTGGGATCTTCCCGGACCGGGGCACGAACCCACGTCCCCTGCATCGGCAGGCGGACTCTCAACCACTGCGCCACCAGGGAAGCCCCCATATGTATATATTTTTAAATGCAATGTAATGTGATAGGTATTTGGGTATGTCTAAATTTTACTATTATAAACCATTTTATAATAAACATCTTATAAATATTGTTACATGAATTATGTGAATATTTTTGTAGGGTAAATTCCTAGCAGTGGACTTGCTGGTGTCAAAAGGTTTTGTGCATTTAGAATTTTGATTGATGTTGCCAAACTACACTCTCAAACCTTTTAACCAATGGTAAAAGGTTTTTTCAAAATAGTAAGGTTTTTCTCAAAAGCTTATCAACACTAGGGTTATTAATCTTTTTAAATATTTGCTGATCTATAGTTTTCATCTATTTCTGAATTAAGGGTCAGGTTGAGCATCTTTTCATGTTTGTTGGCCGTTTATAATTGGTTTTCTGTGCTTTACCAATTTTTGTCCCTTACCAACTTGTCTACTTTTGTTTTGTCTTCTCTTACTGACTTATAGCAGTTATTTGTGTATTACTAATGTTAGTCATTTGCTTTTCACATTTGTTGCAAATATTTTCCCCAATTTTATGCCCTTTGGCTTTGTTGATGATGTTTTGGCTGTTTACACTTTTTAAAATTGTATATAACCAAATGTTTAAATCTTTTTCCATTTTGGTTTCTGGATTCCAAGATTGTAAAAATATTATCCTATATTTTATTTTACTCCCTGTATTGTTTTATTTTTAAATTGAAACCTTAGCTCCATCTGGAATGCATTTTTGTATAGGAGGTAAGATAGGGATCCAGCTTTATATGTTTCTAAATGACTCATGAGTTAAGGATGTTTAGCTGATAGTAAAGGAGCTAACTTAAACTAACTCGATGGGAAAAAAGAAAATTTACTATGAGAATATGGAGTATTTCCCTGAAACCCTAGTTCTAGGATGGAGTTTCATTTCCAAAAGGGTTGGAATCTGGGAAGGGAAAGGTGTCAGGAATGCAAAGCGTACTAGTTGCTTTCCATCTCTCATCTCTGCTGCTCTCTGAGCATTGGCTTCATTCATCTCTCTCTGTGGATTGATTTTCTCTGCTACTTGGTCCTGTGGTGGAGGCTAGCCATACTAAAGCTCAACAGTTAAGGTTTTAGGTCTCCTCCCTTCTAGACACCAGCTCTTCGGACTGGCAGAGACTCCGATTAGTTCAGCTTATGTCAGGGGTTCACCTTTGATTTGATCGGTGACATGGGTCATTTACTATAAACATGGCTGTTGTGAACTCAATCCTGAGACCCTATGGATTGGAACGGAGAAGTTAGAGGGTGGGCATTCTCTAGGAGGAATCATTGTGAATTGATTTGGGCAGACACGTCTACTACACCTTTTGTCCCAGTGCCTTATTTGAAAAATGTATCTTCTCCCCACTAACGTCTCTCCCACTCTCCTGGGTAACTATATCACGCTGCATTCACAGTGGCAGGTGAACAGGGTTCAACTGCTAAAGGAGACTCACAGGACCCAATGGCAGTGCTAACAGATGTACAGTTTACTACAGAAAAAGGATACAGCAAGGGGTCCTCTTGCCCTCCTCTATAAGTGTGGTGGCAAGACATCTTTTCACTCGGACCAGGAGCCACTGACATGTGCACGGAACACCTCAGAACCAGGGAGTCGAAAATGGAGTCTTGTTTGGGGTTAAAAACATTTTTTTTTTTGCCAGTCATATAGGCGTATTCCAGCCTCAACGGAAGAGCCCTGGGAGGAAGGGGCAGGTGTCATACTGAGGCCAGGTGCAAATCATTAATCTCATTGTTCTCAATACATAACGTGTACAAACCCCCTTACAGCTCCTCAGACCCATGGTTACACAGCAACACCATTAACCAGTATGCTTCATGCCTTGATGAGGGGTCAGTGCCGTGCAGGAACTTCAGTAAAACAGGTCAGGCTAATTCTAGACCTACTGGCATTAACCTCAGAGCCCACATAATTTTTCTTCTTTTAAGCCTCTGCACCCCCTCTCTCATCTTCTCTCCTTGCTTCCTATTTCACTGAAAAGATAGGAGCGATCAAAAGAGAACTTCCACAAGCTCTCACTGTCACACCTGCCCTCTTACCTACAACTCTGTCTGTATTCACTGCTGTCCTTCCTAATGCTGTAAACCAACTGTCCGTGACTCTGTGTACAGCCCTTCCCTCTGTGTGTGCACTAGATTTCATCCCCTTTCTCCTACTCAAGGACCTCCCCCCAGCAGCTTCCCTCTCTCTCCGCCTCATCAGCTTTTCTCTCCATTGTGTCATTCCTATCAGCATACAAAGATGCTATTTCTACTCCCCATCTTAAAACTTTCTCTTGAACTCACTTCCTCCTCTAGTTACTTTCTCTGCTCCCCTCTAAAACAAAAGTCCTTAAAAAGCTGCCTGCTCTTGTGGTCTCTAATTCCTTTCTTCCCATTCTCTCTTCAGCCCACTTCAGCCATTCGTTCACGCTCACCATTCTGCTACAACTGCTGTTATAAAAGTCACTCATTACTTCCCTGTTACTAAATCCAGCGACCTATGGTGACATTTGCATCATTGATTACTTCTCCCTCCTTGAACCGTTTTCTCCACCTGGCTTCCAAGACACACATTTTCCCGGTTTTCTTCCATCTCTCTTGACTTGCCTTTTCAGTTTCCTTTACCACTTTTCCTTTACCACCCCCTCCCATGCCATCCTCCCAACACCTGACCTCTTAACATTAGGCTGTCCCAGGGCTCAGTTCTTAGACCTTTCTCTGTCTGATCTACTCTCATGGTGATCTTATCTGGTCTCATGGCTTTCAATACCACCTATATGCTAGTGACCTCAAATGTATATTTCCATCCCTGACCTCTCCCATGAAATTCAGAGCCGTGTATCCAATCAACTGCATCCCTCCACTCTGATGCCCAAAAGACCACTCAAAGTCAACATGTCCAAAACCCAACTCTAACATTCCCTCAAAATTTGCATCCCCTGAAGTTTTCTCCATAACACTAAATGGCAACTCAACCTCTCAGTTGCTTAGGCTAAAATCCTGGGAGTCATTTTTTTAATATATATATATTTTAAATTATTATTTTTTATTAGTTTCTGCTTTATAACAAAGTGAATCAGTCATACATATACATCTGTTCCCCTATCCCTTCCCTCTTGTGTCTCCCTCCCTCCCACCCTCCCTATCCTACCCCTCCAGGCGGTCACAAAGCACCGAGCTGATCTCCCTGTGCTATGTGGCTGCTTCTCAATATTTATCTACCTTACGTTTCGTAGTGTATATATGTCCATGCCTCTCTTTCGTTTTGTCACAGCTTACCCTTCCCCCTCCCCATATCCTCAAGTCCATTCTCAAGTTGGTCTGTGTCTTTATTCCTGTTTTACCCCTAGGTTCTTCATGACATTTTTTTTTCTTAAATTCCATATATATGTGTTAGCATACGGTATTTGTCTTTCTCTTTCTGAGTTACTTCACTCTGTATGACAGACTCTAGGTCTATCCACCTCATTACAAATAGCTCAGTTTCGTTTCTTTTTATGGCTGAGTAATATTCCATTGTATATATGTGCCACATCTTCTTTATCCATTCATCCGATGATGGACACTTAGGTTGTGTCCATCTCCGGGCTATTGTGAATAGAGCTGCAATGAACATTTTGGTACATGTCTCTTTTTGAATTATGGTTTTCTCAGGGTATATGCCTAGTAGTGGGATTGCTGGGTCATATGGTAGTTCTATTTTTAGTTTTTTAAGGAACCTCCATACTGTTCTCCATAGTGGCTGTACCAATTCACATTCCCACCAGCAGTGCAAGAGTGTTCCCTTTTTTCCACACCCTCTCCAGCATTTATTGTTTCTAGATTTCTTGATGATGGCCATCCTGACTAGTGTGAGATGATATCTCATTGTAGTTTTGATTTGCATTTCTCTAAGGATTAATGATGTTGAGCATTCTTTCATGTGTTTGTTGGCAGTCTGTATATCTTCTTTGGAGAAATGCCTATTTAAGTCTTCTGCCCATTTTTGGATTGGGTTGTTTGTTTTTTTGCTATTGAGCTGCATGAGCTGCTTATAAATTTTGGAGATTAATCCTTTGTCAGTTGCTTCATTTGCAAATACTTTCTCTCATTCTGAGGGTTGTCTTTTGGTCTTGTTTATGGTTTCCTTTGCTGTGCAAAAGCTTTGAAGTTTCATTAGGTCCCATTTGTTTATCTTTGTTTTTATTTCCATTTCTCTAGGAGGAGGGTCCAAAAGGATCTTGCTGTGATTTATGTCATAGAGTGTTTTACCTATGTTTTCCTCTAAGAGTTTGATAGTTTCTGGCCTTACATTTAGGTCTTTAATCCATTTTGAGCTTATTTTTGTGTATGGTGTTAGGGAATGATCTAATCTCATCCTTTTACATGTCCCTGTCCAGTTTTCCCAGCACCACTTATTGAAGAGGCTGTCCTTTCTCCACTGTACATTCCTACCTCCTTTATCAAAGATAAGTTGACCATATGTGCGTGGGTTTATCTCTGGGCTTTCTGTCCTGTTCCACTGATCTATCTTTCTGTTTTTGTGCCATTACCACACTGTCTTGATTACTGTAGCTTTGTAGTATAGTCTGAATCAGGGAGCCTGATCGCTCCAGCTCCGTTTTTCGTTCTCAAGATTGCTTTGGCTATTCGGGGTCTTTTGTTTTTCCAAACAAATTTTGAAACTTTTTGTTCTAGTTCTGTGAAAAATGCCAGTGGTAGTTTGATAGGGATCACATTGAATCTCTAGATTGCTTTCGGTAATAGAGTCATTTTCACAATATTGATTCTTCCAATCCAGGAGCATGGTATATCTCTCCATCTATTTGTATCATCTTTAATTTCTTTCATCAGTGTCTTATAATTTTCTGCATACAGGTCTTTTGTCTCCTTAGGTAGGTTTATTCCTAGATATTTTATTCTTTTTGTTGCAATGGTAAATGGGAGTGTTTTCTTGATTTTACTTTCAGATTTTTCATCATTAGTGTACAGGAATGCCAGAGATTTCTGTGCATTAATTTTGTATCCTGCTACGTTACCAACTTCATTGATTAGCACTAGTAGTTTTCTGGTAGCATCTTTAGGATTCTCTATGTATAGTATCATGTCATCTGCAAACAGTGACAGCTTTACTTCTTCTTTTCCAATTTGGATTCCTTTTATTTCCTTTTCTTCTCTGACTGCTGTGGCTAAAACTTCCAAAACTAAGTTGAATAAGAGTGGTGAGAGTGGGCAACTTTTTCTTGTTCCTGATCTTAGTGGAAATGGTTTCAGTTTTTCACCATTGAGGACGATGCTGGCTGTGGGTTTGTCATATATGGCCTTTATTATGTTGAGGAAAGTTCCCTCTGTGCCTACTTTCTGCAGGGTTTTTATCATAAATGGGTGTTGAATTTTGTCAAAAGCTTTCTCTGCATCTATTGAGATTATCATATGGGTTTTCTCCTTCAATTTGTTAATATGGTGTATCACATTGATTGATTTGCGTATATTGAAGAATCCTTGCATTCCTGGAATAAACCCCACTTGATCATGGTGTATGATCCTTTTAATGTGCTGTTGGATTCTGTTTGCTAGTATTTTGTTGAGGATTTTTGCATCTATGTTCATCAGTGATATTGGCCTGTAGTTTTCTTTCTTTGTGACATCCTTGTCTGGTTTTGGTATCAAGGTGATGGTGGCCTCGTAGAATGAGTTTGGGAGTGCTCCTCCCTCTGCTATATTTTGGAAGAGTTTGAGAAGGATAGGTGTTAGCTCTTCTCTAAATGTTTGATAGAATTCGCCTGTGAAGCCATCTGGTCCTGGGCTTTTGTTTGTTGGAAGATTTTTAATCACAGTTTCCATTTCAGTGCTTGTGATTGGTCTATTCATATTTTCTATTTCTTCCTGATTCAGTCTTGGCAGGTTGTGCATTTCTAAGAATTTGTCCATTTCTTCCAGGTTGTCCATTTTATTGGCATAGAGTTTCTTGTAGTAATCTCTCATGATCTGTTGTATTTCTGCAGTGTCAGTTGTTACTTCTCCTTTTTCATTTCTAATTCTATTGATTTGAGTCTTCTCCCTTTTTTTCTTGATGAGTCTGGCTAATGGTTTATCAATTTTGTTTATCTTCTCAAAGAACCAGCTTTTAGTTTTATTGATCTTTGCTATCGTTTCCTTCATTTCTTTTTCATTTATTTCTGATCTGATCTTTATGATTTCTTTCCTTCTGCTAACTTTGGGTTTTTTTTGTTCTTCTTTCTCTAATTGCTTTAGGTGCAGGGTCAGGTTGTTTACTCGAGATGTTTCCTGTTTCTTAAGGTGGGATTGTATTGCTATAAACTTCCCCCTTAGAACTGCTTTTGCTGCGTCCCATAGGTTTTGGGTCGTCGTGTCTCCATTGTCATTTGTTTCTAGGTATTTTTTAATTTCCGTTTTGATTTCTTCAGTGATCACTTCGTTATTGAGTAGTGTATTGTTTAGCCTCCATGTGTTTGTATTTTTTACAGATCTTTTCCTGTAATTGATGTCTAGTCTCATAGCATTGTGGTCGGAAAAGATACTTGATACAATTTCAATTTTCTTAAATTTACCAAGGCTTGATTTGTGACCCAAGATATGATCTGTCCTGGAGAATGTTCCATGAACACTTGAGAAAAATATGTATTCTGTTGTTTTTGGATGGAATGTCCTATAAATATCAATTAAGTCCATCTTGTTTAATGTATCATTTAAAGCTTGTGTTTCTTATTTATTTTCACTTTGGATGATCTGTCCATTGGTGAAAGTGGGGTGTTAAAGTCCCCTACTATGAGTGTGTCACTGTCGATTTCCCCTTTTATGGCTCTTAGTATTTGCCTTATGTATTGAGGTGCTCCTATGTTGGGTGCATAAATATTTACAATTGTTATATCTTCTTCTTGGATCGATCCCTTGATCATTATGTAGTGTCCTTCTTTGTCTCTTCTAATAGTCTTTATTTTAAAGTCTATTTTGTCTGATATAAGAATTGCTACTCCAGCTTTCTTTTGATTTCCATTTGCATGGAATATCTTTTTCCATCCCCTTACTTTCAATCTGTATGTGTCTCTAGGTCTGAAGTGGGTCTCTTGTAGACAGCATATATATGGCTCTTGTTTTTGTATCCATTCAGCCAATCTGTGTCTTTTGGTGGGAGCATTTAGTCCATTTACATTTAAGGTAATTATTGATATGTATGTTCCTATTCCCATTTTCTTAATTGTTTTGGGTTCATTATTGTAGGTATTTTCCTTCTGTTGTGTTTCTTGCCTAGAGAAGTTCCTTTAGCATTTGTTGTAAAGCTGGTTTGGTGGTGCTGAACTCTCTCAGCTTTTGCTTGTCTGTAAACGTTTTAAGTTCTCCATCAAATCTGAATGAGATCCTTGCTGGGTAGAGTAGTCTTGGTTGCAGGTTTTTCTCCTTCATCACTTTAATTATGTCCTGCCACTCCCTTCTGGCTTGTAGAGTTTCTGCTGAGAGATCAGCTGTTATCCTGATGGGGATTCCCTTGTGTGTTATTTGTTGTTTTTCCCTTGCTGCTTTTAATATGATTTCTTTGTGTTTAATTTTTGACAGTTTGATTAATATGTGTCTTGGCGTATTTCTCCTTGGATTTATTCTGTATGGGACTCTCTGTGCCTCCTGGACTTGATTAACTCATTCCTTTCCCATATTAGGGAAGTTTTCAACTATAATCTCTTCAAATATTTTCTCAGTCCCTTTCTTTTTCTCTTCTTCTTCTGGAACCCCTATAATTCGAATGTTGGTGCGTTTAATGTTGTCCCAGAGGTCTCTGAGACTGTCCTCTGTTCTTTTCATTGTTTTTTTTTATTTTGCTCTGCATCAGTTATTTCCAGTATTTTATCTTCCACCTCACTTATCCGTTCTTCTGCCTCAGTTATTCTGCTATTGATCCCATCTAGAGTATTTTTCATTTCATTTATTGTGTTTTTAATCGATGCTTGATTGATCTTTAGTTCTTCTAGGTCCTTGTTAACTGTTTCTTGCATTTTGTCTATTCTATTTCCAAGATTTTGGATCTTGGAAATAGAATCTTGGATCATCTTTACTATCATTATTCTGAATTCTTTTTCAGGTAGACTTCCTATTTCCTCTTCATTTGTTAGGTCTGGTGGGTTTTTATCTTGCTCCTTCTCCTGCTGTGTGTTTTTCTGTCTTCTCATCTTGCTTATCTTACTGTGTTTGGGGTCTCCTTTTTGCAGGCTGCAGGTTCGTAGCTCCCGTTGTTTTTGGTGTCTCTCCCCAGTGGCTAAGGTTGGTTCAGTGGGTTGTGTAGGCTTCCTGGTGGAGGAGACTAGTGCCTGTGTTCTGGTGGATGAGGCTGGATCTTGTCTTTCTGGTGGGCAGGTCCACGTCTGGTGGTGTGTTTTGGGGTGTCTGCGGACTTTTTATGATTTTAGGCAGCCTCTCTGCTAATGGGTGGCATTGTGTTCCTGTCTTGCTAGTTGTTTGGCATAGGGTGTCCAGCACTGTAGCTTGCTGGTCGTTGAGTGAAGCTGGGTGCTGGTGTTTAGATGGAGATCTCTGGAAGATTTTCGCCATTTGATATTATGTGGAGCTGGGAGGTCTCTTGTGGACCAGTGTCCTGAAGTTGGCTCTCCCACCTCAGAGGCACAGCACTGACTCCTGGCTCCTCAATTTGGGATGATTCGTTGTCTATTCATGTATTCCACAGATGCAGGGTACATCAAGTTGATTGTGGAGCTTTAATCCGCTGCTTCTGAGGCTGCTGGGAGAGATTTCCCTTTCTCTTCTTTGTTCTCACAGCTCCCGGGTCTCAGCTTTGGATTTGGCCCCACCTCTCCGTGTAGGTCACCAGAGGACGTCTGTTCTTCGCTCAGACAGGACAGGGTTAAAGGAGCAGCTGCTTCGGTGACTCTGGGTCACTCAGACCAGGGGTGGGGGGGAGGGAGTGGCACGGGGTGCGGGGCGAGCATGCAGCGGCAGAGGCCGGCGTGACGTTGCACCAGCCCGAGGCGCGCCGTGCGTGCTCCCCGGAAGCGGGGCGTGGCCAGTGACCTGCGCTTGCACACAGGCTTCGTGGCGGCGGCAGCAGCCCCAGTGTCCCACCCCCGTCTCTGGGGTCCGCGCTTTCAGCCGCGGCTCACACCCGTCTCTGGAGCTCCTTTAAGCAGCGCTCTTAATCCCGTGTCCTCGTGCACCAGGAAACAAAGAGGGAAGAAAAAGTCTCTTGCCTCTTCGGCAGGTCCAAACTTTTTCTCGGACTCCCTCCCGGCTAGCTGTGGCGCATTAGCCCCTTCAGGCTATTTTCACGCCGCCAGCCCCAGTCCTCTCCCTGCGCTCTGACTGAAGCCCGAGCCTCAGCTCCCAGCGCCGCCCACCCCAGCGGGCGAGTAGACAAGCCTCTCAGGCTGGTGAGTGCCGGTTGGAACCGGTCCACTGTGCGGGAATCTCTCCACTTTGCCCTACCCAGGTACGTGGGGAGTTTCTTGACTTTTGGGAGGTCTGAGGTCTTCTGCCAGCGTTCAGTAGGTGTTCTGTAGGAGTTGTTCCACGTGTAGCTGTATTTCTGGTGTATCTGTGGGGAGGAAGGTGATCTCCGTGTCTTACTCTTCTGCCATCTTCCCCAGAAGTCCTTAAATTATTTATTTTATTTAGTTTTGGCTGCATTGGGTCTTAGTTGTGGCATGTGGGATCTTCATTGTGGTGCATGGGCTTCTCTCTAGTTGTGGCATGTGGGTTTACTCTTCTCTAGTTGTGGCATGCAGGTTCCAGGGTGTGTGGGCTCTGTAGTTTGCGGCAAGCAGGCTCTCTAGTTGAGGCATGTGAGCTCAGTAGTTGTGGTGCGCGGGCTTAGTTGCCCCGCAGCATGTGGGAACTTAGTTCCCTGACCAGGGATCAAACCTACGTCCCCTGCATTGGAAGGTGGATTCTTTACCACTGGACCACCAGGGAAGTCCCTGGGAGTCTTTTTTTTTTTTTTTTTTTTTTTTTTGCAGTACGCGGGCCTCTCACTGTTGCGGCCTCTCCCGTTGTGGAGCACAGGCTCCGGACGCGCAGGCTTGGCGGCCATGGCTCACGGGCCCAGCCGCTCTGCGGCATGTGAGATCTTCCCGGACCAGGGCACGAACCCGCGTCCCCTGCATCGGCAGGCGGACTCTCAACCACTGCGCCACCAGGGAAGCCCAACCTGGGAGTCATTTTTGATGCCCCTCTTTTATTCACATCTGTCAGCAAATCCTGTTGACTCTACCATCAAAATATATCCAGAATCTACCACTTCTCCCCACGTCCACTACTCTCACCCTAGTCCAAGCCTTTCTGAAGCCACCAACACCTCTTCTCTGGCTTATCACAATAACTGGTCTCCCTGCATCTTCCCTTGCTCACCTACAACCTATTCTCAACACAACAGACTGACTGGGTCTCCGAAAATAGAAGACATAAAATCACTTCTCTGCTCAAAATCCTCCAATGGCTTTTCATCTCATTCTACATAAAAGATAAAGTCATCACAGTGTCTTAGGAGGTCCTGTATGATCTGCCACAGACCACCCCCTCCCCCCAAATATATTATGTCATATTCTACTAGTTCTCTTCCCAGCCCCCCATCCACCCTGATCCTTGACCCATGCTCACTCCACTCCAGTCACAATGGCTTTCTTGCTGTTTCTTTAACATGCCAACCACTCTCCTCAGCCACTCGGGACATTTGCCCTCACTGTTGTCTCCAAACCAGAGGTTCTCAGTTGGGGGCCATTTTGCTCCCCAGGTGACATTTGGCAATGTTTACAGACATTTGTGATTGTCACACCCGGGAGGAGGGTAGCTACTGGCATCCAGTGGGTAGAGGCCAGGGATCCTGCTTAAACATCCTATGATGCACATGACAGCCTCCCCTACAACAAAGAATCATCTGGCCCAAACTGTTAATACTGACCATGTTGAGAAACCTCACCGTATCTGACCTACTCTTTCCTTAGGTATCTACATGGCTCATGCCTTTACCTCCTAGTCTTTGCTGAAATGTCACCTTGTCAGAGATGACTGTTCTATTTAAAATTGCAGTTCCCTCCAACTCCCATCTCTCTTTTCTGCCTGAGTTTTCTCAATAGCACTGATTAGTGTCTGATGTACTATATATTTTATTTATTGTTTGTTTGTTGGTTAGTGTCTTCCATGAGAATTTAAGCTCCACTCAAGGCAGAAATTTTGAGTGTTGCATGTCTTCATCAGATATAGCTCAGTAAATATTTGTTGAGAGAATGGATGCCAACTTTATTACATAGGACTATGTTCTCCCATATATTTAAGTCCATTTCTATACTCCATTCTGATCCATTAAACTGTCAGTTCCTGTCAATTCCTGTATCACACTCTTTTAATCACTGTGGCTTTATAATACACTTCACTATCTGGTAAGATTAATCCCCACTTATTACCCTTCTTTTCCAGATTTTAATGTATTTTATGATTTTGTCAAGTTCTCCATCTCTCCCTTCAGAGAATTCCTTTCTAGAATTTTGGTTGGGTGTGTGTTGGATTTCTAGATCAATTTTTGGAGAGCTAAAATTGTTATAATGTTGAGTCTACCTATTTAAGAATACAATATGTCTCCATGTATTGAAGTCTTATTTTATATCCCACAAGAGTTTTCTTTATAGAAGTCCTCCTGCTCATTTCTTGTTTAGTTCTAGATATTTTATGGGTTTTACTACTATTGTGAATGGGATAATTTCTTCTATTGTAAGTTCTAACTGGTTATCGATTTTATATGATAATCTCAAAACCAGCCATCTCAGATAATAAGTATGAGGAAAAAAATTTAAATAGAGAACATTCTTTTTCCTAGTTTGCTTCCCTAACAAGAATGCTTGAAGTGTCTGTTTCTGCATTCTGATAGTTTAACAACTTCACAGTTTCTTGTGATCTGAAAGGTTTTGTAAACTTTTTGGGGGGGCAATAATTGAGTCTAGATGCTTTATTTGGTTTTCCTTATTTTGGACACTTATTGAATTCAAAATTTACCTCTGAAACACCTGCAATACTTTGGGAAAGAAACAAGATTGAGGAACCTTTCTTCTGTGGGTAGTTGACAGCAATTTTTTGAGTTGACTTGTTAATCATTAAGAAAATTACTGTTAACAATTCAGCTCATACTGAAACTCTTTTGTTTCAGCTTTTGGGTTTAAAGAAAGTTCAACTTGCAGTATTCAAATACTGTGGAAGCCACTTGATTTAATGGACCAGTTGTGGTTTCTAACCCATGCAAGGCAAAAACCTCTTACCTAAAGAGCTTTAAAAAACCCATGATTCAAAAATATTTTGGAATAGAAGTACTTTATTTCAAGTGTGTTTTATACACGGAATTAACTGAAATGCATTCAAACTTAGAAAACCGCATTGCTACCATTTTATGCAAATTGCATGCTGAAAATGTTACATGTATTTTACAAAAGAGCTGAAAAAGCTCCTAATAGGCTGCCTTACTTGTGTTTGTTCTTGTGTTTGTTAGAGAAAGCACATGGTCCCATTTGCCCCTGGGTTTTGTGAGGCCAAATACACAGAAGCATTCACTGAATACACAGAAGTCTCAATTAGACAGTAGTCTTTGCCAACAACGTAAAGAAAAACATCTTGATTAAAGTTGGGGGTGGGAAGGGGCAATTTTGTCCCCATTACAGATGTCTGATTAGCTATGAAAAGAGAACGTGTTCTCTCTAAGCTTTGGGTTAATAATCTTAAAATCTATTTCTGCTGCTCTTGTTAAAAAACAATCAGATGTGACATAGATGGCAGAAGCCACTAAATGAAAACAATGAAAGCTCGGGACACATTACAAAAAATTTAACAACCCCCCCCCCAGAAAAACCAAACTCTATAAGAACACCATAAATAATTTAAAAAAAATTTTTATTTTATATTGGAGTATAGTTGATTTACAATGTTGTGTCAGTTTCAGGTGTACAGCAAAGTGATTCAGTTATACATATACAAGTATCTATTTTTCAAATTCTTTTCCCATTTAGGTTATTACAGAATACTGAGCAGAGTTTCCTGTGCTACACAGTAGGTCCTTGTTGTTGTCTATTTTAAATATAGTGTGTGAGGACTTCCCTAGCGGTCCAGTGGTTAAGACTCTGTGCTTCCACTGCAGGGGTGGGGGCGCGGACTTGTCTCCCCCCTTTCCCCCTGGTAACCATAAGTTCGTTCTCTAAGTCTGTGAGCGCTTCTGTTTTGTAAATAAGTTCATTTGTATCATTCTTTTTTGTTGTTGTTTTTGTTTTCACGGTACGCGGGCCTCTCACTGCTGCGGCCTCTCCCATTGCGGAGCACAGACTCCGGACGCGCAGGCCTAGAGGCCATGGCTCATGGGCCCAGCCGCTCTGCGGCATGTGGGGTCCTCCCAGACCAGGGCATGAACCCGTGTCCCCTGCATCGGCAGGCAGACTCTCAACCACTGCGCCACCAGGGAAGCCCTGTATCATTCTTTTTTAGATTCCACATATAAGTGATATCATATGATATTCGTCTTTCTCTATCTGACTTACTTCACTAAGTATGATAATCTCTAGGCCTATCCATGTTGCTGCAAATGGCATTATCTCATTCTTTTTATGGCTGAGTAATATTCCATTGTATATATGTACCATGCTGTATCCATTCATCTGTCTATGGACATTTAACACCATAAATAATTTTGCAGGTCAAACACATTTTGGGGAGAAAATATTTGCAACATTTATGACATATTTCTGACAAATTGATTAAAATAAAAAGAAGACATGCTCAAACAGAAAAATGGCAAAGGCCCCAGTTGTAATACAAAAGAAGGAACAAAAATGGAAATAAATATGAAAAGCTGTTCTGCTTTACTGGTTATCAAAGACATGCAGATTAAAATAACATTGCTATTTAAAACACCTACAGGGTGGCAAAGATTAAAAGATTATTAGTATGCAGTGCTTTGAAAGGTGTGGGGAAGGAGCAGTTCTCTCATATTACTGATAAGAAAGTCAGTTGAAGGCAATTTTGCAGTCTGTGTGAGACTGAAAATGTGCATATAATCAGCCCTCCATATCCTCAGGTTCCACATCTGTGGATTCAACCAACTGCAGATAGAAAATATTTGGGAAAATAATTCCAGAAAGTTCCAAAAAGCAAAACTTGAACTTGCCTTGCTCTGGCAACTATTTACATAGCATTTACGTTGTATTTACAACTATTTACATAGTGTTAGGTACTATAAATAATCTAGAAATGACAAAGTATATGGGAGGATGTGTGTAGGTTATATGCAAATACTGCACCATTTTATTAAGGGACTTGAGCATCCCTGGATTTTGGTATCCTAGGGAGTCCTGGAACCAATCTCCTGTGGATACCAAGGGAAAACTGTACTCTTTATTTAGCAGTTTCAGAATTCAGAATCTTAGAGGCATATTTTGCACGTGCACGACAATGTATGTTCAGAGATATTCGTTATGGGATTATTTATAATCACCAAGATTAACAGCCTGAATGTCCATCGAAAGAGAACTGGAGGAATAAATTATAGTGATCCTTACACTAAAGAACTTTTTAAAATAATGAAATAAATCTATATATGCTAATAGGAAACAACCCCAAGAGCTTTTACCGAGAAAAGTCATTTCCAAAACACCAAGTATGACCGCTGTCTCTAGTTCTACTCCTTCCATACTCTGACTCACTCCAGCCAACTCTTGGCAAATTCTCTGTTACCTTGACCTCAGTGATGCTAACATTTAACCTTAGGTCTAATCTCTCTCTCTTTACTCACTCCGTATCCAATCTCACGGCTTTAAATACATCCCATGTGCTGTTGTAGCCTTAATTTAGTTCTTCAGCCAGCCCTCTCTTGTGGGCTCCAGACTTGTATATCCAACTGCCTACTTGATCTCTCCTTTAGCTGTCTAATAGACATCTTACACTTTTCCTATCCCAAACTGAACTTCTGATTTCCCCCCAAAACTTCTCTTAATCTTCTCAGTAAATGGCAGCTCTACTCACTCAGTGACTCAGGCCCAAAACCTGGGCATCATCCTCGACTCCTCTCTCTCACTCCACATCTAGTATTACAGTTACTGTGACGCTAATGAAGCTTAAGCGTTGGAGCCCCTCACTTGCTGGCAGCTTCTTACAAGGTCCCAACAATGGGATAACACTGCTACACGCTTTTGTAAAATTTGCAAAAGTGAAATATTTTAATTGCCATCAGTTAAGATAGCTGTCTCGGGACTTCCTTGGCGGTCCAGTGGTTAAGACTTCACCTTCCAATGCAGGGGGCGCGAATTCAATCCCTGGTCAGGGAGCTAAGATCCCACATGCCTAGAGGTCAAAAAACCCAAAACATAGAACAGAAGCAATATCGTTACAAATTCAATAAAGACTTTAAAAATGGTCCACGTGAAAAAAGTCTTTAAAAAAAAAAAGGTAGCTATCTCTTTCCACTCCAACTTCCCCTCTGTCATTCTTCCCCTTGTGGTAGGGTTGGTATTGGATGGCTGTGGACATTTTGGGGTCATACAAAGTAGAAGTTGAATTGGGTTTACATTTATTTGGGGTTTGATCAAATATTTTTACATGGCTTGCAGTCACTTCTATGTCACTGCTAGCCTTCCCGGCATAAGAATGTCATCCGTGAGTGCGCCTGCTGATGCTGGGGACACGGGTTCGTGCCCCGGTCCGGGAAGATTCCACATGCCGCGGAGCGGCTGGGCCCATGAGCCATGGCCGCTGAGCCTGTGCGTCCGGAGCCTGTGCTCCGCAATGGGAGAGGCCACAATAGTGAGAGGCCCACGTACCGCAAAAAAAAAAAAAAAAAAAAAAAGAATGTCATCCGCGAATACTCTTATCTCTCACTATGCTGACTAATGGTGTAGAGCCAATGATCGTATCTTGGGACTAATGTGTCCTGCAGCACCAGCACTGGAGATACGTGTAGCTGAGAAGAAATAAGGTTGGGAATGTACAGAGCAAAAACCAGCCTGTGGAAAATTCTTCCGCTCACTGGACTTGTAAAACTATATATGGAGGATTCAGTACTGCCTAGTCAGAATGGGACTCCTGTCACTCATGTGACAGAATATGCAATAACGTGGCATATGCAACTTAATGCACCATCCATTCTTTTAATTGTGGCAAGAACACTTAACATGAGCTCTTCCCTCTTAACAAATATTTAATTGTACAATACATTTTTTTTTTTTTTGCGGTACGCGGGCCTCTCACTGTTGTGGCCTCTCGCATTGCGGAGCACAGGCTCCAGACGCGCAGGCTCAGCGGCCATGGCTCACGGGCCCAGCCGCTCCGCAGCATGTGGGATCTTCCCGGACTGGGTCACGAACCCGTGTCCCCTGCATCGACAGGCGGACTCTCAACTACTGCACCACCAGGGAAGCCCTACAATACATTTTTGATGACTGTAGGTACAATGTTGTACAGCAGATCTCTAGGAATTACCCATCTTGTATAACTGAAACTTTATACCCATTGAAGAGCAACTCCCCATTACCCTCTCTCCCTAGCCCCTGGCAACCACCATTCTACTGTCTGCTTCCAAGGGTGACTATTTTAGATACCTCATATAAGTTCAATCATACAATTCTTATCTTTTTGTGATTGGCTTATTTCACTTAGCATATTGTCCTCAAGGCTTATTCATGTTGTAGTATGTGAGAGGATTTCCTTTTTTAAGGCTGAATAATATTCCATTGAGTGTGTGTATATGCGTCTATCTCTTTATCTCTCTATCTGTCACATTTTGTTTACCCATTCATCTGTCAATGGACATTTAGATTGTTTCCATAACTTGGCTATGGTGAATAATGCTGCAGTAGACATGGGAGTGCATATATCTATTTGAGATCTTGAGTTCAATTCTTTTGGATATATACCTAGAAGTGGGATTGCTGGATCATGTGGTAGTTCTATTTTTAATTTTTTGAGGAACTTCCATACTGTTGTCTATAGTGGCTGTACCAACTTACATTCCCACCAACAGTGCACAAGGGTTCCCTTTTCTCCATATCCTTGCCAACAGTTCTTATCTCTTGTGTTTTTGATGATAGCCATTCTAACAGATGTGAGATGATATCTCATTGTGGGTTTCATTTGCATTTCCCTGTTGATTAGTGATGTTGAGCATCTCTTCATGTACCTGTTGTCCATTGTATGTCTTTTTTGGTCCAGCCTATTTTTAAATTGGATTTTATTCGTTTTTTTTTTTTGTTTTTTTTTTTGTTACGGAGTTGTGAGTTCCTTACATATTTTGGATATTAACCCATTATCGGATAGATGATTTGCAAATATTTTCTCCCATTCTGTAGGGTGCCCTTTCATTTTGTTGAATGATTTTTTTGCAGTGCAGAAACATTTTAGTTTGAAGTCCCACTTGATGATTTTTTTTTTTTTGCTTTTGTTGCCTGTGTTTTTGGTACCATGTCTAAAAAATCATTATCAAGTCCCATGTCAAGGAGGCTTTTCTATGTTTTCTTCTAGGAGTTTTATGGTTTCAGGTCTTACATTTAAGTACTCCATACTGTTTCCATAGTGGCTACAGCAAATTTTTCTGGGAACCTTGGAATAGAATTTATCAGAAATCCTGTTTTTGCAGAGCACCAGCCTGTAGCAGTACTACAAATTGTCATTTTGTCTATGTATGAATTTGCATATTTTATGCATCTTAACATATTGGATCATGTTTTAGTGTATCTGACTCATCTTGTTCTGATGAAGTCTGGCAGTTTCTGATGAAATGGCACATGAAAGTATCATGGACACAGCAGCTAGCCTGAAGAAACAAATTTTCTTGTCACAAAAAGCCAAAACATATTAATCAATAACTCAGTGTATGGAATATTGAATGATTTTTATACAATTATATAACTCAGTGTGGCGCAGTGTCAATTTTTAAATACATTCATATCGCTCATATAAATATCTTGTTTTCAGGTCAATTTTGTATTTGTTTTCTGGAATTTTTGATGAATAAGAATTTAAATATGATAGGAAGGAAGTTAATATGTAAGAAAGAAAGAAGACTCACCTGTCAAAACCTGTTTTATTATTACCACAATGGCAATTAAAAACTCTAGCAATAATAAAAATGAAATAAAAGTATCAATAAAACAGAAATTTAAAAAAATTTTATTTTATATTGGAGTATAGTTGATTTACAATGTTGTATTAGTTTTAGGTATACAGCAAAGTGATTTAGTTATACATATACGTGTATCTATTCTTTTTCAGATTCTTTTCCCATATCGGTTATTACAGAGTACTGAGTAGAGTTCCCTGTGCTGTTCAGTAGGTTCTTGTTGTTTATCTATTTTATATATAGTAATGTGAATATGTTAATCCCAACCTCCTAATTTATCCCTCCTTCCGCCTTTCCCCTTTGGTAACCATAAGTTTGTTTTCTAAGTCTGTGAGTCTGTTTCTGTTTTTTATTTTTTTTTATTTATTTTTTATTTATTTTTAATTTTTTTGCATTATGCGGGCCTCTCACTGTTGTGGCCTCTCCCATTGCGGAGCACAGGCTCCGGACGCGCAGGCTCAGCGGCCATGGCTCACGCGCCCAGCCGCTCTGCGGCACGTGGGATCTTCCCGGACTGGGGCACGAACCCGTGTCCCCTGAATCGGCAGGCGGATTCTCAACCACTGCGCCACCAGGGAAGCCCTGTTTCTGTTTTTTAGATAAGTATTTATGTCAATCCCAGTCTCCCAATTTGTCCCACCCCCCGTTCCTCCCTTGACGTCCATACGTTTGTTCTATACATCTGTGTCTCTATTTCTGCCTTGCAAACCAGTTCATCTGTACCATTTTTCTAGATTCCACTTATATGCATTAACATACGATATTTGTTTTTGTCTTTCTGACTTAATTCACTCTGTATGACAGTCTCTAGGTCCATCCATGTCTCTACAAATGACCCAATTTCGTTCCTTTTAATGGCTGAGTAGTATTCCATTGTATATATGTACCACATCTCCTTTATCCATTCATCTGTCGATGGACATTTAGGTTGCTTTCATGTCTTGGCTATTGTAAATAGTGCTGCTATGAACATTGGGGTGCATGTGTCTTTTCAAAGTATGGTTTCCTCTGGATATATGCCAAGAAATGGGATTGCTGGATCATATGGATTCCTATTTTTAGTTTTCTAAGGAACCTCCATACTTTTCTCCATAGTGCCTGTACCAATTTACATTCCCACCAACAGTGTAGGAGGGTTCCCTTTTCTCCACACCCTCTCCAACATTTATTGTTTGTAGACTTTTTGATGATAAAATAGAAATTTTGATCAACTATGCTAGAAGAGAAAATTATCTTACTGTTATTTTATAGAAGATATTATAAAATTATCATATGGACAGGTGAATAAATAGTATACAACAAACTATATAGTAAAAGGCTTTATAGGGGTGTGTCAGGAAGTTAGTATTAAGTTATTTTCTAGACTTTCTGATGTTTGTAGTATTTGTCAGCTTTTATAAATTTGTGATATATTGTGATTTATTTTCTCATTTTATTTTGTTTTTTTTGTTTTTTGTTTTTTTTTTTTGTTTTTTTTTTTGCGGTATGGGGGCCTCTCACTGTTGTGGCCTCTCCCATTGTGGAGCACAGGCTCCAGACGCGCAGGCTCAGCGGCCATGGCTCCCGGGCCCAGCTGCTCCGCGGCATGTGGGATCTTCCCGGACCGGGGCACGAGCCCGTGTCCCCTGCATCGGCAGGCGGACTCTCAACCACTGCGCCACCAGGGAAGCCCTATTTTCTCATTTTAAATAAATATTCATTTTATATCTAATTTTGTATCCTTCTTCCTAACAGAGAACCCCCCAAATTGTATAAGCTTCAGGCCTCTCAAAGCCTAGTTTGACCTTTGCCTATATCCAGCCCTTCAGCAAACACTGTTGGTGCCACCAGCCACATATGTACAGAATCTGATCACCTCTCCCCATCTTCACTGCCACCACCCTGGTCTCAGCCACCATCATTTCCCGCCTGGATAATTGTGCTAGCCTCCTAATTTTCCTCCCTGCTTCTTGCTTTGCCCTCTATCAGTCCAATCTCAGTGCAGCAGCCAGAGTAATCTCTTTTAAGCTGAAGCCATATCAGGTCCTTCCTCTGCTCAAAACTCTCCAATGATTTCTATCCTCACTCAGAGTAAAATCCAAAGTCCTTTTTATGGCCTTCAGAGACGCTCCACACTTCTCTGACCTCCGTTCCTACTCCTCTCCCCTCACTTACTCCCTTCCAGTCACCCTGGCTTTTCTGTTGTTCCTTGAACATGCCAAACCTGCTTCTGCCATGGGATCTTGGCCTTGGCTGTTCCCTCTGCCTGGAAAGCTCTTCTTTCAAGATGTCTGCATGGCTCTCTCCCTCATTTCTTTCAGGTCTCTGCTCAAATGTCACTTCATTAGTGAGGCCTTCCTTATATACAATTACAACCTCCCCATGACTCATTATCTCCCTTCTTTGCCTTATTTTTCTATCCTTTATCACCATCTGACATGATACATACTCTCCTGTTTGTTTATTTTCTTTCTTTCCCGTTAGGAATAAGTTGCACAAGGGGAGGGACGTTGTTTTGTTCACTAATGTTCACTAATGTGTTCTCAGCACCTAGACATGTGCTTGGCATATAGCAGGCATTCAGTAAATATCTGCTGAATGAATGTATGTTGAATCCTATATGCCAACTTAAGCAGTGGGATTAGAAGGCTATCTTCCCTTTCTTCTTTTGTTTAGAAGTTACTTTTTAAATTATAAAATATACACAACATGCAATTTACCCTATTAAGCTTTTTTTTATTTTAATTTTTTTTATTGGGGTATAGTTGTTTTACAATGTTGTGACAGTTTCTACTGTATAGCGAAGTGAAGTAGAGCTCCCTCTGCTATACAGCAGGTTCTCATTACTTATCTATTTTATACATATTAATGTATATATGTTAATTCCAATCTCCCAATTCATCCCACCCCCCTCCCCCCCTTGGCGTCCATACGTTTGTTCTCTACATCTGGGTCTCTATTTCTGCCTTGCAAGCCGGTTCATCTGTACCGTTTTTCTAGATTCCACCAATATGTGTTAATTTACGATATTTGTTTTTACAATTTTTAAGTGTACAGCTGATTCGCATTAAATACATTCACATTGCTATGCAAATATCACCACCACCCATCTACAGAACATTTTTCAGCTTACAAAACTGAAACTCTGAATCTCCTTTCTTCTGTATACACTAGGTTAATGCCTGAATTTCTTACAACAAATATTTATCATAATGATGTTAAAAGGCCGTTTCCATTTTGGGAACAGCCTAATCGGAAATTTATATTCATTTTATAAAACGATTATTGAAAAATGATTGTGTTCCTATTCCTTGAGCAGATTAAGTGTGAAGCTGTCCGGCTTTAAAAATGATTCATTACTGTGTTCCTCTGGGAGTCTGAATATTCAGAACCAGCTGTTTTCCTTATTAATATTTGAATTCAATATTTTACCATAAGAAATCTGATACCAAAGGAACAGTAAATATTTAACTACTTATGATATTATTTTAATTTAACATTTTTTCTTTTACCTAGAGTTTAATTAGCAATATTATCGCAGTTATGCAACATCATTGATGCAGGGAAAAGAGGGAGGAAAGTGGTATGGATCGAGAGCCTACTAGGTGTCAGGGGCTTTGTCGATATGTCAAGTGGCCTCTACTTCCTCACACCCCACTCACTTGTCCATGCACTCAGGCCAGGCTGACTTTAACCATCTATATTTTGTGGAAGTGCGCTTGACAAGATGGCCTGTTACTTCTGTGTCACTAAATTCCAATAGACACTTACTTTTCAGTCCTTGTTAGCTTGACCCCCTAGCAGCAGTCAGCACAGATGACCACTCCCTTCTTATCAAACATCATTCTTCTTTTGGTTCATCATCAGAGGTTTCTGATTCTACTTCCTAAATAAAAGGTCTTTCCACTTCTCTCTGTATCCATTGTCACCATCCAAAATAGTCTGAGACACCATCGCCTCTTGCCTGAACTACTTCAATAGCCTCTTAACTGGTCTCTTTGCTTCCAGTCTTCACCCCCTTTCCCCCCTCCCCCACCCCTGACATCACCATCACAGGGCTCCCTTTTCTATACAACTGCCAATGATGTCTCTGAACTACGATCACACCACTCCCTTGGTTATAACTCCTCAATGGATTTTCCCTGCTCTGAACTTCAATATCCTTATTCTGGTCAACAGATTCATCCCCCCTCTGGCTCCTGCCTGCCTTGCCCGACTCCAGCTTGAGCCACTTTCCTTTTTGACCTTACTCCTTGAGACTTCTTTGAATTCCTTGAATAAGCCACACATCTTTCAGCTCTGGAACTTTGCACATGCTCTTCTCACTCTTGGTTAATTTATTCATTCATTCAACAAATATTTATTGAGTACCTACTATTCTAAGTATTGAGGATATACCAGTGAGTAAAGTTAAGATTCCTGTGCCTGTGAGCTTGCAGTCTAGGAAGAGAGAGATTAAAGAGAATAAACATAATCAATAAGTAAACTGCCTAGTGTTTGGGAAAAAAGAAAAAGTAGAGAGCAGAGTAAGAGGGCTCAAGAGTGCAAAGGAGGGTGGGTAAGTGAAATTTTTAATGGAGCGATCAAGGTAAGCCTCCCTGAGAGGGTGGTACTTAAGCAAAGACTTGAAGGAGGTGAGAGAAAAAGCAATATGGATGTGTGAAGGAAGAACTTCTGTGGAGGGGTGGGGAGGAGGAAACCTTGTGGGGTGTGTTTGAGGGACAGCAAGGAGCATGGTTTGGCTGGAGTGGAGTGAGCACAGGGAAGCGTGCTTGGAGATAATGCTAAATTGGCCACTGGAGGCTAGATCATGAAGGGGCAGGCAGGCTGCTTTATGGAGTTTGGTTTTTCTCCGAGCAAGATATCTGAAGCTATCGGAGGGTTTTAAGCCGAATAGTTAAATAATCTAATTTATGTCATGAAAAGATCCTTCTGTCTGCTATGTGGAGAATAGACTGTCTGGGGTGGGGGATGATGGGGATGAAGCAGGGAGAGGCTACTGTCAGGAGGCTACTGCAGTAAGCCAAGTGAGAGACGGTGGCAGCTGGGGCTGGGGTAGTAGAAGTCGAGGTGGTGAGAAGGGGTTGGATTATGGATATATTTTGACAGTGCAGCCATCTGGACTTGCTGGTTGGATATAGAGTATGAGAAGGTCTGCAGTCTATATGTAGGGCTTGAAGCTTATAAGATTTGTGGGACCTTGTTTTTAAAAAAAGAGTACAAAATTAAGTACGAAAGTGAGTATGTATTTAAAGTGAGGGAAAAAATCACAACAATGAGTCAGGCTTTGTCAGGACAAGACGGATGGGTCAGATACTCTAAGACACGATTTTGTATGCTGGGATTCATCAAGCAAACGTCACTTCACACACATACTCAATGCTTGTAGTACTGCTACAGGTGTGTGCCCTACAAACATAGGGATTCTGGTCCATTTTACTTAATGGGATTTCCATCAAAAAGAAAAAAAGAGCAGGTTGCACTTATAATTGTGTATGCTGCATTATCCAGTATATATATATTTTTTAATTAATTAATTTTATTTTTGGCTGTGTTGGGTCTTCGTTGCTGCACACGGGCTTTCTCTAGTTGCAGCGAGCAGGGGCCACTCTTCATTGTGGCGCACAGGCTTCTCACTGCGGTGGCTTCTCTTGTTGCAGAGCATGGGCTCTAGGTGCGCAGGCTTCAGTAGTTGTGACTCGTGGGCTCAGTAATTGTGGCTTATGGGCTCTAGAGCGCAGGCTCAGTAGTTGTGGTGCATGGGCTTAGTTGCTCTGCAGCATGTGGGATCTTCCCGGACCAGGGCTTGAACCCGTGTCCCCTGCATTGGCAGGCGGATTCTTAACCACTGCACCACCAGGGAAGTCCCTATCCAGTATGTTTTTAACAAGGCAGAAATTCCATCTTTATTTTTCTTTTCTTTTTGGGTTCACGGCAAGTGGGATCTTAGTTCCCCAACCAGGGATTGAACCTGTGCCCCCTGCAGTGGAAGCGCAGAGTCTTAACCACTGGACTGTCAGGGAAGTCCCAAAGAAATCCCATTTTTTATTTAGACATCAATAAGAACCAAATCCTCTGCATACAATTCTATAATTTGGGAGAATTCTCCATAGACTAGGTTCTGGATGTGTACATATCAAACCTTGTGTCACTTCTATGACCTTTATACTGCCCGTGCCAAGTGCAATAGGACAGATTGCTATCCCAATATGACTTCTGGTCCTCCAGTGTTCTGTCACGACACCAGGAAGTGAATGCAAACCACATAAATGTATGTCCCCAAAGCCCAGCTAAAAGTGTCCCCATCTTAACTTCCCCTAAGCAGGATCCCCAAAATGTCCATGGTCACTCCAATACTATGCAACACAAGCGTTTGAAATGTGATGGAAGGAAAGTTGGAGTGGAAGGAGACAGTGGTCTTAACTGACCGCAGTTAAAATATCTTTCCCAATTATATAAAAATATATGACAATGTGAACACATTCCTAGGGACCTGTCCAGGGCCTTGGAATGTGAGGGTCCCTGAAACTAAAACTTTATCAGCTTCAAGAGAAGCTGGCATTGGATATGGGGTGTGACAGAGGGAAGTTTCCATTCAGGATGATTCTAAAGTTTTTGGCGTGAGGAGTCAGAGGGATGGAGTTGCCATTTCTGATGTGGTGAAGGCGGTAGGAGCAGGCTGGTCAAGTGGTGGGGGAAGGGAGGGGGAGACCAAGAGTTTGGCAGGGTCATATTAGGACTGAGATGCCAAAAAATGATACAAATGAACTTATATACAAAATAGATAGAGACCCACAGACAGAAAACAAACTTATGGTTACCAAAGGGGGAAGTGGGGAGGGCTAAATTAGGAGTTTGGGATTAGCAGATATACACTACTATATATAAAATAGATAAACAACTAGGACCTACTGTATAGCAGAGGGAACTATGTTCAATATCTTGTAATAACCTATAATGGAAAAGAATCTGAAAAAGAAGATAAACAATATAACTGAATCACTTTGCCATACACCTGCAACTAACACGACATTGTGAATCAACTATACTTCAATCAAAAAAAAAAGAAAATATTATGCAAGGAAAAAAAAAAAAAAAAGAAAAGACTGAGACGCCTATTAAACAGCCAAGCAGAGATGTCAAGTGGCAATTCTCTCCATTCCTTTTGTGGCTTACTCCTGCTCATCTTTCACAGCTCAGCTAAGTGTCGCCGCCTCATCCCGGACTCACTGTGAAGCTTAAGTCTCCTACATTTTATAGCCCCCATACCTCTCTTTTTGCAAGACTTAGCACCCCTGTGATGACGTTTTTAATGGTTGTCTCTCCTGCACTGCACTAGACAAAGCTGAGGCTGTGCATTCCATGCTGTCCTGCGCCTGCTGTGTACCACACTGCCTGGTGCTGAGTCAGTCCTCAAGAATTGTTGGTTGAGTAAATGAAGAGAGGCCAAGTAACTTTTCCAACTCACAACAAGAAGATGGCAGAGCTAAGATTGACAGAGACATATTTTTTCAGTTTTTAAAAAAGCAAAGCCAAGCACATGGATAGGAAAATGCATGAAACACCAGTGGATTATCACCAGTTGAACACTCTTGGGTAACTAGCACTCAGGCCAAGGAACAGCACAGTGACAACGTCCCAGAACCCCTAGTGCCCCTCTTCTGAACCACTACCCGCTTCTTCCCCCAGGTGACCACCATCCTGATTTCTGACATCATAAATTAGTTTTTCTTGTTTCAGAACTTTATATATATGGAATATCCAGGATCTATTCTTTTGTGTCTGTGTGTGTGAAATTTATAAATGTTGTCGTGAATAGCAGTGGCTGATCATTTTCATTGCTGTATAGCGGTTCTCAGACTTTCTGGTTTTGAAACCCCTTTCCATTTATAAAAATTATTGAGGAACCTAAAGAACTTTTGTTTCTGTGGGTTATGTCTATTGATATTTACTGTATTGGAAATTAAAACTGAGAAATGTAAAAGTTATTTAATTTAAAAATAACAAATTCATTACATGTTAATATATATAATGCATTTTAATGAAAATAGTTGTATTTTACAAAACAAAAAAGAATTAGTGAGAAATATGGTAGTGACTATGAACGAGAGTCTTGGCAAATATGTCAGAACACTGACACTGGGTGGGGCTGGGAAGGCCTGGCTTCCAGAGGTCTTGGCCAAACCCCAGAGGGCACAGGAATGATGGGGAGGCACTAGGATGTGGACCATGCACCGTTTTGCCATCTTTGAGTTTTGTGCATCAATTAGCAATAGATACAAATGAGCAGGCCAAGGAGACATACCATTAGTATGTGCAAAATACCCAACAAATCTGGTAAATGTGTAAATGTATGACTTAATGAATAAAGTTGACCCGATTTGGGTAGGAGGTGAAGAGGATAGAAAGGTGCTGTCCAGGCAAGTGGAGAAGGGAATGGTGGCAGAAAATAATATTGTTTGTTTGGGAGGCAGAAGACATACTTGTCAGGGTGAAGGTAAAACCCTTAGTGTGGTTTTCATGGCCCCTGTCGGCTTTTCAGGCCCATCTGCCACTCTATCCGATGCCCCAGCCACTTCCTTCCCCAGATATGTACAAACACATGCACCCATGTCGTCCACTCTTCGTGCTGCTTCCTTTACCTGCAGTGGCATCCTTCTCCCCCTCTTTACTACCAGGTAAACTAGTGACCCTGGGGACCCACCTGAAATGCCTCCTCTTGAGCAGCTTCCCAGGCACCAAACTACTTCCCTCACCTCCCCCCTCCAGCTAATATTCGCTCTCCCATGCTCCCATAGTGCTTTGTGCTCACCTCTGTCCTAGAACTTGACATCTTTTGTCATCATCAACCAAGTGTCTGTCTTCCCCTCTAGACCATGAACTAGGGCAAGCCATGGGTCTTACGTACCTGTGAGTCCCTAACTCCTAGTACAGCTCCAGGCAGGTAGTGGCACCTGCTTCTCTGTCCGCAGCAATGTCTCATACGAGGCATTGCACATAGGTGTGCAGTACATATTTACTGACATCTGCGATGGGTGGAGCAGACTGGTCTGAGCCTTTCAGAGAACCTCAGGTCGTGTTCATTTACTTTGTCGGTGGCTGGTTAATTGACCTTCCATTGTCAAGTTGCCCCTGGAGCTGGATAGACAAGAAACAGTCCTCGTTTAAAAGTCGATTAAAGGTCAGGAAATCCCTTTGGAAAACATTTTGGCAGTTTCTAGAAATGTTTTTTTTTAATTGGAGTATAATTGCTTTACAATGTTGTGTTAGTTTCTGCTGTACAACGAAGTGAATAAGCTATATGTATACATATATCCCCTCCCTCTTGGACCTCCCCCACACTCTCCCCCCCATCCCACCCATCTAGGTCATCACAGAGCACCGAGCTTAGCTCCCTGTGCTATACCACAGGTTCCCACTAGCTATCTATTTTACACATGGTAGTGTTACACCTACCATATAATTTAGCCATTCCACTCTTAGGTATTTACCCAAGAGAAATAAAAGCCTATGTACATACAAGGACTTGTACAAGAATGTCCGTAGCAGCTTTATTTATAATAGCCAAAACCTAGAAACAACCCAAATGCCCATCAATAGGTGAATGGATAAACTGTGGTGTATCCATACAATGGAATACTGCATGCAACAATATGGATAAATCTTAAAATAATTACGCTAAGTAAAAGAAGCTAGACCAAAAGAATATGCACTATATGATTCTGTTCATATAAAATTCTAGAAAATGAAAACGAATCTATAGTAACAGAATGCAGATAAGTGGTTGCCTTGGGATGGTGTGGGGAGGAGAGAGAGGCGCAAGAGGATGATTACAAAGAGGCGTAAGCTAACTTTGGGGGTTTTAGATATGCTCATTATCTTGATTATTGTGCTGGGTTCATGGGTGTCAACATGTGTCAAGACATCAAATTGTATATTTTAAATATGTACAGTTTATTGTGTGTCAGTTATTTCTTAATACAATTGTTTAAAAAATCCATTAATCCATCCTGCACTTTGATCACTCTTTTGCCCATGCTTGATTTTGTAACATTCTCTATTGGTCATTTGGAAAATATTGCTTCACTCAGGTATGCAGACCTTCCAAGTGTTGACACATTTTACTATACATTATCAAAAAAATCACATTTGTTAGTATTAGCGCAGATCTCATCAGCGAAGTCTAAGCATTTGGGAAGCTGTCAAGTTCATGGTGGTGGATAGCTTTTCCAAAATTTGTATTTTTATTTGAAAGCAAACACTGTCAGTTAAGTAACAGACTCACCTCGTTCATTTTCAAGGAACTATCTGCCAGAAGCCTCAATCTGAATAATTATAGTTTGTCTGTCAGTCATCTTTTCAAGCAAAATTGGTGTTCCATGAAAAAAAGCATCTAGTTCAGCTCACAAAAATGAGTACTTTTCCTTTGGGCAATAATTGCACATTGATATGTAACAGATGTGCTTTATGCATGCTTCCCATTTTATCACATGGAAAATAATTTTTAAATGTACTCAATGGTTGAGATTTAATACAATTAATTTTTATACTGTTTCATCAAAGACTTTGTTTATTGTGAGTGTGTGGGGTGAAGAAGGCAGTGAATAGCAGCACAGTTGGTATCACTACCTTGATATGTGCTAAGGCGCTGGCAGTTTTTTTAATCTAACTTTGCTTTTGCACCATCAGTGCAAATATCAATGTAGTGAAAAAGGCAAATGTCCTTTTAGTAATATTATGAAAAGAGCTTTGACCTTGAGGACCCCCTAAGAGGGTTTTGGGGATTCCCCAGGTGTCCACAGACCACATTTTTTAAAAATAAATTTACTTATTTATTTATTTATTTTTGGCTGTGTTGAGTCTTCGTTGCTGTGTGAGGGCTTTTCTCTGGTTGAGGCTCAGTAGTTGTGGCTCGCGGGCTCTAGAGTGCAGGCTCAGTAGTTGTGGTGCATGGGCTTAGTTGCTCCGCGGCATGTGGAATCTTCCCAGACCAGGGCTCGAAACCGTTTCCCCTGCACTGGCAGGCGGATTCTCAACCACTGTGCCACCAGGGAAGTCCCACAGACCACATTTTTAAGAAGAACTGCTGTATAGTATTTTATTGTAGGAATATACCACAACTTAGTTATGTTTACTATTGTTGGACATTTGGAATGTTCTGTTTTGAGCTATTACATACAGAAGTGTTAAGAGGTGGACTTCCCTGGTGGCGCAGTGGTTAAGAATCTTCCCGCCAATGCAGGGGACATGGGTTTGAGCCCTGGTTGGGGAAGATCCCACATGCCTCGGAGCAACTAAGCCCACATGCCACAACTGCTGAGCCTGTGCTCTAGAGCCCGCGTGCTTCAACTACTGAGCCCACACGCAGCAACTACTGAAGCCCGCGCAACTAAAGCCCGTGCTACACAACAAGAGAAGCCACCGCAATGAGAAGCTCGCGCACTGCAAGGAAGAGTAGCCCCCACTCACCGCAATGAGAGAAAGCCTGCCTGCAGCAACAAAGACCCAACGCAGCCAAAAAAAAAAAAAAAAAAAAAGGACCTCCCATATAAAAATCGGGGTTTCTCAATTCTCTTGAAAAATAAGTTCCGGCAGCCTTGGGTCTGCATCCTGCACCTGAGACACCCCCTCTAGATGAGACCTCACCTGTGGGTCACCAGCCCCACCTGCCATCTTGCCTGGTCCTGGAGGCATTTATCTCCATGACACTTGGTAAAACTCTCACTATAGAAAAAAGAAAAAGAATCATCACTGGATGCTAAGATTAATGGGCAAAGTATGATGAGAAACAGGATATTTACATAGTCTCAAACTATCTCCCCACAAGAAGCTTATTAATTACAAAAGAAAAAGTAGTAACTTCACAATAGAGAAACCTAGCAGACACCCCTTAACCAAACGATCAAAGTGAACATCATCTGGAATGAGAATATTGACATCGTGTGCCTCCTGATATGACGAGGTGTGAAGGGCCTGCCATCACTTCTGTGGTTTTCTTCCCCAAAATGCATAACCCGAATTTAATCACAAGAAAACATCAGACAAACCCAAATTGAGAGCTATTCTTCAAAATAACTGGCCGTTACTCTTCAAAAGTGTCAAGATTATGAAAAACAAAGAAAGAGCGAGGGGCTGTCCCAGAATTGAGGAGAGTAAGGAAAAATGACAACTAAATACAAAGTAGGATCCTGGATTGAGTCTTGGACCAAAAAAAAAGAGCAGCAGTGGGGCAGCTGACAACTTCTGCATGAGGTCTGTGGGTTAGTCAAAAGTATCATATCAATGTTAACTTCCTAGTTTTGATAATTGATTGTGGTTCTGTAAGATGTTAACATTTGGGGAAGCTGGGGGACAGGTATAAGAAATTCTTTGTTCTTGTTTTGCGCCTTTTATATGTCTGAGATTATTTCAAAAAATGAGTTAAATATGAAAAAAGTATAAACATATATTGCTTATATAATCAGGAAAAGAACCAAAAAAAAAAAGCGCCCTATTTTTACTGAGAAAATAAGCCAAAATAGAAATAAGCCCTCAAAATTGAAAAGTAAAATCGTCTTTCCCTTCACCCTCATCCCCAGCTCCATTCCCTGGAGCTAACCATTGTTACCATTTTCTTGTTTATCCTTCTAGAAAATTTGCTTTATATACAAGTATATGGTGTGTGTCTGTATCCCTTTTAAACACACACACACACACACAAAGACAGGAGATCATGTTATTTATACTACTCTGCTCCTGTTTTTTTTCCTTTCACTGAACTGTATATTTTGACCACATATCAACGTACATATAGATGGATCTCTTTCTTTCATCATCTGGTTGAATCTTGATCAGTTGGCCAGTCCCTGTTGATTGCCATTTAGATTGGCTCCCGTTTTTCACTGCTTCAAGAAATGCTGCAGTGAACACCCTCATCCACTGGACCACCAGGGAATTCCCTCTTGTGGCACTTTTGAAGTCATTCAGGGGCACGCACAGAGTGGCAAAAATTTGAATTGCCAGAAGTGTACATTCTTAGCTGAGGTCAAGCAGAGCAATGCCTTCTTGTTTCAGCTCTCATGTTGTCAAAAAACCGTCATTTCTGTGGTCTATTTAGTGCCACATTTTTATTGGTGATTTTGCTATTTAAAATGACCCCCAAGGGTAGTGCTGAAGTGCTGTCTAGTATTCCCAAGTGCAAGAAGGCTTGATGTGCCTTACAGAGAAAGTCCATGTGTTAGAGCAGTTTTGTTTAGATATGAGTTCAATGCTAATGAATCAACTGTATATTAAATAAGGTATCTTTAAACAGAAACACATAAAACAAGGTTACTTACTGATCCACTGATGAATATTTTTTGACCAGAGGCTAGTAGGAACCTAACCCTGTATTTCCCCTAGGGGCACTGGTTCAGGATTCATTAACTCAGCATGCGTGGTGACTCTATAGAACATAACTACAGTACTTCAAATAATGAGAACCAATTGTAATCCATCCCCAGCAGACTTGTTCCATAAGAAATATTAAAGGAAATTCTTCAGACTTAAGGGAAATTATACCAGCTGGAAATTCAGAGCTACGTGAAAGAATGAAGAGCACTAGAAACGGTTAATATCTGGGTAAACATAAAAGGCTTGTTTTTCATTTAATGTACTGAAAAGACAATTGACTGTTTTAAACAAAAAGAATAACAGTGTATTGTGGGGTCTGTAATCTATTTAGAAGTAAAAGTGCATGAAAACAATGGGAAGGAGGAGTAAAAGGAAGTGCACTGTTATAAGGCTCTTACATTTTATGTGAATTGGTACAATATTAATTCAAAGTACACTGTGATAAGTTATGGATTCATATTGTGATGCTCAGATCAACTACTAAAAAATAAAATAAGACATATGGCTAAAAAACAAAAATAGAGTACTAAAAATACTCAGGAAATGTTAAGGAAGGGAGAAAAAGAGGACAAAATGAGCAAAGAATAGGTAGAACAAATAGGAAAAAATACCAAGATGGGAGACTTGGAAACAACCGTATCAGTTATTACAGTGAACATAGTAAGTGCTCCAAATAAAAGCTAGATGTTGTCAGACTGGCAATCAATCAATCAATCATACATACATACATACATACATACATACATACATACATACATACATAAGCCTGCCCTATAAGAAACCCAGTTTAACAGTTTAAATGCTTGGGTTAAAGTAGAAGGACAGGGAATTTCCTGCAAGTCCAGGGGTTAGGTCTCTGTGCTTGCAAGCTGCACAGCATAGCAAAAAAAAAAAAAAAAAAAAAAAAAAAAAAAGTCAAAGGACAGAAAAATATATATTACACAAACATGAAGCATAAGAAATCTAGTGATTATATTAACGTCAGATAAAGTAGACTTTAAGACAAGGAGTATTACCAGAGATATGGAAGGATATTTCCTAATGGTGAAAGGCTCAATTCATAAGGAGATGTAATTCTTAGTTGTGAAATATGTGAAGCAAAACCTGGTAGAGTTTAAAGGAAAAATAGACAAATCCACAATTATATTTGAAGACTTTAGCACTCCTGTCTCAGTAATCAATAGAACAAGTAGACAATCATTAAGATACCATCAATCAACTTTTCCTAATTGACATTTTAAATATCTCTCTCCCTCCAATGACAGCAGAAGACACAGTCTTTTCAAATGTGCAAGGAACATTCAGCATGAGAAACCATGCTGGACCATAACGAAAATGTTAATAAATTTAAAAGGATGAATATAGTAGAGAGTATGTTCACTGACCATAAAGGAATTACATTAGAAATCAATAATTAGAAAGGTAACTGGGAAATTCCCTAAGTGTTTGGAAATTAAACAAATGCAGTGATAACTGGGCACTTTTGATCGACTTGACTGGAAGCCAGTTCCTACTAAAGTAAACAATCTCCCTCCTCCCTCTCCCCCAAACACCTATCAGTGTCTTTTTGTTTCCACTCATATATGTGGGGTCTTCTGCTTTGTAACCAAGAGAAAAGAGTTTTTGGTGGTGAAGAGGCCTAGGCAAACGTAAGAGGAGCTCTGAGGGGATAAAATGGCATGGATTCCTTTTCTGGACCTTTAACTTCCATGGTTAAGCAAATGAGAACCATGAATTGCTGGACTTGCTAGAGGGAGACTTTGAGAGACTGAACGAAGCAGGGCGTTTCAAGGCCCAGGTGACAGAGGATGGCACAGAGTTGGGAGGATACCCATCTAATCCAGAACCACTTGGGCACCCCAAGGTTTGCAAGCTTTGGGAGGAGCTACAGAAAGCACTGGTAGCATGGACATTGGTATCTTATCATGGACACTAAGCAGTCAGATTGCTCTAAGTAGCCTTGCAAGCAGAGGGGGTGGAGAAGTGGAAGCTGGAGCAGTATAAGAAAAACAAACAAACAAACAAACCAGGGTGGGACTCCCAGAAACAAATGGGATGGGGTGGGACACTTGAAAGTGGTGTGTGGTCTTACAGGTCTATGCTTACCTAATAAGCATATATAACTTACTGGGAGCCAAAGGTGGAATAGTCTACTTTTCTGGAATAAGTACAAGATCCTTCAGGGGCCAGTCTTAGGGACCCTTTTGAAAATCTAAGGTTGTTTGAGGGTCTATGCAGAAAGAGAGGGATGTAGCAACTCGTGATTGCTCTGTAGCCTGGACTGCAACAGATTTCCCTGTGCAGAGAATTACTGTACCTTGTGGATTCTTGATGAAGAAAGGGCCCTTACCTTCAGTCCTTAGCAGATTAAATTTGGAAAGGAGGCCCACAAGGCCACTGATAAGTGCAGGAGGCTGGTATAGACCTGCATAAACAGTGTTCAAAAGACTAAACACCAGATGTAGACCTGGGGCTGTCAAAGAATGGTAAGGTCACCATAAAGAGCTTTTCACAAGTAATGTTAAGAGCAGGAAGATAATCAAGAAGGGGATACAATTGACAATGATGTAGTGATGGATGATAAAGACAGAGCAGAACTCCTCTGCGCTCACTTTGTACCTATATTTCTGTTAAGGAGAAATTTTCATACTGAAAAGTCTAGCCCAGGGCTTTTCAAACTTTAACATGCATATGCATCATTTCGGGATTTTGCTAAAATGGAGATTTTGACTCAATAGGTCTGGGTGGGGCCCAAGAATGTGCATTTCTAATAAACTCCCAGGTGACACTGATGCAGCTGGTCTTCCAGCCCCACTCTGAATAACAAGAGTGTAGACCAAACATTGGTAAGGGAAGAAAAGTCCAGGATGGATAAAATGGTTATCTAAAGAGCATCTCATTGCTTTAACCAAGTCCAAGTCTCCAGTCTGGACAAATTACATCTCTCGAAGTATTGGGAGTGCTTGCAAATGAGAAACATAAACCACTCTTGAGGATACGTTTATTTTCATCAATGTGGAGACTAGGAGAGGTGCTAGAGGCCTGATGACAGGCAGATGTGATCATAGGTTTCAAAAAAGGAAATAAGAGAGGAAGTGTAATGGACAGATCAGTAAGTTTGATGCTGATTCCAGGAGACAATCTAAAACGGATTATTTGAAAAGGATGGTTTGTGTTCACTGGACCCAGTGTGACTTCACTGAGAATAAAACCTGTGAGACAAGTTTCATTGTCTTTGGTAGGTTTACCAGAATGATAGCTCTGGGCAGCAAGTGAAATGTAGCAAAGCACTAGCTAAGGACTTTCAAGATGTTATTTGTGCAAAGAAGCACAGCAGTGACTGGCTGTGAAGGGGGATTAGTAACTGGTTGATCCAGTCTGCCTGGAGGGCCCTGATTAATGATTAATAGTCCCTGAAGGTTAGCCTCTTGGATTGTTATGAGGCTTCATCGTACACCTGGTCTGTTTCAGTAATTTTATCACTCACTGGCTTAGATCAGTGGTTCTCAAATGTTAGGGTACACCAGAATTTCTTGAGGGCAGGGGATGCTTGTTAAAATGTTGGTTCCAAGTCTCCAGTCCTGGACTCTGATTCGGCAGGCCTGAATGCCTTTTTAATAAGTATCTCAAGGTGATTCTGAGGAAGGTACTCTGTGGAGCTCAATTTGAAAAAGGAAACAAACAAACAAACCCTGATGAATAGGAATGAACACAGGCAGCTCAAAACACTCTTTTTAAAGTGTGTATTTGGGGTTTCCCAATTGACTAAGGGATAGCAAAGCCAAGGGTAGTATTTCCTAAGAGAGAGATCCCTGGGTCCTGAGGCTGCCCATTTTGTTGATTCTGAATGAGACTGAGAGTGGGAAAGTGTTTTTACCTTTGCTCTATATTGTTTGAACTGATTTCTTTTTAAAGTCCAGGACTTCTGCTTTCTAGAAGATGGAATACACATACTTTTTGCTATTTCTCTGGTGAAATACAACTAAAAATTCTTGACATTGTATATGAAACAAACATGAAGACTCTGAAAGGTGGAGAGAAGAAGGCAGATCATCTAGGGATTTTAGGACCCAAGGAATGATCTGGCGGTGAGTTCCTCAGGTTTCCTTTATGCCTCATATAGCCTAGACTTAGAGCTGAAGAAGGTGACAACCCAGAATGGCCAAGGAGGGCAACCTGGAACTGGCAATGAATGCAGTCAAAAAAGCCCCAAGAAAAGTGGGGCCTCTTTAGCCAAAGGCCAAAAAAGGGACAGCCTAGAATGACAGAAAATGTTTAGATAATAACTGCTTTACTCCAGCCAAGCACTATAGAAAACAATGTGGCCTCACCACACCCCCATCAGCAAAGGCCAAGTGGGGAGCTGAGATTTCCACCTCACCAGGTTGTAATGAAGCACCCCGAGCCCCTTGCCAGGGTGGTGTCAGAGGAGGCATGGAGGAGAATGAAGACTTTCACCGCTGCCCAGCAGTAACGAGGCTGCCTCTCCTCATGGTGTCACTAGAAGCCACGTGGAGGCCAGTGACAAGGTATCTACACCTCTTGGCCAGGGAGGTACCAGCGGAGCCTGAGTGGGGAGCTGGGACTTCCAGCCTCACTCAGCAGCCCCTTCTTAGTTGTGAAAGAAGGCTCAGGGGTAACCTGGACTTTCACCACCACCTGGCAGGAGCATGACAGTATTTCCTCTTCCCCCGGCAGAAGTGTCACAGGAAGCCAGCTAAGACAGAGCATTTACATAGGATCCAGAGTCTCATAACATAATACCCCAAATGTCAAAGTTTCAGTCAAAAATCACTCATCAGACCAAGAACCAGGAAGATATCAAACCGATTGATTGAAGAAAGACAATCAAGAGACACTGGATATCTTTCCCAGGGTGGCTGTAACATAGTACCACAAACTGCGTGGCTTAAAAACAACAGAAACTTATTGTCTCACAGTTTTGGAGCCAAGAAATCCAAAATCAAGGTGTTGGCACAACTATACTCCCTCTCAAACTCACAGGATTATTTGAACAACCCTATAACTATTAAGGAAATTGAATTTATCATTTAAAAACTCCCAGAAAAGAAATCTTCAGGCCCAGATAGCTGCACTGGAGAATTATACAAAACATGTGAAGAAGGATTTATACTAAATTCTACCAATGCCTTCTAGAAAGTAAAAGAAGAGGGACTACTTCTCAATTTGTTTTATGAAATTAGTATTAACCTGATATCAAAACCAAAGATATCACACAATAAACAAAAAACTATACACTGATAACTCATAAATACAGATGCAAAAATCCTCAACAAGCTATTATTAAATAGATTTCCACAATGTATAAAAAGAATCGTATACCATGACCAAGTAGGATTTATTCCAGGGATGCAAGACTAATTCAGTAATCCAATATTCGGGCTTCCCTGGTGGTGCAGTGGTTAAGAATCCGCCTGCCAATGCAGGGAACACGGGTTCGATCCCTGGTCCGGGAAGATCCTACATGCTGCAGAGCAACTAAGTCTGTGAGCCACAACTGCTGAGCCTTCGCTCTAGAGCCCGTGGGCCACAACTACTGAGCCCGCGTGCCTAGAGCTTGTGCTCCGCAACACGAGAACCCACCACAATGAGAAGCCTGCGCGCTGCAATGAAGAGTAGCCCCCGCTCACTGCAACCAGAGAAAAGCCCGCGTGCAGCAACAAAGGCCCAAGGCAGCCAAAAATAAATAAATAAATAAATAAATAAATAAAATTTTTTAAAAAATTCAATATTCAACAATTAATCAATGTAATCCACCATATTCACAGAAGAAAATTTACATGATCATCTCAGTAGATGGAGAAAAATCTTTTTTGACAAAATGCAGCACTCATTCAGAATAAAAACTCTCACTTCACTAGGAATAGAGGGGGGACTTCCTCAACTTGCTAGAGAGCATCTACAAAAATTCCCTGGAATCTCACATGGCAAAAGAGACTTTGTAGATGTCATTATGTTAAGGATCCTGAGATGGGAAGATTATGCTGGATTATCCAACATAATCACGGGGTCCTTATAAGAGGGAGACAAGAGGGTCAGAGTCAGAGAAGGAGATGTGACGATGGAAGCAGAGGTTGCAGTGATGTGCTCTGAAGATGGGGTAAGGGGTCACAAGCCAAGGAATGTGAATGGCTTATGGAAGCTGGGAAAGACAAGGAAACAGATTCTCTCCTCTAGAACCTCCAGAAGGAATGCTGCCCTGCTGGTATTCTGATTGTAGGACTTCTGACCTCCAGAACTGTAAGATAATACGTCTGTGTTGCTTTAAGCCATGAAATTTGTGGTAATTTGTCAGAATAGCGATAGGAAACAAAGGCAGAAATGATGGCCTTGCTAGTGGAGGTTTGAAAGCCTCTCTGGCAACACCCTTGGCTGCTGCCTGGCCTGTTGATTCCTGGAAGACAGAAGTGATGTAGAGCTGAATTCATAACGTGTTTTCTGTCTTGTTCTTGTGGCTCTTAGCATTTGTTTCTCTGGATAACATTAATTAGCCTCCGATAAGATGTGTGCTACTTGTGGACAACTTGAGTCACCACATCGCACAGGACAACCTTGTGTGCTTAACAGGCAGGCAGTACTAATGCTTTGCAATTGTGTATTATGTTGGGGTCTCTAATAAAAGTTTCTTACGTATGACACAAGCGTCAGCATAAATTGAAAATCTGAGAGCGGGAATCGTAGGAGGTCTCCAGAGGAGGCTGTAAAAGTGACACTGAGTGAAGGAGAGAGAATCCTTCCCAATTGGGGAAGGGCCAACTGCCAGGGAAAGGAAATGAACTCTCCTTCCCCTGTAAAAATTGGTGAAGGCTCACAACCTTTAAATCTTATCCTGAAAGCAAGCCACTGGGGATTAAGAGGTGGCATTATTCTGCCTACCATGATTTTCCATCTCTCTGCTCTGGAGAGGCCATTTCTCTCCATCCTCAACACACGCTTTTCCCTGTGGCACCTCCCATATGCCTGGTGCTGGGCTTTCTGTTTATGTTCACTGTACGGATATATAAGAAACTTTTGGCTTTTGAATTTGTTGCTTTTCTGTTTTGCTTTTAGTTAGATGAACCTCAGGATGAAAAAGATAGCCTCAGTCCTCACTGGCAGGGAATCCCTGAGTGTAAACTAGCAGAGCCTAGGAGGGCTCCTTTCGGTCCTGAGATATCTGGGTCTCATTCACAACAGAGTTTAAGGAGTGAAGCTGGTGGGTGTTCTGAAGTGGCCTGTCTCTGTGAGCTCATACCAGTCAGTCAGGCCCTTGGTCTGTACCACCCCTAGCCTGCCCCTCCCACAGTCCCTTCCCATCTCAGTAAATAGCAAGTCCAATTTTCCAGCTTCTCATGCAAAAACTTTCCTCTCACATCTGACATCTAAATCATCAGCAAATCCTGTTGACTCTACCTGCAACATATATTCAGAATCTAACCACTTCTTACATCTCCCCGCTACCGCCCTGGTCTAAGCCGCCATCACCTTTCTCCTTAGTCACGGCATTAGCCTTCTATTTGGTCTTCCTTCTTCCATCCTTGCCTCCCTTCCATTTATTTCCAACACAGCCACCACAGAGACCCTCTTAAAAGGTAGGTCACATCATGTCGCTCCTCTTCTTATAACTCCAGTGGTTCCCCATCTCGTTCTGAGGACAAGGTAAAGTCATAGCCCACAAGCCTCTGCACACATAGTCTGGCTCCCAGGTCCCTCTCTGACCTCGTCATCTACTCCTCTCCCCCTCCTTCCCTCAGTCCCAGGCCCTGGGCCTCCTTGTTCCTCCTTGAACATAATAGATAGGCTTTTACTGTGGGTCCCTTGTTCCCTCTGCTAGAATGCTCTTCCCCCAGATATCTGCATGGCTCTTCTCTCACATCCTTCAGATCGTTGCTTAAATATTTCCTTTTCGATGAGTCCTTTTCTGGCCACCATTTCTAAAATCACAGTGTCCCCTCCAACACCCCCGTCCTCCCACCCCCTTTCCCTGCTTAATTTTCCTCCATAGCTCTATTCTCCATCTCACATATTATCTCTATCTATCTTTATATTATACAATAAATTGTATATTAAGTATATTTTGTTATAGAAAGTATAATTTGTTAATTGTCTGCGTCATCCCCACCAAATGTAAATTCTCAAGAGCAGAGTTCTTTCTCTGTTTTGTTCATTGATGATTCCCCCAGTGCTTTAAACAGTGCCTGTCACATAGTAAAAGCTAATAAATATTTGCTGGATGGATAAATGAATGAATTTTACATGTTCCTCACAATCCAGTCCCCCACTTACTACTTTCTCACCCAGTTCTAGCCTCACAAACTTCCATGCCTTTCATTGAGACAGGAATTCACTTTGCGTCTTAAAAACCGATGTCCCAAAGATTAGCCCCACCCCCACTGAGGGAGTTTCAGGTGTTCTAACCAGAAAGTTATCATTCTTGGACGATATCTCAGTTTGGGGACCAGGTGGACCTCGATATGAATGCTGGCTCTGCCACTTGGTAGCTGCGGGTAAGACCCAGAGCAAGTTGCTTCATTTTTCCAAGCCCCAGCTTCCCCCATGGAGAGTGAGAATATTATCTGCGATCATGGGGTTGCTGGGGGGACTGAAAGTAGGCATGTATTGCTTCTGCCAAGAGCAGTGCCCGGCACAAAGGTGGGATCATACTGTATACAATGATCTGCAATTGGCAATCCCTGCACAAATCAGTTTTGTACATATATCCTTAGATACTGGTCCTTTAATCCCTATAGGATAGATTCCCAAAGTGGGGTTGCTGACCGCAGTGGTATGTATGTGCTTTAAAAAGAGTAAATAAATGGCGCCAGATTATTTTCCAGAAACAGTTGTTAACAATTCATACTCCTGCCAACTGTGTCTGAGAATGCCTGTTTCCCCCCCGCCACCCTTACGAGTACCAGATGTTATCAGTCTTTTTCATTTTTGCCCATCTGATTGGGGGAAAATGGTATCTTGTGTTGATTTCCATTTCCTTTATCACTTGTAAAGTTGAACATCTTTTCATATGTATAGTATTCATTTGTTGTATGTCCTCTTCTGTGATTGCCTTTACTTGTCCAGTCGTCTTTTGAGTTATGTATTTTTCTTATCAATTTATAGGTTGGGGATATGGACAGTGACTGCTAATAGGTATAAGTTTCTCTTTGGGGTGATGAAAATGTTCTAAAATTGGGTTACAGTGATAGTTCCACAACTCTGTAAATACACTAAAAAGCTTTGAATTTACACTTTATTTTATTTATTTATTTTTTTTATTAGTTTCTGCTTTATAACAAAGTGAATCAGTCATACATACACATCTGTTCCCACATCCCTTCCCTATTGCGTCTCCCTCCCTCCCACCCTCCCCATCCCACCCCTCCAGGTGGTCACAAAGCACCGAGCTGATCTCCCTGTGCTCTGCGGCTGCTTCCCACTATCTATCTACCTTACGTTTGGTAGTGTATATATGTCCATGCCTCTCTTTTGCTTTGTCACAGCTTACCCTTCACCCTCCCCATATCCTCAAGTCCATTCTCAAGTAGGTCTGTGTCTTTATTCCCGTTTTACCCCTAGGTTCTTCATGACATTTTTTTTTTAATTCCATATATATGTGTTAGCATACGGTATTTGTCTTTCTCTTTCTGACTTACTTCACTCTGTATGACAGACTCTAGGTCTATCCACCTCATTACAAATAGCTCAGTTTCGTTCCTTTTTATGGCTGAGTAATATTCCATTGTATATATGTGCCACATCTTCTTTATCCATTCATCCGATGATGGACACTTAGGTTGTTTCCAGCTCCGGGCTATTGTGAATAGAGCTGCAATGAACATTTTGGTACATGTCTCTTTTTGAATTATGGTTTTCTCAGGGTATATGCCTAGTAGTGGGATTGCTGGGTCATATGGTAGTTCTATTTTTAGTTTTTTAAGGAACCTCCATACTGTTCTCCATAGTGGCTGTACCAATTCACATTCCCACCAGCAGTGCAAGAGTGTTCCCTTTTCTCCACACCCTCTCCAGCATTTATTGTTTCTAGATTTCTTGATGATGGCCATTCTGACTGGTGTGAGATGATATCTCATTGTAGTTTTGATTTGCATTTCTCTAATGATTAATGATGTTGAGCATTCTTTCATGTGTTTGTTGGCAGTCTGTACATCTTCTTTGGAGAAATGCCTATTTAAGTCTTCTGCCCATTTTTGGATTGGGTTGTTTGTTTTTTTGCTATTGAGCTGCATGAGCTGTTTATAAATTTTGGAGATTAATCCTTTGTCAGTTGCTTCATTTGCAAATATTTTCTCCCATTCTGAGGGTTGTCTTTTGGTCTTGTTTATGGTTTCCTTTGCTGTGCAAAAGCTTTGAAGTTTCATTAGGTCCCATTTGTTTATCTTTGTTTTTAATTCCATTTCTCTAGGAGGTGGGTCCAAAAGGATCTTGCTGTGATTTATGTCATAGAGTGTTTTACCTATGTTTTCCTCTAAGAGTTTGATAGTTTCTGGCCTTACATTTAGGTCTTTAATCCATTTTGAGCTTATTTTTGTGTATGGTGTTAGGGAATGATCTAATCTCATACTTTTACATGTCCCTGTCCAGTTTTCCCAGCACCACTTATTGAAGAGGCTGTCCTTTCTCCACTGTACATTCCTGCCTCCTTTATCAAAGATAAGTTGGCCATATGTGCGTGGGTTTATCTCTGGGCTTTCTATCCTGATCCACTGATCTATCTTTCTGTTTTTATGCCAGTACCACACTGTCTTAATTACTGTAGCTTTGTAGTATAGTCTGAAGTCAGGGAGCCTGATTCCTCCAGCTCCATTTTTCGTTCTCAAGATTGCTTTGGCTATTCGGGGTCTTTTGTTTTTCCAAACAAATTTTGAAATTTTTTGTTCTAGTTCTGTGAAAAATGCCAGTGGTAGTTTGATAGGGATTGCATTGAATCTGTAGATTGCTTTGGGTAGTAGAGTCATTTTCACAATATTGATTCTTCCAATCCAGGAGCATGGTATATCTCTCCATCTATTTGTATCCTCTTTAATTTCTTTCATCAGTGTCTTATAATTTTCTGCATAAAGGTCTTTTGTCTCCTTAGGTAGGTTTATTCCTAGATATTTTATTCTTTTTGTTGCAATGGTAAATGGGAGTGTTTTCTTGATTTCATTTTCAGATTTTTCATCATTAGTGTACAGGAATGCCAGAGATTTCTGTGCATTAATTTTGTATCCTGCTACTTTACCAAATTCATTGATTAGCTCTAGTAGTTTTTCGGTAGCATCTTTAGGATTCTCTATGTATAGTATCATGTCATCTGCAAACAGTGACAGCTTTACTTCTTCTTTTCCAATTTGGATTCCTTTTATTTCCTTTTCTTCTCTGATTGCTGTGGCTAAAACTTCCAAAACTAGGTTGAATAAGAGTGGTGAGAGTGGGCAGCCTTGTCTTGTTCCTGATCTTAGTGGAAATGGTTTCAGTTTTTCACCATTGAGGACAATGTTGGCTGTGGGTTTGTCATATATGGCCTTTATTATGTTGAGGAAAGTTCCCTCTATGCCTACTTTCTGCATGGTTTTTATCATAAATGGGTGTTGAATTTTGTCGAAAGCTTTCTCTGCATCTATTGAGATGATCATATGGTTTTTCTCCTTCAACTTGTTAATATGGTGTATCACATTGATTGATTTGCGTATATTGAAGAATCCTTGCATTCCTGGAATAAACCCCACTTGATCATGGTGTATGATCCTTTTAATGTGCTGTTGGATTCTGTTTGCTAGTATTTTGTTGAGGATTTTTGCATCTATGTTCATCAGTGATATTGGCCTGTAGTTTTCTTTCTTTGTGACATCCTTGCCTGGTTTTGGTATCAAGGTGATGGTGGCCTCGTAGAATGAGTTTGGGAGTGTTCCTTCCTCTGATATTGTTTGGAAGAGTTTGAGAAGGATGGGTGTTAGCTCTTCTCTATATGTTTGATAGAATTCACCTGTGAAGCCATCTGGTCCTGGGCTTTTCTTTGATGGAAGATTTTTAATCACAGTTTCAATTTCAGTGCTTGTGATTGGTCTATTCATATTTTCTATTTCTTGCTGAGTCAGTCTTGGTAGGTTGTGCATTTCTAAGAATTTGTCCATTTCTTCCAGGTTGTCCATTTTATTGGCATAGAGTTGCTTATAGTAATCTCTCATGATCTTTTGTATTTCTGCAGTGTCAGTTGTTACTTCTCCTTTTTCATTTCTAATTCTATTGATTTGAGTCTTCTCCCTTCTTTTCTTGATGAGTCTGGCTAATGGTTTGTCAATTTTGTTTATCTTCTCAAAGAACCAGCTTTTAGTTTGGTTGATCTTTGCTATTGTTTCCTTCATTTCTTTTTCATTTATTTCTGATCTGATCTTTATGATTTCTTTCCTTCTGCTAACTTTGGGGGTTTTTTGTTCTTCTTTCTCTAATTGCTTTAGGTGCAGGGTCAGGTTGTTTACTCGAAATGTTTCTTGATTTCTTCAGTGATCACTTCGTTATTGAGTAGTGTATTGTTTAGCCTCCATGTGTTTGTATTTTTTACAGATCTTTTCCTGTAATTGATGTCTAGTCTCATAGCATTGTGGTCGGAAAAGATACTTGATACAATTTCAATTTTCTTAAATTTACCAAGGCTTGATTTGTGACCCAAGATATGATCTATCCTGGAGAATGTTCCATGAGCACTTGAGAAAAATGTGTATTCGGTTGTTTTTGGATGGAATGTCCTATAAATATCAACTAAGTCCATCTTGTTTAATGTATCATTTAAAGCTTGTGTTTCCTTATTTATTTTCATTTTGGATGATCTGTCCATTGGTGAAAGTGGGGTGTTAAAGTCCCCTACTATGATTGTGTTACTGTCGATTTCCCCTTTTATGGCTGTTAGTATTTGCCTTATGTATTGAGGTGCTCCTATGTTGGGTGCATAAATATTTACAATTGTTATATCTTCTTCTTGGATCGATCCCTTTATCGTTATGTAGTGTCCTTCTTTGTCTCTTCTAATAGTCTTTATTTTAAAGTCTATTTTCTCTGATATAAGAATTGCTACTCCAGCTTTCTTTTGATTACCATTTGCATGGAATATCTTTTTCCATCCCCTTACTTTCAATCTGTATGTGTCTCTAGGTCTGAAGTGGGTCTCTTGTAGACAGCATATATATGGGTCTTGTTTTTGTATCCATTCAGCCACTCTGTGTCTTTTGATGGGAGCATTTAGTCCATTTACATTTAAGGTAATTATTGATATGTATGTTTCTATTCCCATTTCCTTAATTGCTTTGGGTTCGTTATTGTAGGTATATTCCTTCTGTTGTGTTTCTTGCCTAGAGAAGTTCCTTTAGCATTTGTTGTAAAGCTGGTTTGGTGGTGCTGAACTCTCTCAGCTTTTGCTTGTCTGTAAACGTTTTAATTTCTCCATCAAATCTGAATGAGATCCTTGCTGGGTAGAGTAATCTTGGTTGCAGGTTTCTCTCCTTCATCACTTTAATTATGTCCTGCCACTCCCTCCTGGCTTGTAGAGTTTCTGCTGAGAGATCAGCTGTTATCCTGATGGGGATTCCCTTGTGTGTTATTTGTTGTTTTTCCCTTGCTGCTTTTAATATGATTTCTTTGTGTTTAATTTTTGACAGTTTGATTAATATGTGTCTTGGCGTATTTCTCCTTGGATTTATTCTGTATGGGACTCTCTGTGCCTCCTGGACTTGATTAACTATTTCCTTTCCCATATTAGGGAAGTTTTCAACTATAATCTCTTCAAATATTTTCTCAGTCCCTTTCTTTTTCTCTTCTTCTTCTGGAACCCCTATAATTCGAATGTTGGTGCGTTTAATGTTGTCCCAGAGGTCTCTGAGACTGTCCTCTATTCTTTTCATTCTTTTTTCTTTATTTTGCTCTGCATCAGTTATTTCCACTATTTTATCTTCCACCTCACTTATCCGTTCTTCTGCCTCAGTTATTCTGCTATTGATCCCATCTAGAGTATTTTTCATTTCATTTATTGTGTTTTTAATCGATGCTTGATTCATCTTTAGTTCTTCTAGGTCCTTGTTAACTGTTTCTTGCATTTTGTCTATCTTATTTCCAAGATTTTGGATCATCTTTACTATCATTATTCTGAATTCTTTTTCAGGTAGACTGCCTATTACCTCTTCATTTGTTAGGTCTGGTAGGTTTTTATCTTGCTCCTTCACCTGCTGTGTGTTTTTCTGCTTTCTCATTTTGCTTATGTTACTGTGTTTGGGGTCTCCTTTTTGCAGGCTGCAGATTCGTAGTTCCCGTTGTTTTTGGTATCTGTCCCCCGTGGCTAAGGTTGTTTCAGTAGGTTGTGTAGGCTTCCTGGTGGGGGGGACTAATGCCTGTGTTCTGGTGGTTGAGGCTCGATCTTGTCTTTCTGGTGGACAGGTCCACGTCTGGTGGTGTGTTTTGGGGTGCCTGTGGCCTTATTATGTTTTTAGGTAGTCTCTCTGCTAATGGGTGGGGTTGTGTTCCTGCCTTGCTAGTTGCTTGGCATAGGGTGACCAGCACTGTAGTTTGCTGGTCGTTGACTGAAGCTGGGTGCTGGTGTTGAGATGGAGATCCCTGGGAGATTTTCGCTGCTTGATATTATGTGGAGCTGGGAGGTCTCTTGTGGACCCGTGTCCTGAGGTTGGCTCCCCCACTTCAGAGGCACAGCACTGACTCCTGGCTGCAGCACCACGAGCCTTTCATCCACCCGGCTCAGAATAACAGTGAGAAAAAGTAGAAAGAAAGAATTAGTAGAAGAAAGAAAGAGAGAGGGAAAGAAAGGAAGAAGGGAGGAAAGGAAGGAAGAAAGAAAGAAAGGAGGGAGGGAGGGAGGGAGGATGGAAAGAAGGAAAGAAAGGAGGGAGGGAGGGAGGAATGAAAGCAAAAGGAAGAGTGAATGGAAGAAGGGAGGGAGGGAGGGAGGAAGGGAAGAAAGAAAGAAAGACAGGAGGGAGGGAGGGAGGAAGGAAAGAAAAAGAAAGTGGAAAGAAGAAGGGTGGGAGGGAGGGAGGGAGGAAAGAAAAAGAAAGAAGGAAAGGAGGAGCGGAGGGAGGGAGGGAGGAAGGGAAGGTAGGAAAAAAAGAAAGAGCAGGTAAAGTAAAATAGAATAAAGTATGAAATATAGTAGCGTTATTAAAATTAAAATGTAATTATTGAAAAAAAAAACACGGACCGATAGAACCCTGGGACATATGGTGGAAGCAAAGCTATACAGAGAGAATCTTACACAGAAGATTACACATACACGTTCACAAAAAGAGAGCAGGGGGAAAAATCAAAAATCTTGCTCTCCAAGTCCACCTCCTCGATTTGGGATAATTCGTTGTAAAAAGAGGAAAAGGGCGAGAAGTCTGAAATCTTGCTAAGTCCACCTCCTTAATTTGGGATAATTCGTTGTAAAAAGGGGGGAAAGTCTTAAATCTTGTCCTCAAAGTCCACTTCCTCAATTTGGGATGATTCGCTGTCCATTCATACACTCCACAGACGCAGGGCACATCAAATGGACCGTGGAGCTTTAATCCACTGCCTCCGAGGCTACACAGAGAGATTTCCCTGTCTCTGCTCTCACAACTCCCGGGTCTCAGCCTTGGACCTGGCCCCGCCTCTGCGCGTAGGTCGCCGGAGGGCGTCCGTTCTTCGCTCAGACAGGACGGGTTTAAAGGAGCCGCTGATTCGGGGGCTCTGGCTCACTCAGGCAGAGGGGAGGGAGGGGAATGCCCTCTCCTCGCGCACCAGGCAACAAAAGGGAAAAAAGTCTCTTGCCTCTCCGGTAGCTCCAGACCCTTTCCCCGGCCTCCCTCCGGGCTAGCACTAACCCCTTCAGGCTCTCTTCCTGCCGCCAGCCCCAGTCCTCTTCCTGCCGCCAGCCCCAGTCCTCTCCCTGCACTCCGACTGAAAGCCGATACCCGAGCCTCAGCTCCCAGCCCCGCCCGCCCCGTGGGCCGAGCAGACAAGCCTCTCGGGCTGGTGTGTGCCTAAGGGCACCGATCCTCTGTGCCAAAATCTCTCCGCTTTGCCCTCCGCACCCCTGTTGCTGTGCTCTCCTCCGCTACTCCGCTACTCCGAAGCTTTCCCCCTCCGCCACCTGCAGTCTCCGCCCGCGAAGGGGCTTGTAGTGTGTAGAGACCTTCCCTCCTTCACGGCTCCCTCCCACTGGTGCAGGTCCCGTCCATATCCTATTGTCTCTGTTTATTCTTTTTTTCTTTTGACCTACCCAGGTATGTGGGGAGTTTCTTGCCTTTTGGGGGGTCTGAGGTCTTCTGTCAGCGTTCAGTAGGTGTTCTGTTGGAGTTGTTCCACGTGTAGATGAATTTCTGATGTATCTGTGGGGAGGAAGGTGATCTCCGCGTCTTACTCTTCCGCCATCTTCCTCTTCCCCCCTGAATTTACACTTTAAACCAGTGAATTTTATGGTATATAAAATATATCTCAGTAAAGCTGTTAAAAATGAAAAAAAATATTTGAAAAGGTGACTTTAATAGCTGCATAAAATTCCCCTTTATGGAATTATCATATTTTATTTCATCACTTCCAATTGCTTCTAATTATTTCCAAGATTTTACTCATAAAAAAATTCTGATGAATATCTTTGTACATAAATATCTGCTTTTTCTTAGGATACATTCTTAGACAGGAATTACTGGGGGAAAATATATGATTTTTAATAAAAAATAAAATAGTTGACAGTGATTCCATGTCAATCTGAACACTTTAGAGTTTTCTTAGGTTCAGAACACCATATACAGTACCTCAAAACTGTTGTTGGCAAGGTCCTTCCTGCTATGGTGACACCAAGTGCCACTATAATTGATGCTAGAAAACAATTTCAGGTTCAGTCACACAAAAAATACACAGTGTACTTCTTGCTTTATCACCAGTTGTTTAATTGTTACAAACTGATTGCTAGAAAAACAAAATGAGAAGCGAAATTGCTTTCCCTGGCCCAAATCCATGGGGAACAGAGGCTAATTTTAGCGTAACTTTTGGCAAAAGCAGGAAGCAGTGCCTATGTTGGTTTCATTTCATCTTGTTAACATATGCTGGAGAAAATGCAATAATAATAATAATAATAGTAATAATTGATACTCTTGACTGGTAACTATAACGTCCTTCTCTGGGCAGAAAAGAGCCTATCTTGGTTAATTGTGCTACGTAATAAGAAAGAAATTCACCCAGAAGAATCATGAAGGAAAGAGCTTATATTTCCTACCTGTTCTCTAGACCCACCTCAACCCAAGCACTTCCTCCATCATCATATCTTTAGATTTAGCTGGACAAATTTATTGATGGTGGTTGATGTATTGATTTCCAGGACATTAGCAATACTTAAGAGAAGAGGCTCTGTGCTGTAATGGGAAGTTGATTGGGCTAGGAGCAAGAATCCTGGATTTTAGTCCTGACTCTGCCATTTACCTGTTATATGACTTTTGGGAAATCATGTGCCCTATGTGGATCTTAGTTTCCCATCTCTAGTTGATTTCTAAGGGCCCTTCCAATTCTGACATGCTATGGTTTTAAGGAACAATAGAATTAGATCTCTTCCATTAAGGAGTAGGGCAGGGAACAAATTTGGGAGTTGAGGCCAGAAAAAAGAAATTGAGTCATGTCAGAAACCTAATATGATCTAGGATATTTTATGTTAGGTTCTTAAGATCATCATCAAAAAAATACATAAAAAATACATCATTAAAAAATACAACTCTAGAGTTCCGGGTAAGATGGCGGAAGAGTAAGACGCGGAGATCACCTTCCTCCCCATGGATACACCAGAGATACAGCTACACATGGAACAACTCCTACAGAACACATACTGAACGCTGGCAGAAGACCCCAGACCTCCCAAAAGGCAAGAAACTCCCCACATACCTGGGTAGGGCAAAGCGGAGAGATTCCCGCACAGAGGAGCAGTGCCGAGCGGCACTCACCAGCCCGAGAGGCTTGTCTGCTTGCCCGCCGGGGCGGGCGGCGCTGGAAGCTGAGGCTCGGGCTTCGGTCAGAGCGCAGGGAGAGGACTGGGGCTGGCGGCGAGAACTCAGCCTGAAGGGGGCTAATGCGCCACAGCTAGCCGGAAGGGAGTCCGGGAAAACTCTGGAGCTGCCGAAGAAGCAAGAGACTTTTTCTTCCCTCTTGGTTTCCTGGTGCGCGAGGAGAGGGGATTAAGAGCGCTGCTTAAAGGGGCTCCACAGACGGGCGCGAGTCGCGGCTGAAAGCGAGGAGCCCAGAGACGGGCGTGGGACGCTGGGGCTGCTGCTGCGGCCGCCAAGAAGCCTGTGTGCGAGCACAGGTCACTGTCCACAGCGCCCTTCCGGGAGCCTGTTCAGCCCGCCACTGCCTGGGTCCCGGGATCCAGGGACGGCTTCCCTGGGAGAACGCACGGCGCGCCTCGGGCTAGTGCAACGTCACGCCGACATCTGCCACTGCAGGCTCGCCCCGCACTCCGTGCCCCTCCCTCCCGCCCGGCCTGAGTGAGCCAGAGTCCCCGAAGAGGCTGCTCCTTTAACCCTGTCCTGTCTGAGCGAAGAACAGACGCCCTCCGGCGACCTACACGCAGAGGCGGGGCCAAATCCAAAGCTGAGACCCAGGAGCTGTGAGAACAAAGAAGAGAAAGGGAAACCTCTCCCAGCAGCCTCAGAGGCAGCGGATTAAAGCTCCACAATCAACTTGATGTACTCTGCATCTGTGGAATACATGAATAGACAACAAATCATCCCAAATTGAGTAGCCAGGAGTCAGTGCTGTGCCTCTGAGGTGGGAGAGCCAACTTCAGGACACTGGTCCACAAGAAACCTCCCAGCTCCACATAATATCGAACGGCGAAAATCTTCCAGAGATCTCCATCTCAACACCAGCACCCAGCTTCACTCAACAACCAGCAAGCTACAGTGCTGGACACCCTATGCCAAACAACTAGCAAGACAGGAACACAACGCCACCCATTAGCAGAGAGGTGGCCTAAAATCATAAAAAGTCCGCAGACACCCCAAAACACACCACCAGACGTGGACCTGCCCACCAGAAAGACAAGATCCAGCCTCATCCACCAGAAAACAGGCACTAGTCCCCAACACCAGGAAGCCTACACAATCCACTAAACCAACCTTAGCCACTGGGGACAGACACCAAAAACAACGGGAACTACGAACCTGCAGCCTGCAAAAAGGAGACCCCAAACACAGTAACATAAGCAAAATGAGAAGACAGAAAAACACACAGCAGGAGAAGGAGCAAAATAAAAACCCACCAGACCTAACAAATGAAGAGGTAATAGGCAGTCTACCTGAAAAAGAATTCAGGATAATGATGGTAAAGATGATCCAAGATTCTATTTCCCAGATCCAAAATTTTGGAAATAGAATAGACAAAATGCAAGAAACAGTTAACAAGGACCTAGAAGAACTAAAGATGAATCAAGCATCGATTAAAAACACAATAAATGAAATGAAAAATACTCTAGATGGGATCAATAGCAGAATAACTGAGGCAGAAGAACGGATAAGTGAGGTGGAAGATAAAATAGTGGAAATAACTGCTACAGAGCAAAATAAAGAAAAAAGAATGAAAAGAACAGAGGACAGTCTCAGAGACCTCTGGGACAACATTAAACGCACCAACATTCGAATTATAGGGGTTCCAGAAGAAGAAGAGAAAAAGAAAGGGACTGAGAAAATATTTGAAGAGATTATAGTTGAAAACTTCCCTAATATGGGAAAGGAACGAGTTAATCAAGCCCAGGAGGCACAGAGAGTCCCATACAGAATAAATCCAAGGAGAAATACGCCAAGACACATATTAATCAAACTGTCAAAAATTAAACACAAAGAAATCATATTAAAAGCAGCAAGGGAAAAACAACAAATAACACACAAGGGAATCCCCATCAGGATAACAGCTGATCTCTCAGCAGAAACTCTACAAGCCAGAAGGGAGTGGCAGGACATAATTAAAGTGATGAAGGAGAGAAACCTGCAACCAAGATTACTCTACCCAGCAAGGATCTCATTCAGATTTGATGGAGAAATTAAAACGTTTACAGACAAGCAAAAGCTGAGAGAGTTCAGCACCACCAAACCAGCTTTACAACAAATGCTAAAGGAACTTCTCTAGGCAAGAAACACAACAGAAGGAATATACCTACAATAACGAACCCAAAACAATTAAGAAAATGGGAATAGGAACATACATATTGATAATTACCTTAAATGTAAATGGACTAAATGCTCCCACCAAAAGACACAGATTGGCTGAATGGATACAAAAACAAGACCCATATATATGCTGTCTACAAGAGACCCACTTCAGACCTAGAGACACATACAGACTGAAAGTAAGGGGATGGAAAAAGATATTCCATGCAAATGGAAACCAAAAGAAAGCTGGAGTAGCAATTCTCATATCAGACAAAATAGACTTTAAAATAAAGACTACTAGAAGAGACAAAGAAGGACACTACATAATGATCAAGGGATCGATCCAAGAAGAAGATATAACAATTGTAAATATTTATGCACCAAACGTAGGAGCACCTCAATACATAAGGCAAATACTAACAGCCATAAAAGGAGAAATCGACAGTAACACAATCATAGTAGGGGACTTTAACACCCCACTTTCACCAATGGACAGATCATCCAAAATGAAAATAAATAAGGAAACACAAGCTTTAAATGATACATTAAACAAGATGGACTTAATTCATATTTATATGACATTCCATCCAAAAACAACAGAATACACATTTTTCTCAAGTGCTCATGGAACATTCTCCAGGATAGATCATATCTTGGGTCACAAATCAAGCCTTGGTAAATTTAAGAAAATTGAAATTGTATCAAGTATCTTTTCTGACCACAATGCTATGAGACTAGATATCAATTACAGGAAAAGAGCTGTAAAAAATACAAACACATGGAGGCTAAACAATACACTACTTAATAACGAAGTGATCACTGAAGAAATCAAAGAGGAAATTAAAAAATACCTAGAAACAAATGACAATGGAGACACGATGACCCAAAACCTATGGGATGCAGCAAAAGCAGTTCTAAGAGGGAAGTTTATAGCAATACAATCCCACCTAAAGAAACAGGAAACATCTCGAATAAACAACCTAACCTTGCACCTAAAGCAATTAGAGAAAGAAGAACAAAAACATCCCAAAGTTAGCAGAAGGAAAGAAATCATAAGAATCAGATCAGAAATAAATGAAAAAGAAATGAAGGAAATGAGAGCAAAGATCAATAAAACTAAAAGCTGGTTCTTTGGGAAGATAAACAAAATTGATAAACCATTAGCCAGACTCATCAAGAAAAAAAGGGAGAAGACTCAAATCAATAGAATTAGAAATGAAAAAGGAGAAGTAACAACTGACACTGCAGAAATACAAAAGATCATGAGAGATTATTACAAGCAACTCTATGCCAATAAAATGGACAACCTGGAAGAAATGGACAAATGCTTAGAAATGCACAACCTGCCAAGACTGAATCAGGAAGAAATAGAAAATATGAACAGACCAATCACAAGCACTGAAATTGAAACTGTGATAAAAAAATCTTCCAACAAACAAAAGCCCAGGACCAGATGGCTTCACAGGCGAATTCTATCAAGCATTTAGAGAAGAGCTAACACCTATCCTTCTCAAACTCTTCCAAAATATAGCAGAGGGAGGAGCACTCCCAAACTCATTCTACGAGGCCACCATCACCCTGATACCAAAACCAGACAAGGATGTCACAAAGAAAGAAAACTACAGGCCAATATCACTGATGAACATAGATGCAAAAATCCTCAACAAAATACTAGCAAACAGAATCCAACAGCACATTAAAAGGATCATACACCATGATCAAGTGGGGTTTATTCCCGGAATGCAAGGATTCTTCAATATACGCAAATCAATCAACGTGATACACCATATTAACAAATTGAAGGAGAAAAACCATATGATCATCTCAATAGATGCAGAGAAAGCTTTCGACAAAATTCAACACCCATTAATGATAAAAACCCTGCAGAAAGTAGGCATAGAGGGAACTTTCCTCCACATAATAAAGGCCATATATGACAAACCCACAGCCAGCATCGTCCTCAATGGTGAAAAACTGAAACCATTTCCACTGAGATCAGGAACAAGACAAGGTTGCCCACTCTCACCACTCTTATTCAACATAGTTTTGGAAGTTTTAGCCACAGCAATGAGAGAAGAAAAGGAAATAAAAGGAATCCAAATCGGAAAAGAAGAAGTAAAGCTGTCACTGTTTGCAGATGACATGATACTATACATAGAGAATCCTAAAGATGCTACCAGAAAACTACTAGAGCTAATCAATGAAGTTGGTAAAGTTGCAGGATACAAAATTATTGCACAGAAATCTCTGGCATTCCTATATACTAATGATGAAAAATCTGAAAGTGAAATCAAGGAAACACTCCCATTTACCATTGCAACAAAAAGAATAAAATATCTAGGAATAAACCTACCTAAGGAGACAAAAGACCTGTATGCAGAAAATTATAAGACACTGATGAAAGAAATTAAAGATGATACAAATAGATGGAGAGATGTACCATGTTCTTGGATTGGAAGAATCAACATTGTGAAAATGACTCTACTACCCAAAGCAATCTACAGATTCAATGCAATCCCTATCAAACTACCACTGGCATTTTTCACAGAACTAGAACAAAAAATTTCAAAATTTGTTTGGAAAAACAAAAGACCCCGAATAGCCAAAGCAATCTTGAGAACGAAAAATGGAGCTGGAGGAATCAGGCTCCCTGACTTCAGACTATACTACAAAGCTACAGTAATCAAAACAGTATGGTACTGGCACAAAAACAGAAAGATAGATCAATGGAACAGGATAGAAAGCCCAGAGATAAACCCACGGACATATGGTCACCTTATCTTTGATAAAGGAGGCAGGAATGTAGAGTGGAGAAAGGACAGTCTCTTCAATAAGTGGTGCTGGGAAAACTGAACAGGGACATGTAAAAGTATGAGATTAGATCACTCCCTAACACCATACACAAAAATAAGCTCAAAATGGATTAAAGACCTAAATGTAAGGCCAGACACTATCAAACTCTTAGAGGAAAACATAGGCAGAACACTCTATGACATAAATCACAGCAAGATCCTTTTTGACCCACCTCCTAGAGAAATGGAAATAAAGACAAAAATAAACACATGGGACCTAATGAAACTTAAAAGCTTTTGCACAGCAAAGGAAACCATAAACAAGACCAAAAGACAACCCTCAGAATGGGAGAAAATATTTGCAAATGAAGCAACTGACAAAGGATTAATCTCCAAAATTTATAAGCAGCTCATGCAGCTCAATAACAAAAAAACAAACAACCCAATCCAAAAATGGGCAGAAGACCTAAATAGACATTTCTCCACAGAAGATATACAGACTGCCAACAAACACATGAAAGGATGCTCAACATCTTTACTCATTAGAGAAATGCAAATCAAAACTACAATGAGATATCATCTCACACCAGTCAGAATGGCCATCATCAAAAAATCTAGAAACAATAAATGCTGGAGAGGGTGTGGAAAAAAGGGAACCCTCTTGCACTGCTGGTGGGAATGTGAATTGGTACAGCCACTATGGAGAACGGTATGGAGGTTCCTTAAAAAACTACAAATAGAACTACCATATGACCCAGCAATCCCACTACTGGGCATATACCCTGAGAAAACCGTAATTCAAAAAGAGACATGTACCAAAATGTTCATAGCAGCCCTATTTACAATAGCCCAGAGATGGAAACAACCTAAGTGTCCATCATCGGATGAATGGGTAAAGAAGATGTGGCACATATATACAATGGAATATTACTCAGCCATAAAAAGAAATGAAATTGAGCTATTTGTAATGAGGTGGATGGACCTAGAGTCTGTCATACAGAGTGAAGTAAGTCAGAAAGAGAAAGACAAATACTGTATGCTGACACATATATATGGAATTTAAGAAAAAAAAAATGTCATGAAGAACATAGGGGTAAGACAGAAATAAAGACACAGACCTACTTGAGAATGGACTTGAAGATATGGGGAGGGGGAAGGGTAAGCTGTGACAAAGCGAAAGAGAGGCATGGACATATATACACTACCAAACGTAAGGTAGATAGATAGTGGGAAGCAGCCGCAGAGCACAGGGAGATCAGCTGGGTGCTTTGTGACTGCCTGGAGGGGTGGGATGGGGAGGGTGGGAGGGAGGGAGATGCATGAGGGAAGGGATGTGGGAACAGATGTATATGTATGACTGATTCACTTTGTTATAAAGCAGAAACTAATTAAAAAAATAAATAAATAAAAAATAAAAATAAAAAATAAAAAAATACAACTCTATACATTTACTAAAAATCACAGAGCCATAAGCATACAATGCTGGATTTTGTAATATGTAAACTATACCTAGATAAAGTCTTAAAAATATACATTTGATAGTAATTTTATCTCCAGATAATCATGGGTAGGGTGTATCAAATCATGTGACTTGAGATTCTGCTCATTTACTTGCATGCATGAAAATGAGTGAGAGTCGAGGAACATGTTAATAATCTTGGGAGTTTTGTTGTCCCAGAGAAGCTGCTGGGCTCTGGGGAGATTGATGGAGCTAAAATGTCATTGTCGCAAGGGAGGCAACTATTGATTTCACTGACAAACCATTTAATTATGGAACACAACGCCTAGTTACATTAATTAGAAGGGAGTGAGAGAGTGGAGCTGGAGGCCCTGCTGGCAGGAGAGAGGAAGAGTATAGATCAGTCTTCTCTAAGGTGTGGCTGGAGTGAGCAGGGACTGGAGAGGGGGAAGCTGGAAAGTAGGTTGAAGGCAGAAAGCAGTTTGAAGGTCTCTATGAAAAAGGTATAAGATTTACTACCTTGAATTACATGTATTTTAAATAAAATCATATGTTTAAAAATACTCTAAAAATTGTAAAGCAGTATATAACTAAAAATATTTTTAACAGGTAATACAGGCATATGGTAAAATTCAGATGGTATAAAGAAATGGCATAAAGAGATAGGGAAAAGTAAGTCTCCATCTACCCTTGTCACCCATTTGTCCTTCCCAGGAACATTCAGTATTTCAATTTTTTTGTGTATCCTTCTGGAGTTATTCTATTATTCTATATATATCTGTATACATCTCACAAATGACAGGGTACTATTCACACTGGGGTTTTTTTGTCTTTATTTGTTTTCACTTAACAGTATAGCTTGGAAATCACACCTTTATATTGATTTGCCTTATTCTTTTTTACATCTATATAGTATTTCCTTGTACTGCAATTCATTTAACCAGTTCCCTTTGAAGGACATTTAATTTGTTTCAATGGCATCTGGTCTATTTTCTTAAATTAAAGTTCACCACTGAACAGCAAAACCAGTCCCCAACATGGTGTTATTGATGAACATTTTGGGGTTTATTTTGTTTTTCTTTTTGGTTAATATACCAATTTCTTTTTTAAATTTTTAAAACATTTTTATTGGAGTATAGTTGATTTACAGTATTGTGTTGGTTTCTGGTATACAGCAAAGTGAATCAGTTATACATATACCTATATCCACTCTTTTTTAAGTTCTTTTCTCATATAGGCCATTACAGAGTATTGAGTAGAACCAATTTCTTTTTATTTGTATTTTTTCAGTGAGTAATAATCTTAGTATCCCCAAGACATTTTTTTTAAAACTGTATTTTAATGATGCAATAAAGAGCTGCAGGTAAATCCTAGGACAAATCACTTCTAAAGAACTGATTTAGCCTGGCCAAATTGAGTCTGCCAGGCTGGGCAGAGGTTCCTACAGATTCAGGCTCCACTTTGGAAGGGGAGCTAAAGTCTTCAAGAACACTTCTTTGAAGGAGAAGAACCCAGAGAGGTAGCCCAATGTAGTAGAAAGATCTCAGGGTCTGGAGTCAGAAGACTTGAGTTCCAGCCCCAGTTTTGTCACTAACTAGCTGTGTGACCTTGGGTAAGTCACACCCTGAGAGTTTCGGTTTTTCCCCATGTGTTAAATAGAGGCAGAAATTTCAAACCCATAATGCTGTTGTAAGGGTGGGATGAATTAACCGCATTTCATAAAGTGCTTTATAAATATTAATTATATGTATTACCTTAAGGGACAGAGGCATAAAACCAGAATAGCTAGAGCTCCAGTTAGAGAAAATGCACATATGTGCACAAATTGCAACCTGAAAGCTAAAAGATGCGCTGAGAAAGAAATAGCTCCTTCTTGGCTTGATATGTACTAATTGAGAACTTAACAAAGGGCAAGGTATCTCTTTTTGAAAAAGTTCCTGTAGGTCTACAATTTGAATGTGCATCCTTGTCACAAACTGTTGGAAAGCATACTGCTCTTCTTTATAAACAAATACTTTCTTTTTCCTCCTTTATAGTTCTCTGCATTACAACCCACTGACCAAGAATGGAAGCCCATAACTGTCAGTGAGCGTGAAAGAGGATTTGCAGGAAAATGCTCTCTATTTAGACATGCCAGTACAGAGAAACCCAGCAGGTGGTTTTAAGAAGAATTGAGCCATTTGACATTTCATTGGGATGAGACCTAGAAACAGTACTAGGAAGGAAAAACCAACCAGCATCCTGTGAGACGAGGAAAGGACAGGGTGAGGGAGAGAGACTAGAGTGTAAATTTATTTATTTACTTATTTGGTTGCACCGGGTCTTAGTTGCAGTGGGCGGGCTCCTTAGTTGTGGCATGTGAACTCTTAGTTGCAGCATGCATGTGGGATCTAGTTCTCTGACCGGGGATCAAACCCCGGCCCCCTGCACTTGGAGCGTGGAGTTTTAACCACTGCACCACCAGGGAAGTCCCTTTTTTTTTTCTTTTTTTTTTTTTTTTTGCGGTACGTGGGCCTCTCACTGTTGTGGCTTCTCCCGTTGCGGAGCACAGGCTCCAGACGCGCAGGCTCAGCAGCCATGGCTCACGGGCCCAAGCCGCTCTGCGGCACGTGGGATCCTCCCGGACTAGGGCACGAATCCGCATCCCCTGCATCGGCAGGTGGACTCTCAACCACTGCGCCACCAGGGAAGCCCGGAAGTCCCTTTTTTTTAGAGTGTAAATTGATGTAAGATTTTTGGAGGATAACTTGACAGTATATATATTAAAAATCAAAATGCACATACACTATCCTTTTGCCTCACCTTCCTGAAAAATCCAGTCCTAAAGCCACTGGGTGAGGCAGAGCAAGGTAGGCATCCATGGTGGGGAGTATGGGGGTGCAGACTGCGGTGTCAGAGACCCAGCAGGGTGAGGAGGTGTCCCTGTGGAGGGCAGATAAGAGTCCAAACAAGTGGATGGAGGCGTTGTCATGGAAGAGAGGCCTGGTGTGGGGAGTCAGAGCCTGAGAAGGATGAGGAGGAAATCTATGTAGGGGAGCAGCTGGTGATGGAGAATGAGAGGCCCCAAGCAAGGAGAGCAGACATAGTGTCAGGGAGGGTGACAATGGAAATGGGAGAGTGGTTACTGTACTAGTTATCTATTTCTGTGTAACAATTTACCCGAAACTCAGTGGCTTAGAACAACAAACATTTAGTTTTTATTAAAAATTTTTTAATTTAGTTCTTGGCTGCATGCGGGGATCTTAGTTCCCTGACCAGGGTTCAAACCCGTGCCCCCTGCAGTGGAAGCACGGGACCTTAACCACTGGACCACTAGGGAATTCCCAACAAACATTTATTATTTCAGTTTTTTGTGTTAGGAATCTGGGCACAGCCTAGCTCGGTACCCCTGGTTCAGAGTCTCTCACAAAGCTACCACCTGAAGGGTCAACTGAGGGAGGATTTGCTTCCAAGCACATTCATGTGGTTGTTAGCAGGATTTAGTTCTTCACGGGCTGTTGACCGAGGGCCTCAGTTCCTCCATGGCTCTTGGCCAGAAGCCTCCCTCAGTTCCTTGCCATATGGGCCTCTCCATGGGGCAGCTAGCTTCCCTGAGAGGAAGAGAGAGAGAGAGAGGAAGCACATGAGGGACAGAGGGAGAAAGAGAGAGAGCGAGAGCAAGAGAGAATTAGAAGTCTAACCTAATCTTGGAAGTGACATCCCATAATTTTTGCCATAGTCTATCATTAGAAGTGATTAACTAGATCCAGCTCACACTCAAGGGGAGGTGATTACACAAGTGGATGAATACCACCAGGCAGGGATTGTTGAGGGCCATCTTAGAGAAAAATATCCATACTACCCAAAGTGATCTATAGATTCAATGCAATCCCTATGAACATCCCAATGGCATTTTTTTTACAGAAATAGAAAAACAACCCTAAAATTCATATGGAACCACAAAGGACCGTGAATAGCCAAGCAATCTTGAGAAAGAAGGAAAAAGCTGGAGGCATCACACATCCTGATTTCAAAACACACTATAAAGCAACAGTAATTAAAACAGTATGGTACTGGCATAAAAATAGACATATAGACCTGTGGAACAGAATTGAGAGCCCAGAAACAAACCCACACATGTATAGTCAACAAGGGTGCTAAGAGTACACAGTGAGGAAAGGATAGCTTCTTCAACAAATGGTGTTGGGACACAGGGAATATAGCCAATATTTTGTAATAACGGAAAAAAGAAAAAGAAAAACATTTATAAACATCAAAAAATAAAGCAGTAAAAAATTTAAAAATTTAAAACAACAACAACAACAGACCCAAATGGTGTTGGGAAAACTAGACATACACATACAAAAGAATGAAATGGGACCCTTATCTTACAACACACACAGAATCAACTGAAAATGGATTAAAGATTTAAATGTAAAACCAGATACAGT